>NC_048572.1:59008414-59325914 GCF_013265735.2 Oncorhynchus mykiss
AAAGCTGTACTATATCAGCTGTAAACATACACCAGGTCTTGTTTGCTTGGGCGGGAGAGGGTGTACACTCTTTTATGTGTGTATAACTAGCTTCTCTCTCGCACACACCCAGACACGCACACACACACAGAGATGAAGCCGTCAAAGCTTGTCACGTAGGACCCTTTATTCAAATCACATTTTATTGGTCGCGTACACATATTTAGCAGATGTTATTGCAGGTGCAGTGAAATGCTTATGTTTATAGCTCCTAGGGATGCAACGGTACAGTGGGCCCAAGGTTCGGTATGTATCACGGTTTGTCAGCCACGGTAATGGTATGGTTTCGGTACCTTTATATTTAAGAAGATTGTGAGCTTGTATGACTCATACAGGGGACAAGTTTGCAACATATAGCTCTCTCAATCCAGTACATAGTGAACCGTCACAGTGAGGTAGCATTGAATTGCTCTGGAGGTCCAACTATCAGTAGAGAGAGCTAGATAGGGTGTCTGTGTCAATTTGTTTCCAATTTCTCTCCGTGATGTTTCATAGAGTTTGGGAATTACTTTTCTGCTGAAATGTGTGTGGGAGGGGACATTGTCACGCGATTACATTTTTTTCATCAGGGGATGAAATCCCGAGTAAGTAACCACCGAATAGGGCTGCAAATCTTTGGTTATTTCTTTATGTTTTTCTGAATTTGTTGCAAATTGTTTTTGGAAGGCAGCAGCGAGAGATTGTTGTGTTTTTGCTAACGAGTGGACTCTCCTTGCTCCAGCTCCACCAGCAAGGGATACGGCCAGGTGATGGTGACGTAAATGACACATCCTGTTAGAAGTGTTTCCACTCGAGTAGCTAGTGGCAAAGCAATGCTTGCGGACTGTACTTTGTTTTTTACTGTCTCCTTACCGTCATCATCGTATTGAAATCTGAATCCAAAATGTTCCCACACAGCGGATTTGAAAGGCGGCAATGCCTCTTCAAATTTGCTTCTCTCTGTTTCGCCAGCGCTCGCCATTGTCAAGTTGGAGCTGAGAGAATATTTGTTTTTAGTTTCCCCTCTCTTCATGGGGCCCGTTTAGGGAGGTTTCCTACTAAGATGTCATTGCAAATCTCCCATTGGTTGTTTAACTTAGGGCTGAGATCCCGCTAACGGGATCGATGTGATAACAGCCAGTGAAAGTGCAGGGCGCCAAATTCAAAACAACAGAAATCCCATAATGAAAATTCCTCAAACATACAAGTATTTAACACCATTTTAAAGATACACTTCTTGTTAATCCCACCATAGTGTCCCATTTCAAATAGGATTTACAGCGAAAGCACCACAAAGGATTATGTTAGGTCAGAGCCAAGTCACAGAAAAACACAGCCAGTTTTCCGGCCAAAGAGAGGAGTTACAAAAATCTGAAAAATTGAGCTAGAATTAATCACCAACCTTTGATGATCTTCATCAGATGACACTCATAGGACTTAATGTTACACAATACATGTATGTTTTGTTTGACAAAGTTCATATTTATATAAAAAAAATCTCACTATACATTGGCGCGTTATGTTCAGTAGTTCCAAAACATCCGTGATTTTGCAGAAAAAGACATCAAATTACAGAAATACTCATAATAAATGTTGATGAAAATACAAGTGTTTTGAATGGAACTTTAGATACACTTCTCCTTAACCTGTAGTGACGCCCAGCCCATGAACAGGACCGTTATCATCATCTGACACTAATTAGCATAACGCAACGGACATAAATCTTCCTAGAAAATATTCCTATTCATGAAAACAGCTTAGCCTTTTGTTAATCACCCTGTCATCTCAGATTTTCAAAATATGCTTTACAGCCAACAATAGACAAGCATTTGTGTAAGTTTATCATAGCCTAGCATAGCATTATGCCTTGCTAGCAGCAGGCAAACTTGTCACGGAAATCAGAAAAGCAATCAAATTGTTTACCTTTATTGAACTTCGGGTATTTTCACTCACGAGACTCCCAGGTAGACAGCCAAAGTTCATTTTTTCCCAAAATATTATTTTTGTAGGCGTTATAGCTCCGTGTGTTCTTCACATTTGGCTGAGAAATCGCCCGGAAATTGTGGTCACCACAACACTGAATTATCTCCATAATATCGACAGAAACATGGCAAAAAAAAATGTAATCCTTCCTCAAAGTATTTTTCTAATATCTATTCGATAATATATCCGTCGGGACAATTCCTTTTTCTCTAGGACCGATTGGAGTAATGGCTACCTCTGCACTTTACGCGAGAATCTTTCTCGGAGCCACCATGTGACCACTTACGCAATGTGCCCGCATACGGCTATTCTTCAACAGACATGCGTAAAACTACGTCACAATGCTGTAGACACCTTGGGGAATACGTATAAAGCATAAGCTCGTTGATGGTACATTCACAGCCATATAGGGAGTCATTGGAACGCAGCGCTTTCAAAACCTGGGGCACTTCCGGATTGGATTTTTCTCAGGCTTTCGCCTGCAACATCAGTTCTGTTATACTCACAGACAATATCTTTCCAGTTTTGGAAACATTAGAGTGTTTTCTATCCAAAGCTGTCCATAAGCTATTATATGCATATTCTAGCATCTTTTCCTGACAAAATTTCCCGTTTAAAACGGGAACTTTTTTTTTCCAAAAATGAAAATACTGCCCCCTAACACCAAGAGGTTAATGCTACCCCTGTGTCAGATTTCAAAAAAGCTCTACGGAAAAAACTAAGCATGCAATAATTTGAGTACGGCGCTCAGAGACCAAACAAGCCAAAAATATATCCGCCATGGTGTGCAGACAACAGAAGTCAGAAATAACATGAAAAATATTAACTTACCTTTGATGATCTTCATCAGAATGCACTTCCCTGGAATCCCAGTTCCACAATAAATGTTTGTTTTGTTTAATAATGTCCATAATTTATGTCCAAATAGCTACTTTTGTTAGCGCGTTTTGTAAACAAATCCAAAGTCACGAAGCGCGTTCACTAGGAGCAGACTCGATAACATACTGTGTACCGTTGTATCCCTAATAGCTCCATCAGTGAAGTATACCTAACAATAAAAACAATACACACAAATACAAAAAATTGGAGTACTGGGTGGTAGATGGCTAGTAACAGTGACTAAGTTCAGGGCTGGATACTGGGCGGAGGCCGGCTAGTGGTGACTATTTATGGCCTGTTTTTCAGTCTCTCAGTACCAGCTTTAATGTACCTGTACTGTCTCTGCCTTCTAGATGGTAGCAGGGTGAACAGGCCATGGCTCAGGTGGCTGAGTTCCTTGATGATCTTCTTGGCCTTCCTGTGATACCGGGTCCTGTAGATAGCCTGGAGGGCAGGCAGTGTACTACTGGTGATGCGTTGGGTTCTGGAGAACCTTGCGGTTGCGGACGATACAGTCCGACAGGATGTTCTCGATGGTGCATCTGTAGAAGTTTGTGGGCCAAGCCAAATTTCTTCAGCCTCCTAAGGTTGAAGAGGCGCTGTTGCGCATTCTTCACGACACTGTCTGTGTGGATGCACCATTTTAGGTTGTCAGTGATGTGCATGCCATCGGCACTTGAAGATTGCAGCCCCGTTGATGCAGCCCCGTTGATGTGGATGGGGGCATAGTCTCTCTGCTGTCTCCTGTTGAGAGGATAGGTTAGTTTACTGGCACCACTCCGCCAGGGCCCTCATCTCCTCCCTGTAGGCTGCCTCGTCATTGTTGTTAATCAGGCATACCACTGTTGTTTCATCTGCAAACGTTATTCAGTTGGAGATGTGAGTGGCCATGCAGTCATGGGTGAACAGGGAGTACAGATGGGCGCCCCACCCCGTGTTGAGGATCAGAGTGGCAGAGGTTTGTTCCCTACCTTCACCACCTGGGTTCGGCCAGTCAGCAAGCCCAGAACCCAGTTGTACAGTGAAGGATTCAGACCCAGGGCCCCAAGCTTAGTGATGAACTTGGAGGGCACTATTGTATTGAATGCTGAGCTGTAGTCGATGAACAGCATTCTTACATAGGTATTCTTCTTGTCCAGATGGGATAATACAGTGTGCACTGCGATGGCGATTGTGTCACCCGTGGATCTGTTGGGACGCTATGCACATTTTTATGCATCTAGGGTTTCAGGTAAGGTGGAGGTGATATGATCCTTAACTAGAGCACTTAATGATGACAGAAGTGAATGCTATGGGCGATAGTTAAGTTACCTTTGCTTTCTTGGTTACAGGAACAATGGTGGACATCTTGAAGTAAGTGGGGACAACAGACTGGGATAGGGAAGTATGAATATGTCCGTAAACTCTCCAGCCAGCTGGTGTACACATGCTCTGAGGATGCGGCTTGGGATGTCGTCAGGACAGGCAGCCTTGTGATGGTTAACACGCTTAAATGTCTTACACACGTCAGCCACGGAAAATGAGAGCTCACAGTCCCTGTGAGCGGCGGAGGACTGAAGAAGGTGTTTAGCTTGTCTTGAAGCAAGACGTCGGTGTCGGCGACGTGGCTGGAGTTTTCTTTATAATTCAGGATTGTTTGGAGTAACTGCCATATACTTATCGTATCTGAGCCATTGAATTGTAACTCCACTTTGGCCCAGTACTGTTGTTTTGGCTCTTTGATTGCCTTACAGAGGTCATAGCTGGTTTCTTTGTTCACGTCTATGTTCCCAGTGACCTTGCCATGGTTAAATGTGGTGGTTTGTGCTTTCAGTTTTGCACAAATGCTGCCATCTACCCACAGTTTCTGGTTTGGATAAGTTCTAATTGTCAGTGGGACAACATCCTCTATCCACTTCCTGATGAACTCAGTCACCGACACAGTGTATGCATCAATACTATTCTCAGAGGCAACCCGGAACATTTCCCAGTCCGCATGATTAAACAATCCAAGACCATTGATTCTAATCCGTCAAACCATATTTTGACTAGTCCTTACCACAGGTACTTACTGTTTCTGCCTACAGGAGAGGAGGAGCAAAATGGAGGCGTGATCTGATTTGCCTGAGGGAGGGCGGGGGAGGGTCTGGTAGCCGTCCCGGAAGGTGGAGTAGTAATGGTCAAGAGTTCTTGATGAGCGAGTAGCTCAGGAGAGTAATTACTAGAGTTTCGTAGCATTTTCCTCAGATATGCTTTGTTAAAAACCCTGGCTACAATAAATGCTGCCTCAGGATAAGCGGTTTCCAGTTTGCACAAAGTCCAGTGTAGTTCCATGAGAGCCATTGCGATGTCGGCTTGGGGGGAATATACACGGTCGTGATGATGATCAAATAATATTTTCTCAGGAGGTGATGTGGTCGCCATTTGATGTTGAGGTATTCCAGATCGGGAGAACAAAAGGACTTGAATTCCTGTATGTTATCACAATCACACCATGAGTAGTTCATTATGAATCATACACCGCCACCTTTCCTTTTCCCGCAGAGTTATTTATATCTGTCCGCGCGATGGGCGGAGAACCCTGCTGGCTGAATGTACGGGGACATTATATCCAGAAAGAGCCATGATTCTGTAAACAGAGTATGTTACAGTCTCTGGAAGATGATCCTCTCCCTGAGCTTGTCTACTTTATTGTCCAGGGACTGAACGTTAGCGAGTCATATGCTCAGATGTGTTGGATGGTATGCACGCCTCCTGAATCTGACTAGGAGCCCACTTCTTATCCCTCTTCTCCGGCGACAGCATCATGCAGCAGCCCCCAGGATGAATTGAATTGCCTCGGCGAGTTCATACAAAGGATCCAACTCAGGAAAGTCTAATTTCTGGTCGACATGCTGGTGAGTGACTGCTGATCTAATATCCAAAAGTAATTTATGGCTGTAGGTAATAATGCAAGAAATAACATACAAAAAAATGTCTAGGAGTTGTCTGTCAGTGCCATCTTGTCGTTCCCAAAGGTTACAGTTTCCCTTTAAAGCTGAGAGGTAAAGCTCCTTTTTGGTGCAGCAGACATACAGAGAGAGAGAGGGAGATGGAGAGTGAGAAAAACAGAGACATCTAAATTACTTTCCCTCTCATTCTTTAGTAGACCTTAATCATGCATACAATGGCCCATACAATGGCCAATATGGCCCCTCGTGGGGCTCCCGAATGGCTCAGAGGTCTAAGGAATTGCATCTCAGGCGTCACTACAAACACCCTGGTTCAATTCTAGTCTGTATCACAACCGGCCGTGATTGGAAGTCCCATAGGGCGGTGCAAAATTGGCCCAGGATTGCCTGGGTTTGGCCGGTGTAGGCCGTCATTGAAAATAAGAATTTGTTAAATATATAATAAATAATAAATTGTCCCACTATGGTGAACACCAACTAGGAGAGAGGGATTGGTTTGAGAAATACAATAGAAATCACCCTTTATTACTAAGAGCCTTTGCTTTTGTTAATGGGTCAAAAGAGCTACTCAAAGATCTAGAACCATAGAAATAAAATGACTAGAATGGGGAAAAAGGCCCCTTTAATGGGGATTTCAGTTCTAGCAATTATATTTCTATGGTTGGAGATCTTTGAGTTGCTCTTTGGACTCATTAAAGAAAGCAGAGGCTCGTAGTAATAAAGGATGATCTTCATGTTCGACCTTTACTATTTCATCACCAGCTCCATCAGACGAAGTGTGTCGGTATACGATGTCACTATGCATCTAGCTCTCTGAGTTTCTCCCCCAATCCTAATCATCTTGATTTCAGCAGGACATGGCATTTTGAGGAATGGTCCCTGGTGGAAACAGATTATCCTCCCTTGTTGTTGTTGACTTATTCAGTTATTCAACTATGTGGAAAATGGACAAGTTCTCCGTAAATGGAAACTTCAGTACTGAATGATTAAATGTGAGGAGTCCAGGAAGGTTTTTTAGCTGAAAGGCGTACTAGCTCCTCTGTCATCCATAGAATGGTGAATATGTCAGCGAGAATTCACTTTCTGTTGGGATACAGTAATCATGAGAAAATTAGTTTTCGACATTTAAAAGTGTTTCAGAGTTCACACAAATATGATGCATGTTTAAAATGACCCCAGAATTACGATACGAGGCACAAGACATTAATGAGCAGACAGTTATTTTCTGTATTCACACTGCATGTGTTATATATCAGCAGCAAGACACCCCCAGGCAACACCCAGCTTGGGAAATGTACTGACAATAATGGCAGGTTGCGTATTGCTCCTGGCTGTTTCTCCATGTTCATGACATTGCTCCCATATTTTGTTTGTGTTGTTGTTTTAGTATTGTATTGCATTTGTGTCATTGCATGTGGCTCTGGCAAAGTAAAACACAAATACACACACACACACACACACGTACAGTAGACACACGTAATTGCTTAAAGTGGAACATGTTTCTGATACAGCACATAAACCCACTGATCTGTTGGACATCAATTTGGCCAGGATACCCAGAAGGGTCTCTACAGTGGTTCCTGCCAAACATGCTCACACAAGCGCACGCACACGTGCGCGCGCGCACACACACACACACACACAAACACACCCACACTCAGAGACAAACACACACTGCGCTCTTGGCTCTGAATCTCTCCAAGAGCTCCAGGCACAGTAGGCCTGGCACAAAGGGCATGCATGGCACATGAGTGATTCCTCACGAAACCAGGGGGGGAAAAGACACAGATTTGGGGGATTTTCACAAAATGTAATCCACATAAAATGGGGCCGACAGACATGGCGTTAAATGTGGTGGTGGGTGCTTTCAGTTTTGCACAAATACTGTCATCTATCCACCATTTTTGGTTTGGATAAGTTGTAATCGTCACAGTGGGACAACATCTTCTATCCACTTCCTGATGAACTCAGTCACCGACACAGTGTATGCATCATTACTATTTCTTCATGTCCGCGCGATGGGCAGAGAACCCTGCTGGCTGAATGTATGGGGACTGTATATCCAGGGAGAGCCATGATTCTGTAAACAGAGCATGTTACAATCTCTGAAGTCTCTCTGGAAGATGATCCTCTCCCTGAGCTTGTCTACCTTACAGGTCAGGGACTGAACGTTAGTGAGTAATATACTCGGAAGCGGTGGATGGTATGCACACCTCCTGAGTCTAACAAGGAGCCCATTTCTTATTCCTCTTCTCTGGCGACAGCATCATGGAGCAGCCCCCAGGATGAATGGAATTGCCTCGTAGAGTTCAAATAAGTGATCCAACTCAGGAAAGTCTCAGGAAATGCTGGTAGGTGACTGCTGATCTATTATCCAAAAGTTATTTATGGCTGTAGGTAATAATGTAAGAAATAACACACACAAAAAAATGGCTAGGAGGTAGAAACAGGGTGACCATGTATGTCGGTGCCATCTTGTCTTTCCCTAAAGATTACAGGTTCCCTTTAAACCTGAGACTAAAAGCTCCTTTTTTTGCAGGAGGCATACGGAGAGAGAGAGGGAGATGGAGAGAGATAGAAAAGCAGAGACATCTAAATGACTTTTCCTCTCATTCTCAAGTAGGCCTTAATCATGCGTACAATGGCCAATATGGCCCCTCTAGTCCAATTATAGTGAACAACTACTAGGAGAGAGGGATTGGTTTGATATATACAATATAAATCACAATTTATTACTAAGAGCCTTTGCTTTTATTAATGAGTCAAAAGAGCAACTCAAAGATCTCCAACCATAGAAATAGAATGACTAGAATTGGGAAAAGGACACTTTAATGGGGATTCCAGCTCTAGTAATTATATTTCTATGGTTGGAAATCTTTGAGTTGCTCTTTTGACTCATTAATGAAAGCAGAAGCTCGTAGTAATAAAGGATGATCTTCATGTTCGACCTTTACTATTTCATCACCAGCTCCATCAGACGAAGTGTGACGGTATACGATGTCACTATGCATCTTGCTCTCTGAGTTTCTCCCCCAATCCTAATCATCTTGATTTCATCAGGACATGGCATTTTGAGGAATGGCCCCGGGGTGGTAACAAATTATCCGCCCTTGTTGTTGTTGACTTATTCAGTTATTCGGCTGTGTGGAAAGTGGGCACATTCTCTGCAAATGGAAACTTCAGTACTGAATGATTAAATGTGAGAAGTCCAGAAAGGTTTAAAAAAAAATAATTGAATATGCCAACGAGACCACTTTTTGTTGGGATTTCAGTAATCATGACACAATTAAGTTGGAGTTTTCGACATTTAAAAGTGTTTGAGAGTTGACGCAAATTTGATGCATGTTTATAATGCACTAATAAGTGGTAGCAAGCAAAATAACATGAGAAAAATGACCCCAGAATTACGACATGAGGCACAATACATTAATTAGCAGAGTTATTTTCTGTATTCATGCTGCATATGTTATATATCAGCAGCAAGACACCCCCAGGCAACACCCAGCTTGGGAAATGTACTGACAATAATGGCAGGTTGCGTATTGCTCCTGGCTGTTTCTCCATGTTCATGACATTTGTGTCATTGCATGTGGCTTTGGCAAGGTAAATCACACACACACACACACACACACACACACACACACACACACACACACACACACACACACACACACACACACACACACACACACACACACACACACACATACAGTACAGGGCTTAGTTTAAAGTGGAACTTGTTTCTGATACAGCACATAAACCCGCTGATCTGTTGGACATGAACTTGGCCAGGATACCCAGAAGGGTCTCGACAGTGGGTCCTGCCAAGCATGCTCACACAAGCGCGCGCGCACACACACACACACACACACACACAAACACACCCACACTCAGAGACAAACACACACTGCGCTCTTGGCTCTGAATCTCTCCAAGAGCTCCAGGCACAGTAGGCCTGGCACAAAGGGCATGCATGGCACATGAGTGATTCCTCACGAAACCAGAAGGAAAAAGACAATGATTTTCACAAAATGTAATAAATAGAAGTTGGCGCCTGACAGACATGGGAGCTCTGCTTCTAGCTCTCAACTTCTTATGGCTGGGGGCAGTATTGAGTAGCATGGTGCCCAGAGGTGCCCAGAGTAAACTGCCTGCTACTCAGTCCCAGAAGCTGAGATATGCATATTATTAGTATATTTGGATAGAAGTTTCTAAAACTGTTTGAATGATGTCTGTGAGTATAACAGAACTCAAATGGCAGGCAAAAAACTCGACGCAGGAAGTGGGAAATCTGAGGTTGGTCGTTTTTCAACTCATTCCCTATTGAAGATACAGTGAGATATTTGTCACGTTGCACTTCCTAAGGCTTCCACTAGATGTCAACCGTCTTTAGAACCTTGTTTGAGGCTTCTAATGTGAAGTGGAGGCGAATGAGAGGGGAATGAGACAGGGCTCTGGCAAAGTGCCATGAGCTTGTGATGCTCGTTCACGTGAGAGCGAGCTCTGTTCCATTGCATTTCTACAGACAAAGGAATTCTCCGGTTAGAACATTATTGAAGATTTATGTTAAAAACATCCTAAAGATTGATTCTATACATCGTTTGACACGTTTTTACGGACTGTAACGGAACTGTGTTCTTAATGCAACGTGTTCTTAATGCAACCGCTGTGTCAGATTTCAAAAAAGCCACCAAACACCTTCAAGGCTATCAGACTGTTAAATAGCCATCACCAGCCGGCTACCACCTGGTTACTCAACCCTGCACCTTGGAGGATGCTGCCCTATATACATAGACATGGAATCACTAGTCACTTTAATAAGGTTTACATACTGCTTTACTCATTACATATGTACAGTGCATTTGGAAAGTATTCAGACCCCTTTTTTTTCAGACCCCCTTTTTTTTTTAACTTTACAGCCTTAATCTGAAATGGATTAAATCAATAAAAAATCCTCATCAATCTACACACAATAGCCCATAATGACGAAGTGGAAACAGGTTTTAAAAATGTTTGCAAATGTATTAAAAATAAAAATGAAATACCTTATTTACGTTAGTATTCAGACCCTTTGCTATGAGACTCTAAATTAAATTGAGCTCTGATGTGTCCTGTTTCTATTGATCATCTCTGAGATGTTTCTACATCTTGATTGGAGTCCACCTGTGGTCATTTAAATTGATTGGACATGATTTGGGTTTGGAAAGGCACACACCTGTCTGTGTAATTTCCCACAGTTGACAGTATATGTCAGAGCAAAAACCAAGCCATGCGGTTGAAGGAATTGTCCATAGACCTCTGAGACAGGATTGTGTTGAGGCACACATACTTCCTAGAGCTGGCCGCCTGGCCAAACTAAGCAATTGGGGGAGAAAGGCCTTGGTCAGGGAAGTGATCAAGAACCTGATGGTCAATCTGACAGAGCTCCAGAATTCCTCTGTGGAGATGGGAGAACCTTCCAGAAGGACAACCATCTCTGCAGCACTCCACCAATCAGGCCTTTACGGTAGAGTGGCCAGGCAGAAGCCACTCCTCAGTAAAAGGCACATGACAGCCAGCGTGGAGTTTGCCAAAAGGCACCTAAAGGGCTCTCAGACCATGAGAAACAAGATTCTCTGGTCTAATGAAACCAAGATTGAACTCTTTAGCCTGAATGCCAAGCGTCACAACCCGATCGAACATCTCTGGAGAGACCTGAAAATAGCTGTGCAGCAGCACTCCCCATCCAACCTGAGAAACTCCCCAAATACAGGTGTGCCAAGCGTGTAGCATCATACCAAGAAGACTTGAGGCTGTAATCGCTGCCAAAGGTGCTTCAACAAAATACTGAGTTAAAGGTCTGAATACTTATGTAAATGTTACATTTTTTATTATTTCGTTTTTTTTTTACATTTCTAAAAACGTGTTTTTGCTTTGTCATTATGGGGTATTGTGTGTATATGGATATGGGGGGGACAATTGAATCCATTTCAGAATAAGGCTGTAACGTAACAAAATGTGGAATATGTCAAGGGGTCGAAATACTTTAAGAATGTACTGTGTATACTGTATTCAACTGTATTTTAGTTAATGTCATTCTGACATTGCTCGTCCTAATATTTCTATATTTGTTCATTCCATTATTTTACATTATTTTTTTGTGTGTACTGTTGTGAATTGTTAGATACTTCTGCACTATTGGAGCTAGGAACACAAGCATTTCGCTACACCAGCAATAACATCTGCTAAATATGTGTATGTGACCAATAAAATGTGATTTGCTTTGATTTAGAATGGTCCTTTTGGAGGAAGGTTTATTAACATATATTTTACATTTGTAATCTATCTAAAAACATAATTGAGTATAATCAAAATTAGCATGTTTATGATATTTTGGCCATACCCAGGCTTCCTTTAAGACTCCATAAGTTTCAATCTGTAGGTGCTAGAAAAATGTGTTATCTTTTGTTTTCTTTATTATTTGGTTAGGTCAGGGTGTGACAAGGGTGGTTTGTAGTTTTTGTAATGTCTATGTGTTTTTGTATGTTTATGGGGTTTTTCTAGTCTAGGTGTTTATATGTCTATGGTTGCCTAGATTGGTTATCAATCAGAGGCAGCTGTTTATCGTTGTCTCTGATTGGGGACCATATTTAGGTAGCCATATTCCTTGGATAGTTTGTGGGTTAGTTATTCTATGTTTAGTTGCCTGTTCTGCACTAGCCATATTGCTTCACGGTTTGTTTTGTTTAGTTATGTTCAGTGTTCTCTCTTTAATTAAAGAGTTATGTTCGCTAACCACGCTGCGCCTTGGTCTCGTGACAACCGTGTTCTCTGTAATATGCATAGTATTTTGTAGCACCTACAGATTTAATGTTATGGAGTGTTAAAGGAGGCCTGGGCAAGGCCAAAATAGCATAAATATGGCAACTTTAACTAATTATTTCTCAATTATGCTTTTAGATACGAATGTCATATATCAACAATCCTTCCTCCAAAGAACCAATCCATGTCTTACATTTTGTGAAAATCCCCCAAATCATGGTATTTCTTTGTACTGGTTCCATGAGGTACCACTTACATCTCCCTGTGTGTGTGTGTGTGTCTACGTGTCAGGAGTTTGCATGCACGTTTATCTGTGCACTATGCTTCAGTGAGTCAGTCTTCCCTTGCCCTGGGTTATGTACCAAAGACTGGCACGAGGGCACAGGAGGGTGGCGGTGGTGGCCTTGGTTGGACCTGCTCTGCTGCCACCCACGGTGTCGGGCCCTGCGGTGTTTTCAATGCCTCACTCAGTGCAGCGAGTGGAACCAATGCTCGTTTGATTAATCTGGCTAGGGGGTAAATGAAAACCATTAACGAGGGTTTCTCTCCACCGCCTTTTAATGCAAGGCACAGAAAAAGGGGATTTGAATTGCAAAAGTCACGCCGAGGATTAGTCAGTGTTGGACAAACTCTCTCCCAGGCTGTTTTTCCTACATGCTGATTTCTGAGTGAGCAGCTTCGTTTTGTTTCTTTGAGTGTGAATTTGACCTAGCACTGAAAAATATTATAGTAAAAAATAAAATGTTTCATCATTTTTGCTGCATACAGGGTATATGTCAAATACACAAGGCACCTTGAGTCATGTTTATTGACTGAACCTAGGATAACCTGTGACAAAGTAAAGTACTTCATTGCTCCAAGTAAAGTAATAAGATGAGCAACTAAAGTTGACTATACTGGGGAATTTATAATCCTGCAGTCTCACTGATAGAATTCATAATAACAAGAGTTATAGTCCCACACAGAATAACAGAATGAAAACCAATGGTGCCTGAAACAACTGCCTGCTACATAATCCGTCCTTGGTTTTGTCAGAGCAAGATTGGAAAGAGCTCCTAATGTCTTTTGTCAAATGACAATAAATATTTATGAACGTTAAACTGGGAAATAGCTGCTTGGCCTTCCAACCGGGAGTAGGCACATTTCACTGTCCTCTCCGTCATGTCTGATTAAAGTTGAGTTCCACCATTTACTGAGGGAGGGAGGGAGAGAGACATTTTAACTTTTTCTTTTTAAACCGCCCTCCCCTGGCTACATTTCTCAACTTCTGTAGATCCTCAGCTATCTATTTTGTTTCTCTGTGAATGCCTTTACTGGACCCATGCTGTAGATCTAAAATGGATTCAGAACATCTGACTATTTGGGGGGTGTTAATAACTGTCCTGATGAGCTTCTTTCACTGCGGTTTCAAAGCTATTATCCAACCACGGACTGTCTATCCTATCTGCAGGGCTCAACAGTTTATTCTTAACAGCTTTGGATAAAAGACTTGTCAGATACCAGGAACAGATTACACACACACACAGTCTCTCTTTCAGTGTCAGTAGATAAAGGAGTGTACAACGTTGGCTATGATCAAGCTGGCTCAGTCTTCAGGCCATAACACGCTGTATCTATGTGGTCTGAATCCCTCTTTTAGGATGGGGGATTGTTGATAAGCCTTTGAGATGTATATTAGTTTTGAATGATGAATGATGTACAATTATCTGATGTTTCATGTTGAGGCTCCGACGGCTCTTTTACATGACTAAAATACATGTTTTAAATCTGATTGACCTCTTAGAGACCTCTGACACCGAACTACTAAAGTCAACGTCCAATGTATCTAGTTATTATATACGTGTAGTGGATGTAATCCTCCTCCTTCGATAAACACTCCATCAACATAATAGGCTAATAGCCTTAAAGGGAGCTGTTCTATTGTTCTATTGTTCCAATGTCTTGTGGAAGGCACACTTCCAAGTAGAAAATAAAAGAACAAACAAAAAATAATTTTGTTGAAATGAATAGTAAACAGAGACTTGGCCTCAGTGCGAAACAAGTTCATTGTTAGCGGGAGAAGGCAGGCACAAAGACTAAGCTTTAGTAAACAATGGAAAAATGGCAGAAAATGCTCTGTATCGGCCTCCAACTAGGTAATCCCTCTCTCCTCTGAAAAAAAAAATTAGCTAGCTCCCCCGCTGCTAGGATACGCACCTGTTCTCCCTTTAATTGTCATGAAGCAAAGACACTCTCTCGTTTAGACCCAATTTCATGGCCGGGCCCTTTCTCTCTCTCTCTCTTTTTCTATTCCTCGCTCTGCCATGATTTATTCATGGCAGAGGAACGTGCTTGTTTTACACACCGCGTAGGACCCATGTTGTGGAGCCCTGTGGGGCCCTGGGCCTGCCATGCCATGCCAGCCTGTAATCTTCTTACATACAGAGGACACAGGCTCGCTCGCCTCACCAATTACGGCTCACTCTCCACTCCTGGTATCATGGCGTGGCTCGGGGTTGTGTTGGTTGGAGGTCTTTTTTATTATGTCCTTTAAAGGGGAGTAAAGATAGAAGAGAGTGTATTTATCTGCTGTCGGCAGGTGACTCAGGTCCTGGGCTCTTGTCGTGTGCATGATGTGACCAGTTGCAGCTACAGTAAAAGCTCTCTGTACGGCTGTCATGATGTGTTATGTCGCTTTGAGAATGGAACGGATGTTGTAGCTCTAGGCAGAGTAACCAGAGCTGCCAAGTCATATCAGTGTTGTTGCTTGACCTCTTAACTGACTGGTGTGGACGGTATGTCAACTAGACAACTGTACATGGACACTTCAGGTGGAAGCGGCAATGCTAAACATTTGACCTGTAATTTTATTGGGTAAAAATCTCCCCCTTTGAAGATCAACTTTTGGTTCCAGGTAGAACCTATTTGGTTCCAGGCAGAACCCCTTTCTACATCACACAGCTGTCAGTCAGACAGGCACCATGAGCCCTGCTCCAGCCCGACATCTCTCAGAGTAACAGGTGCGGACTGTAGCAACACACCCAGAAATATATTTCCGGCTGGCGCTAAGGAGGCGCAAGTGTCAAATGCAGTTTCATGGTGGTAAAAAGGGCACACGGACATTCCCCTTGTTATGCTAGGTACGGAAATGTACCTGTCCAACATCAGCTCACTTGCGCTGAGGTGGGAGGGGTGGCAATATTTGAGGTGTGTCCTTAAAAATGCAAAAGTAACAATTTCATGCATCTCTAAAGGGGAGTTTTAAGAACCACAAGAAGCAGGTCTTAACAGTAATGCAGTCGATGGTGGCATTGGTTTTGAGAGTGGAAGCTTGAGAGGATCTGCAAAGAAGAATGGGAGAAACTCCCCGAACTCAGGTGTGCCCAGCTTGTAGTGTCAAACCCAAGAAGACTCGAGGATGGAAACGCTGTCAAAGGTGCTTCAACTAAATACTGAGTCGGAATACTTACATAAATGTGATATTTCCATTTATATATATTTTTTTTATAAATAAGCAAAAATGTATCAAAAAAACTGTTTGCTTTGTCATTTGGGGTGTTGTGTGTAGATTGATGAGAAAATTAAATAATTTAATCAATTTTAGAACAATGCTGTAACATAAGAAAATGTGGAAAAGGTCAAGGGGGTTTAATATTTTCCGAAGGGACTGGAGCCTTAGCACCTCATTATCATATCTCCCAATGATTTCCAATTCCCACACATGCCTTGATTTACACACATGAGAGGAGCCTCCAGCAAAGGACTGCATTCTGAGACCAGAGTGTTGTAAACACGATTTCAGTGCAGTTATTTAGTATTGTATTGCCAACTGAATGTGTAAATATGGTTTACAGAACAAGGGGCCATTGGGGCATTAATAAGTGACCCTATTAAGTTAATTTTCATTTTGCCTAAATACACAGACTAATATCGCCATTTCATGAGGGGCTTCCTCATTTGATGACATGTTGTCAATAACACATTGATTTAGATTATTCATGGGTCTTTTGGAGTGGGATCATTACTGAGACATTTTGTAAGCTTTGACTACCACTCAATCGGTTGGAAATGATTCCTTGTTGCGGACTCATTCCTCTGATGAGTGTGGCAGCCTTTTCTCTGTCAGCCCATTCATATCCATATTGACAAATGACAGCGGCCGAAAGTATCTACAATAGATTTGGGATCATCTTCTCTATGGAGTCCACTAGACTAGAATTACACAACATATCTCAATACTGTATAAATCAGTATGCATGTATCTCATTTAGTTCACAAGGGTAATGCACAATAATATGCATACTATACACAATGTACAAGTGCTAGAACTACTCATCTGTAGATCCTGAGCAAGCTAACAGAAACTAGCGTAGCATGAACAATAGTTCAACTGGCAGACTGGGAGAAGATGCTGATGTCAAAGACAATACCTGTGCTCTGTAGGAGGCCCAAATCCTCTCAGATGTAAATCGCGTTCATCCAGAAGCCTGAAAGTCCTTGTAGAAAGTGGGTCAGGAAAAAATTCTCTGTTCAACCCGCTGATGCCAAGAAAATTCTAATTCTGTCTTGGCGGCACATTGCACATTTCTTGCATTTTGACAGGAAAACCATGTAATGGCCTATATAAGCCTTCATTTTACTAAAGGTATTTTTTCTTCTGTATCTAGTGCTAGTGCATGGTCATATAATGTTGAAATAACCTCTCCCATGGTCTCTTCATTCATGCCACTTAACCAGCTACAAGTGCCTGTACTTCCTTTAATAAATAGTAAGGTAAACTAAATCCCCTTGAAAAACTGAAAGAGAACGCATTATTATTCAGTAAGTGCTTATTCATTCCCCAGTAATGTGCTTCTGTTGCCTGTGTGTGTGCGTCCATGTGGGTATGTTTTCCCATGGAGTCATCTCACTGGCATAATCCTGGCTGCAACTGGTGTACTAGTCCCCAGCCATGCAGCCCATCCTCTGTCTCTCTCTGTCCTGGGGTGGCATCTGTCTGAGGCTGATATGGTGCACCGAGAAGGAGCCTCTCAAGCTGTTTTCATGCCCACTGTGAACACACTGCCTCCTGCCTGCCTGCGTCCCTGCCTGCACTCCTGGGTGAGCTGGAGGGGTGGAGTGGGTAAAGGGAGAGCGAGAAGCTGTGATAGAGTATGTGCATAAACATGGGGACGGCTTTTACTGTAATATAGTAGTAATGTCTCTCTCTCTCTCTCTCTCTCTCTCTCTCTCTCTCTCTCTCTCTCTCGCTCTCTCTCTCTCTCTCTCTCTCTCTCTCTCTCTCTCTCTCTCTCTCTCTCTCTCTCTCTCTCTCTCTCTCTCTCTCTCTCTCAAATCAAATCAAATTGTATGTCACATGTGCCGAATACAACAGGTATAGATAGACCTTACTGTGAAATGCTTACTTACAAGCCCTTAACCAACAATGCAGTTTTTAGAAAAATAAGAGTTAAAAAAATATATTCACTAAATTAACAAAGTAAAAAACAAAACAGCAACAATAAAAGAACAATAATGAGGCTATATACAGGGAATACAGGTACTGAGTCAGTGTGGGGGGTACAGGTTAGTCGAGGTAATTTAGGTAATATGTTCATTCAAGGGTTTTTCTATATTTTTACTATTTTCTACTTTGTAGAATAATAGTGAAGACATTAAAACTATGGAATAACACATATCATGTGGAATCATCAGGAATCATGTAGTACCAAAAAAGGTGTTAAACAAATCAAAATATATTTGAGATTCTTAAAAGTAGCCACCCTTTGCATTGACAGCTTTGCGCACAATTGGCATTCTCTCAACCAGCTTCATGAAGAATACTTGTCCAACAGTCTTGAAGGAGTTCCCACATATGCTGAGCACTTGTTGGCTGCTTTTCGTTCACTCTGCGGTCCAACTCATCCCAAAACCGTCTCACTTGGGTTGAGGTCAGGTGATTGTGTAGGCCAGGTCATCTGATGCAGCAATCCATCACTCTCCTGCTTGGTCAAATAGCCCTTACAGAGCCTGAAGGTGTGTTTTGGGTTATTGTCCTCTTGAAAAACAAGTGATAGTCCCACAAAGTGCAAACCAGATGGGATGGCGTATCACTGCAGAATGCTGTGGTAGCCATGCTGGTTAAGTGTGCCTTGAATTCTAAATAAATCACAGACAGTGTCACCAGCAAAACACATGACTGATTCATGCAGTCTCATCTGAACAGTTGATGTTGAGATGTGTCTGTTACTTGAACTCTGTGATGCATTTATTTGGTCTGCAATCTGAGGTGCAGTTAACACTAATGAACTTACCCTCTGCAGCAGAGGTAACTCTGGGTCTTTCTTTCCTCTGGCGGCCCTCATGAGAGCCTGTTTCATCATAGCGATTGATGGTTTTTGTGACTGCACTTGAAGAAACTTTCAAAGTTCTTGAAATGTTCCGGATTGACTGACCTTCACGTCTTAAAGTCATGATGGACTGTCATTTTTCTTTGCTTATTTGAGCTGTTCTTGCCATGATATGGATTTGGTCTTTTACCAAATAGGGCTATCTTCTGTATACCACCCCCACCTTGTCACAACACAACTGACTGACTGAAACGCATTAAGAAGGAAAGAAATTGCACAAACTAACCTTTAACAAGGCACACCTGTTTATTCAAATGCATTCCAGGTGACTACCTCATGAAGCTGGTTGAGAGAATGCCGAGAGTGTGCAAAGTTGTCATCAAAGCAAATTTGTTTAACACTTTTTTTAGTTACTACATGATTCCATATGTGTTATTTCATCGTTTTGATATCACTATTATTCTATAATGTATAAAATAGTAAAAATAAAGAAAAGCCCTTGAATGAGTAGGTGTGTCCAAACTTTTGACTGCTACCGTACATGTCGGAAGGGGTAAAGTGACTATGCATAGATAATAAACAGCGAGTAGCAGCAGAGTAAAAAAAGTGTGTGTGTGTGTGTGTGTGTCTGCCTCCGTGCATGTGAATACATGTTTGTTCGAACAGTATATGTTTCCAAATCCAGTTCATTGCTATCCCGCACAACACACCAGCCTTTTAAGTCGACATTAGTAGACATTTAAAACATCTAACATGCCAATTTGTGCAATCGAAAACATTTCATGCCAAATGGCTGTATGAATATTCAAACACATTGCTTCTGAACATGTCCCCATTCAATTGCATCACATTTGCATAGTCTTTTTGCATCGGGCCACGTGCAGTTATGTCTCCAAGTAATAACCATAACAGATCATGTTCAGCATCCCCATCGGGTGATTAAATCTGCAATGATGAACATTCAAAGGGCAAATAGCTTTATGCAACACTGGACTCTGTGGACACACTGGGGCGCTGAGCATCCACTCACAAGTGGTTTGGCACGCAGCTGCAGGCAAGACTGTGCTGATTGTATGTTTGTGTGTGTGTGAAAGCCAATGTTTCAAAATGTGTTATTATCAATAGGTCTGTAATCAGAGAAATAGCCATATAAACGTAAATCAAACACAAATCATACCATTGATTTGCTTTGAGTAATATTTTACCCGTTGTGTATTATTAAAGAAGAGCAAGTACAGAACAATTCCCTGGGAGAGAAAGGCCCTGGAGATATGGATGTGTAGTTTTTATAAAACGACGTAATATTTCACACATCTGAATCGCATTTCGAGACAGAATGAAACCATTTGGCAGGTCTATCAATTATATAACATGTTTTCCATTGTGTCCACACTCATACCTGGCATTGTGTTTCTTCAGGTCCTGCATCCTCCATTTCCATTTAACAGTGCAACCCTACACACTTCTTTGTTTTGCTTTTTAAGGACTGAGGGGGAGGGTCGTGCAGAAAAGAAAGTAGAAAACGTCACCTTATGGTCATTCGAAGGACAGATTTTTTGATTTGTGTGTTTGTTTTGTTTCAGTCGGGATTGCGTATGTACTTCATCGTGATATCACAGAGGAAGGAGTGCACCTTTAAGTTGTTAGCCTTACACTTTCACTTTCCCTCCTTCACCCCTGCGTTTGACCCCTGACCTTGGCTCACAGCCTGTTTACACCATCTCGCCCTCCTCCGATACCAGCTTGGTAGGTTTTCTCTCTCTCTCTCTGCCTTTCTCCACCTCCCTCCACCTCACCCTCCTCCAGATACCAGCTTGGCACGCACTCTCTCTCCATTGATTATGGTCATTTTGTACCTGAAAACATTCATTTATCTGATTAGCATAGAGCCTGGGTCCAGTTCATTAGCCCTGACCAGCTGACACCCATGCAGGCAGGCAGACGCCTGGCCACCCATAAGGATCCATCACAGAGCCACTGAGGCCTGAAGAGCACCGAGGCAGGCAGAAAGGGAGGGAGGGTGGGTAGACAGGTAAAAGGTAGGTATGTTGGCAGGCCGGCAGGGGGCAGACATGAAGGAAGGACCAGCCACAAACACAAGCATGCAGTGATGTAGTAGCGAGTGCATATACACACACACAATCCAACATAATGGGTCTGAAAGACTGCAGATCAATGAGGCTCCAAAGAGAGGATGCTTACTAGTGGGGTGCTGAGGGTAAGGAGGTCGGAGAGGTGGAGGAACGTGGGATGGAGATTCAGGGGGAAAGAGCAAAAGACGAAGGGGTGGAGGAGGAGAAGGCCACCCTGCAAAAAAAGGCTGTGATCTGATCAGTCAGAAGGGCTCCCTGGGGACCAGCACCACAGAAGGAGTCAGATTAAACGTGATTGAATTCACAGTCGTACCATCTTCAAAGGTTCATATGCTTGGGTTCATTCATCGCCCAGGATACATGCACTCTCTGTATCACTCTCTCTCTGTCTTTCTCCCTGTCTCCCTCTGTTATTCTCTATATCTACAGTATCTTCCCACCTCTCTGTCTGTCTATCCCTTTCCTTCTCTCTATTTCTCTGTCTTTCTCTCTGTCTCCCTCTGTCATTCTCCATTTCTACAGTATCTTCCCACCTCTCTCTCTCTCTCTCTCTCTCGCTCTCTCTCTCTCAAATTCAGAGCCTGGATATCAGTCTAAACCCAAACATATAAGGGAGAATGATAAACTCATGAAGAGTTTCAGGGAATGTGTTTGGTCATGAAAAATACAAACTGGAGTTTAGGGTCTTTGTGATGTTTCTTCTCTTCATTTGGATGCTTTTCTCACACATTGTCGCATGTTCAAACCTTTGTTTTATTTTACCACCCTTAGACTTTTTATCAGAGCCTATAATTATTGGTACACTTCTTCCAGAACAGGAGGGAACTATCAAATGATGAGCACATCCTTGAGTCAATAAAACACCACATGCTCGTAACAGTTTTTTATTTGACATTTTAAAGGGACATGTTTGCTTGGCCAGCATTACAATGGGGCCTTTTGTTCTTTTGTTGTCCACAGATTGTTTATCGACTCTGGGCTGTGCGAAGCCTATGCCTCTGACGGTGTGGCGAGGCCTCGGGAGAGAACTATAGATTCCTCTGTGTGTATCAGTACACTGGCTAGGTCAGATTTCTGAAGACTAAAATATCTTATGCATTCTCACACAGATGCTGGCACTCGCTACCCACAGACAGACACACAGAAGGAAACTTGACTTGACCACCTTCATTCTTCCTTCCATCACGTTGGTTACTTAAAGTATTGCTTTATACAACTCTTTTTACCCTCAACATGCTGAACTCTCAACCCTGTTACACCTGGAAGTCACAGCTCTGTTACCCTCCGAGGTCTCAACTCTGTTATCTTCAAAAGTCAATTTTGTTACCCTCAGAAGTCAACTCTGTTACCCTCAGAAGTCAACTCTGTTACCCTCAGAATTCAACTCTGTTACCCTCAGAAGTAAACTCTGTTACCATTTTAAGCCTGAAGTCTTTTTACCCTCAGAAGTCTAAACTGTGTTACCCTCAGAAGTCTAAACTGTGTTACCCTCAGAAGTCTAAACTGTGTTACCCTCAGAAGTCCCTCCACTTTTTCTGCCTGCTATTCGTAGATTAATGGATGTTCTTTATGCACTGGGTAAGGGAACCTACTATTAAAACTCCAATCATTCACCAACTCAAATAATTACAAATTAGTGTTTTTGTATTAATAAATCAGAACATGATCATTAAAACATACCTCATGCCCATTCTCTATTCACCTACTATGAATTCCCTTCATTTTGCATTCAGGCAACACCAAATTAATGCAATTCAGTAGCAATTCAATACCCAATATCATGATTAAAATCCACATCTCCCTTCTCCCAACCTCCCTCTTCTATTCAAACAGCTTCTATATCTGTTATCAGACTTGTTCTTGGCCTCAGATAATGTGTACCCTCGTGGTCTATGACGAGTTTCTTCCCTGTGCCATTTGAAGCTTGCTTCTCTGATATTTGACGGTTGACATTCAAAGGTGCTCTTTCTACCTGACTGCGGCAGGCGCTCCAACTTGCTAATGTTATCTGTTTCACCCCAGTTTAGAGGCGGAGAGGTGTGGAGGTAGGGGCACTGGAGGCATAGAGGGATTTTCAAAGCATAATGAGGGTTTTGCTGGAGCGCCTGCCTGCCTCTCTGCCTGCCTGGTCCCCTTCACAGAACAAGAGGGAAAAATGCTTTCATTCTTCCAGTCAAAGACTACAGAGAGCCTTCCTTGGACTTGAAATGCAGGTCCTTAAGCCAATCCTCTGTTGTAGAATGAATATGCATAATATTACTGCAATTTGAATAATGTAGTTTTTTTTCTGGCTTAGCTTTTTGCTGTTCCCATTTAGTCAGCTTTCCATACCTCTGGGATGAGGGTAGGATTGAATGTGTATTTTGACTCATTGCTAGCATGACTCACAAAAATGTATATCTCCTTGTTTAACCTTGATTTGGTGTACAGATGCCTGTATATTTGCACGCCAGTGTGCTTGAGTGCATGTGTAAACATACTGTATCTATGTGTGTATGAAACGCTGTAAACCGGAGACTCTGTGCATCTGTGCGTGCGCTGGCGTGCACATGCAGCAGCATGTGGATAAGCTCAGATTGCTCCTCTCTGGTCCACTACCCTCTGGTTTTTAGGCAGGCAACCTCTTGGCCCATCTAACAGCTTGCAGTGCTGAGAAGACCGCTCTCTCTTAGCCCAGTCGCTGGATGCCTCAGCTCAGGTGAACAAGAGTAGATGGAATTTCTCCAGCCCCGCATGAGGTCTGCAACTCATCACAAACCGGTCTCGGCTGGTTTGTCCAGCGAATCAAATCAGGACCAACACTATTTCAGTTTTTGACTGGAATCTCTGAGTACAACTCAGTCATTCACCACATCTGATTCGATTCCATCCAACTTAAATGGAATATAACCCCGAAAACAATGGTGGTTTGACATTGTGCGAAAAGCCCACATGCTGTGCGTCACCACCGTAAACTCTAGTTATGACATCATCTGCCTCTGTTTGCGAGCCAGAAGACCTTGGCTGTTGATAATACCGTCTATTTTTACTATTCACAGCACACATTCAAATATGAACACAGGTACAAAAGGTGCTTCATACACAGACAGTACAAACAGAGAAACCTTTACAGTAGTCACAAGAACCATGGGATAGATCTGCAGTGCAGGGCTGCAAGGATGTACTGATAATGCACAATAGGACAATACTGCAATAGTCACAATGACATCAATGGAGAACAAACACCCACATGAAAAAATACTATGGTTAAATACTATAGTATCCACTTTAGTGTTTTTGTGGACTTTACTGTAGTATTTACTATAGTTATGCGGACATGACTAGTATACTGTAGTATTTACAGTTTATTATAGTATAATTACTGTTTAAGGAAGAAAAAAACGGTAGTATATGCTATAGTACTTACTGTAGTGTTTTTGCTGACTGTAGTATACTGTAGTATTTTCTGTAGTATTTTTGTGGACAATACTGTAGTATTTACTATAGGGTTTTTGTTTTATTATCTTTGACATAGTGGTGGGGGCTTTGTCCTTGAGGAAACCTACTTGACAAAATACGCAAAGAGCAAATTTTCCCTTACCTGTAGGTAGGTAGGACTGAAGTCTAAACAGACAGGTCAGAGCTTCTGCTCTTTTTATATATATACTGTAGGGAACACAATATATGGTCTCTACTTGGCATGTAGGTTTCTAACTTATGGGTGGCACAAATTGGGATATCGGGAGGGGCATGGGCAGGGTATATGCTAATATAATACAGTAGTGTATACTATAGTAATTACTGTTCTTGCGGACTGTAGTGATTTTGCGACCATTAATGTTTACTGCAGTTGACTACATTATTCTATAGTACGTACTGTAGTATTCTATAGCAAACTGTAGTATTTTTTCATGTGGGCACACACACTCAAAGACCAGCGGACTACTCTAGACATGATTGTATAGTACAACATAAAGACACACCACACAATCCAAGCACATCATGGAGAAAAACATCAGAGACGTAGGTGTTTATTGAGGTGATATAGTCTTTGAGAAACATGAAGCAGTCAGTCAGAAGCTCTAACGATGCTCTCCAACGGAGCTTAGGAGTTGATGACATCACTACTCCCGCTGTGTTTTATGCCCTCTTCTATGAATGAATAATGAGTGTGTTTCTTCTCTGAGCGGTCTAAGTAACACAGAGTCCTCCTAGTACTTGGCCTCTCTGCTTTCTCTCTGCCCCATGGGCAGGCTGATTTAACATTCAAGAGGCTGGTATCATTCTTCTAACATTGCCACGTTACGTTAGACTACATCTGAAGCCTTTCGCTCTCAAAAAGCCTGTAAGACTGAGCTGGTGTGAAGCAGAGCACTTCATCAAGACACAACAAAAAAAATCATATTTGAAGGTGTCCTTGTTTACATTACTCAAGTACCCTTTGAGTGCCCTTTGACCTTTGAGTACAGCCAGGGACCCTCTAAGCAGGTTCTGAGTAGGTGTCTGTTTGCTTGTTTGTTGTGCATTTGGAGACAGCAGGTGATTCCACTTCACACTGATATCAGCCAGTTAGCTCAGTGAACTGCAGCACCTCTCCGTATCAGTGTGTGTGTGGTGACCTTTAAACTGATTGTGAATTAACTGACTCTGGAATCCTCCGCCCGTGGCCTTTGAAGGTTACAACGCTAACACTCCTGACTCTTATCACCTCAACGCTACAGACCTGTACATATAAACCTGGGTGGGGAAAACAACAAGGTCTATCACGTTTGTTTTCTCTCCAATGCCAAACAATCTAATGCCAAACAATTCTTTGTCCCAATGGCAGAAAGGCTCCTGAATGTTTAAAAACCCAAATGCTTAAAAATCCAAGTAGGACTTGAGGGCTGGTCTACAACTAACATTGCAGTTGACAGAGTGTTCTGTTGTGAATAGTGTACAGATTAATAATTAATTGCTAATGAACTGCACTTTACCTACCTGTATTTATTGTCTGTTTATGTTCTTTGTCTATCTTTAATTGTGTTATCCCGTGGGGATTATAAATTCATTAACTTATCTTACTCCCTCCATCTATCCATCCATCTCTTTCAGCAAGCATAGGTATCAGACACTGGGCCTCTCGCTCTCTCTCTCTCACCTGCCCCCTTCTATCTCCTCTCTCTCTCTCTCTCTCCAACCCCTTCCATGTCCCTCAGGGGCAGGAGCTGGGATGTCCATTCTCCATAGTCTCCAAAATTCCATCAGAAGCCCTCTCTGGGAGAAGAGGATCACAACCCCTTTCTGGGAGAAAGGGATGACAATAAAACTGAAAATTAATAGAAAAACAATTAGTGGAGCTGATGGGTCTGTGTATGATAATGAGATGGTGTGTGGTTGCGTGTAATGGAGAGAAGTTTGAAGTTAATTGAGGGCGAGATATGACACTGGGCGGTCTCCTCCATGGTATTGCGCTAGGAGACAAAGGATTTATCAGTAAAATCACTGAACCCAGTACATTCAATTTATTATCAGATTTCACAAACCAGAACTATCTCGCCTTAACCTGACCATAAGGCAATATTAATTGGTTTCCTAACTCATTTTATTGGTTTCATAATGAATTTCGGATTTCTTTCATCAGTTTCAATATGCCATTATTGGCATGAAGGGTCTTGCTGAGTCAAACCATTTCTCAGTACTCTTCATGTTTCTAATGTATAAAATGAAGCTAAAATACCATCATTCCAGCTGAAAGGCTTAATGTCACAGTTGTCGTGAATGTACGTTTATGCAACATATTCAATTTGCCACTGTGCCTCTCTACAGTAGCAGTGAAAGGTAATGTAAGGTTTCTGTTCCATTATGTTGTCAGTGGGATAATTCCCACTACCAGAATGAGAACATTTGGTGTCTCGTCTTTAACTGACTGTTGGTCTTCTGAAAGAGAAAGAGTGCCACCCTCTGGTTGAATAGAATGACCTCCACAAACCATTCTAGAGTCCATATAGTCAGCAAACCGAGAGAAATGTATATGAATACAAATGTATGCGCTTTCTCAAAGATCGCACAGAGATCACATGTAGACACACACGCATACATACATGAACAAGCACGTACACACACATTTGCGCGCACACACACACACACACACACACACACACACACACACACACACACACACACACACAGACACATTTGACTTGAACAAACCATAACCTTCTGTCTGCACCACACACATCCTCTCCTATTCAGCTTTAGCAACTTACAAAAAAGGGTGGGCTTGTTGCACTGTATTTCCTATCAATTCATGCTAGGAATGGGAATACATTATATTATGTTGAGCATGATCGACAGCAGAGGGCACTCTCCTCCCCTCCTCAGAGAGAGGCTCTTTGTTAACAAAAGACAATTAAACGCTGTCTGCCTACTGTATTGATCATGTTTCCCTGATAGGCAGTGCGGAACCACTGCACCTGTATTCATTACACTACCTGTTCAGCGTGGGGAGGGGTGATGGGGTAATGCGCTGATTGCGAAATGAAGTGCCATGAGCTGAAAGACTCACAAAACTGTTTTGTGATTTGTTGACTTGGCCTACACTTCTACATTTTAGAGAAGTGCAGTCTGTCATCCTCCATGGGCAACATTTCCTGATATGAGCAACTGCCCAAAAAATGAATCTTACAATGAAAACATTCTGCTATTGCAGAATGATATTAAATGGTGAGTTCTGCAACATATCCTTGCAAATGTTGGAGTGACTTTAAAACCGTTATGTTATGGATCCACTTTCGCAGTTATGACAGGATAAAAAATAAATCTGCTGGTGCCTGGGTACAATATTTACCACTCGTAGTACGTAATAAGCGGCACAAGCCCTCATGTAAATATCGGCTCTTTTAAGCTCTGTTTGTTCAATTGCTAATAACCCATCCCCCAACCACCTGACTATATGTGATAAAGAGAAAATCTGAGGCCCGCACCTAACGCTAATCCGCAAATATATGAAATACGCTGTGGCTGCTATGAAAGTGAATTGTATTTACGTGTTATCAGGGGAGTATTCATTCCGCTGATTCTGTTGGAAAAAAGAAAATCAACATTTTAAAAGTTATCCTTTTTAGATGAAACTATACTAAATCTATTCATGTCACCAAATAATTGAAATGGCATTTTTTTTCCAGTTTCACTTACCTAGCTAACAAATGCAGCTAGTTAGTTTAGCCTACTCAAACACCCTGCTTAAACAGAGGAATGCTATGTTAGCTAGCTGGCTATGACTATTCAACACAACACTGGAACTCTTCCAAGTCAAAGTAAGCTTTCATAAACCGTATCATAATCGCTACACACAGCCTACATCGTTGTCACTATATTAGCTCAAAGTAACAGAATAGTCAACATACTGTAGCTAATAGAACTAACGTGTTAGTAAACCCACTACAATCATGCAGTAACAGTACAGTGTACAGTCAGTAAGCAGTTTAGCACTTACACTGGCGGGTGTAATAAACTAGTGAAACTGTAGTCAAAACTGAACTGACAGATCTGTTAAGTCAAACATCAGTTATCTTGCCAGCTATATCAGTCAAACAAAGACTAAACAGTTCATGCTCTGCTTTCTTGTACAATGCTGAGAAAAAGCACAACATACACAGACAACAGCTGCCTGTCGACAAAGACCTAATAAAGCCTGCTGAAACAAACAGCCATAGACATGGACCAGGAGACTAAATGGAAATTCAGATGGTGTGAATGTATCACGACTCAGTGAAACATAAGATATTACAGTTTTTAATGTACTGTTGGTAGGATATACATGACCGTGGGCAAATTGTTTGTTTGATTATCAGTATTGTTTGCTAGTATATCGCAATGTGCAACACGCAACACTATGATGGCTCTATCCAGATGTTTTGCTTTGGCGTTTCTGATTTATTCTACAATTCAAACATGGCGATTATCCCAAACTCCCATTCCACTTACACCGAAAGACGTGGACGGAAATCTTCACTTTCATATTGTTAACTTCAGCCATTAACAACTTTACCGGCACGTGATATTAACTTTCCTACGGGAACAGCTGAGCCGCTCGTGGAAGGTACACAGGAAACGCCGCAGCGTCGCTGACACCGGTGTTGACTCCAACAAGTTGCTTGTTACCTTCAGCTTGCTACTCTGTGGCGATGTACACCCCTGTCCTGGTCCAAACACCACAAAGCAAGCTAAACAACTATGCCCAAACTGTGGTAAGACCATAAGGAAGAATTCAAAAGCGGTGGCTTGTGACATTTGTGATTGGTTTGTTCACATAAAGTGTGGAGCTATCAACCCCTTGTCATATGATGAAGCTGTAAAGTCTCAAAGTAACATTTCGCTAGTTTGCAATGTTTGCTGCTTAATTAAAACCTCTTCAGTCTACCCCCTCCTTTTTCGAACATTCTGTTAAAAATCGCGCAACATTTCAGCGTCCTGCTACTCATGCCAGGAATATAGTATATGCATATGATTAGTATGTGTGGATAGAAAACACTCTGAAGTTTCTGATACTGGTTAAATAACGTCTGTGACCATAACAGAACGTGAACAGCAAGCGAAATCCCAAGAAAAACCTGGTCACAAAAACCACAGAAAAGTATTAATCCGCCAGTCTCCGAATTGTTTATTGCAAGCAAAAATATATAGCAGGGAACTTGCAGTTCCTACAACTTCCACACGATGTCGCCAAAGACGTCATTTTCATTGACAAAAATCCTTTGTGTAATGACAAATAGATCCTTCATTCCGTCCAGCATACAGCAATCGATTTTGGAAGAGAGACAAAGGACATCGTTTTCTTGAGTAGCTGCTATTGAATACAGATCGCCCAGTGATCAATTTGATCGCTTATTAACGTTTACAAATACCTAAAGTTGGGTTACAAAAGTAGGTTGAAGTGTTTTGTCAAAGAATATAGGCAACTTATATAATTTTTAAAAATGACGTTGCGTTTTGGAAGGGAGCTTTTTCCTGAAACAGACAGGGTATACAAATGGATATTTTGGGCATACATGGACGGATTTAAATCGGGAAAAATACCCAATTGTGATGTTTATGGAACTTATAGGAGTGCCAACAAAGAATATCATCAAAGGTAATGAATGTTTTATAATTTATTTCTGCGTTTTGTGTAGCGCCGGCTACGCTAATTATTTTGTTTACGTCCCCTTCAGGTATATTGGGGTGTTGCATGCGATCAGATAATAGCTTCTCATGCTTTCGCCGAAAAGCATTTTAAAAATCTGACTTGTTGGCTAGGTTCACAACGAGTGTAGCTTTAATTCAATACCCTGCATGTGTGTTTTAATGAGTTTTAACGGCTACATTTAGCATTTAGCGTAGCGCATTTGCATTTCCAGGTGTCTAGATGAGACATCTGCGTCTCAGGTAGGAGCAAGAGGATTTATCGATCATAGTCTGCTACTGAAAAAAACATATGTGTTATCTAACGGAACACAGAGGGTGTTCTTTAATGGAAGGCTCTCTAACTGAAACCAGGTAGAGTTTGGCATACCTCAAGATAGCTGTCTTGGCCCCTTACTTTTTAAAATATTTTTACTAATGAACTACCAATAGCATTAGGTAAAGCCTGTGTGTCTATGTACGCTGATAACTCAACATTATATACGTCAGCTACCACAGCAAGTGAAATCACTGCAACCCTTAACTTTTTATGGTATAGGGAACGCTTGCGTCCCACAAAAACCAGGGAAAATTTAGCGCTGCAAATTCAAATAAATTGATATAAAAATCAAACTTTCATTAAATCACACATGTAAGATACTCAATTAAAGCTACACTCGTTTTGAATACAGCCAACATGTCAGATTTTAAAAAGGCTTTTGGCGAAAGCATTAGAAGCTATTATCTGATGATAGCTCAACAGTAAACAAAGAGGGTAGCATATTTCAACCCTGCAGGCACTACACAAAACGCAGCAATAAAATATAAAACATGCCTTACCTTTGACATGCTTTTTTTGTTGGCACTCCAATATGACCCATAAACATCACAATTGGTCCTTTTGTTCGATTAATTCCGTCCATACATATCCAAAATGCAAATTTATTTGGCGCGTTTGATCCAGAAAAAAACAGCTTCCAAAATGCGCAACATCAGTACAAAATATTTCAAAAGATTTCTACAAACTACTATTGTAATACAATTTTAGGTATTTTTAAACGTTATTAATCGATCAAATTGAAGACGGGTCTATCTGTGTTCAATACAGGAACACAACAAACCAAGCTGCTTTTCAAGTCTTGCGCAACTCTCAACTGTGTTACGTAGTTCCTAGTTGGCCCTACTTCTTCATTGCACAAATGAATAACCTCAACCAAATTCCAAAGACTGGTGACATCCAGTGGAAGCGGTAGGAACTGAAAACAAGTTCCTAAGAAATATCGTGTGCCAATGAGAATCCCGTGAACAGACAGGGACCTCAACAAACAACATTCTGAACGGTTAGTCCTCTGGGTTTTGCCTGCTACATAAGTTCTGTTATACTCACAGACATGATTCAAACAGTTTTAGAAACTTCAGAGTGTTTTCCAAATCTTCTAGTAATATGCATATCTAAGATTCTTGGCATGAGTAGCAGGAAGTTGAGATTGGGCACACTATTTATCCAAAAGTGAAAATGCTGCCCCCTATACCTTAAGAAGTTAAATGTGGTGCCAAACATTGGGATGCTGGACACATGCAGGGATGATGAGTGCAATCTAGATGAGATAGTCGATGTATCAGCAGTGGGCACAGAAAATGGCGTTTGACTGTTTCAATCGGAGAGGACTTCATTTTATTCATGTGAACGCACGGAGCCTGCTGCCGAAATTAGAGGAACTACTTGCTTCTAACACATGGGCTGCAGTAGTTACTGTGACTGAGACATGACTCGATGGGTCAATTGAGAATGATGAGGTTGAGCTACCGGGTTATAGCATTCATAGAATTAACCGAAACCGTGGTGGCATGTGGGTTTTTACTAGGAATGATGTGCATTTTAACCCTAGTTCAAATCTGAAAATGGATGGTCTTGAGGTTACATGGGTAGATATACTTCAAATCAAATCAAATTTATTTATATAGCCCTTCGTACATCAGCTGATATCTCAAAGTGCTGTACAGAAACCAAGCCTAAAACCCCAAACTGCAAGCAATGCAGGTGTAGAAGCACGGTGGCTTGGAAAAACTCCCTAGAAAGGCCAAAACCTAGGAAGAAACCTAGAGAGGAACCAGGCTATGTGGGGTGGCCAGTCCTCTTCTGGCTGTGCCGGGTGGAGATTATAACAGAACATGGCCAAGATGTTCAAATGTTCATAAATGACCAGCATGGTCGAATAATAATAAGGCAGAACAGTTGAAACTGGAGCAGCAGCACGGCCAGGTGGACTGGGGACAGCAAGGAGTCATCATGTCAGGTATTCCTGGGGCATGGTCCTAGGGCTCAGGTCCTCCGAGAGAGAGAAAGAAAGAGAGAATTAGAGAGAGCATATGTGGGATGTCCAGTCCTCTTCTGGCTGTGCCGGGTGGAGATTATAACAGAACATGGCCAAGATGTTCAAATGTTCATAAATGACCAGCATGGTCGAATAATAATAAGGCAGAACAGTTGAAACTGGAGCAGCAGCACGGCCAGGTGGACTGGGGACAGCAAGGAGTCATCATGTCAGGTAGTCCTGGGGCATGGTCCTAGGGCTCAGGTCCTCAGAGAGAGAGAAAGAAAGAGAGAAGGAGAGAATTAGAGAACGCACACTTAGATTCACACAGGACACCGAATAGGACAGGAGAAGTACTCCAGATATAACAAACTGACCCTAGCCCCCCGACACATAAACTACTGCAGCATAAATACTGGAGGCTGAGACAGGAGGGGTCAGGAGACACTGTGGCCCCATCTGAGGACACCCCCGGACAGGGCCAAACAGGAAGGATATAACCCCACCCACTTTTCCAAAGCACAGCCCCCACACCACTAGAGGGATATCTTCAACCACCAACTTACCATCCTGGGACAAGGCTGAGTATAGCCCACAAAGACCTTCGCCACGGCACAACCCAAGGGGAGGGGGAGGGGGGGGCGCCAACCCAGACAGGATGACCACATCAGTGAATCAACCCACTCAGGTGATGCACCCCCTCCAGGGACGGCATGAGAGAGCCCCAGTAAGCCAGTGACTCAGCCCCTGTAATAGGGTTAGAGGCAGAGAATCCCAGTGGAAAGAGGGGAACCGGCCAGGCAGAGACAGCAAGGGCGGTTCGTTGCTCCAGAGCAATTCCGTTCACCTTCCCACTCCTGGGCCAGACTACACTCAATCATATGACCCACTGAAGAGATGAGTCTTCAGTAGAGACTTAAAGGTTGAGACCGAGTTTGCGTCTCTGACATGGGTAGGCAGACCGTTCCATAAAAATTGAGCTCTATAGGAGAAAGCCCTGCCTCCAGCTGTTTGCTTAGAAATTCTAGGGACAATTAGGAGGCCTGCGTCTTGTGACCGTAGCGTACGTGTAGGTATGTACGGCAGGACCAAATCAGAGAGATAGGTAGGAGCAAGCCCATGTAATGCTTTGTAGGTTAGCAGTAAAACCTTGAAATCAGCCCTTGCTTTGACAGGAAGCCAGTGTAGAGAGGCTAGCACTGGAGTAATATGATCAAATTTTTTGGTTCTAGTCAGGATTCTAGCAGCCGTATTTAGCACTAACTGAAGTTTATTTAGTGCTTTATCCGGGTAGCCGGAAAGTAGAGCATTGCAGTAGTCTAACCTAGAAGTGACAAAAGCATGGATTAATTTTTCTGCATCAGTTTTGGACAGAAAGTTTCTGATTTTTGCAATGTTACGTAGATGGAAAAAAGCTGTCCTTGAAATGGTCTTGATATGTTCTTCAAAAGAGAGATTAGGGTCCAGAGTAACGCCGAGGTCCTTCACAGTTTTATTTGAGACGACTGTACAACCATTAAGATTAATTGTCAGATTCAACAGAAGATCTCTTTGTTTCTTGGGACCTAGAACAAGCATCTCTGTTTTGTCCGAGTTTAAAAGTAGAAAGTTTGCAGCCATCCACTTCCTTATGTCTGAAACACATGCTTCTAGTAAGGGCAATTTTGGGGTTTCACCATGTTTCATTGAAATGTACAGCTGTGTGTCATCCACATAGCAGTGAAAGTTAACATTATGTTTTCGAATAACATCCCCAAGAGGTAAAATATATAGTGAAAACAATAGTGGTCCTAAAACGGAACCTTGAGGAACACCGAAATTTACAGTTGATTTGTCAGAGGACAAACCATTCACAGAGACAAACTGATATCTTTCCGACAAATAAGATCTAAACCAGGCCAGAACGTGTCCGTGTAGACCAATTTGGGTTTCCAATCTCTCCAAAATAATGTGGTGATCGATGGTATCAAAAGCAGCACTAAGGTCTAGGAGCACGAGGACAGATGCAGAGCCTCAGTCCGATGCCATTAAAATGTCATTTACCACCTTCACAAGTGCCGTCTCAGTGCTATGATGGGGTCTAAAACCAGACTGAAGCATTTTGTATACATTGTTTGTCTTCAGGAAGTTAGTGAGTTGTTGCGCAACAGCATTTTCTAAAATTTTTGAGAGGAATGGAAGATTCGATATAGGCCAATAGTTTTTTATATTTTCTGGGTCAAGGTTTGGCTTTTTCAAGAGAGGCTATATTACTGCCACTTTTAGTGAGTTTGGTACACATCCGGTGGATAGAGAGCCGTTTATTATGTTCAACATAGGAGGGCCAAGCACAGGAAGCAGCTCTTTCAGTAGTTTAGTTGGAATAGGGTCCAGTGTGCAGCTTGAAGGTTTAGAGGCCATGATTATTTTCATCATTGTGTCAAGAGATATAGTACTAAAACACTTGAGCGTCTCTCTTGATCCTAGGTCCTGGCAGAGTTGTGCAGACTCAGGACAACTGAGCTTTGAAGGAACACGCAGATTTAAGGAGGAGTCCGTAATTTGCTTTCTAATAATCATAATCTTTTCCTCAAAGAAGTTCATGAATTTATCACTGCTAAAGTGAAAGTCATCCTCTCTTGGGGAATGCTGCTTTTTAGTTAGCTTTGCGACAGTATCAAAAAGGAATTTCGGATTGTTCTTATTTTCCTAAATTAAGTTAGAAAAATAGGATGATCGAGCAGCAGTAAGGGCTCTTCGGTACTGCACAGTACTGTCTTTCCAAGCTAGTCGGAAGACTTCCAGTTTGGTGTGGCGCCATTTCCGTTCCAATTTTCTGGAAGCTTGCTTCATAGCTCGGGTATTTTCTGTGTACCAGGGAGCTAGTTTCTTATGAGAAATGTTTTTAGTTTTTAGGGGTGCAACTGCATCTAGGGTATTGCGCAAGGTTAAATTGAGTTCCTCAGTTAGGTGGTTAACTGATTTTTGTCCTCTGGCGTCCTTGGGTAGACAGAGGGAATCTGGAAGGACATCAAGGAATCTTTGTGTTGTCTGTGAATTTATAGCACGACTTTTGATGATCCTTGGTTGGGGTCTGAGCAGATTATTTGTTGCAATTGCAAATGTAATAAAATGGTGGTCCGATAGTCCAGGATTATGAGGAAAAACATTAAGATCCACAACATTTATTCCATGGGACAAAACTAGGTCTAGCGTATGACTGTGACAGTGAGTGGGTCCAGAGACATGGACAAAACCCACTGAGTCGATGATGGCTCCGAAAGCCTTTTGGAGTGGGTCTGTGGACTTTTCCATGTGAATATTAAAGTCACCAAAGATTAGAATATTATCTGCTATGACTACAAGGTCCGATAGGAATTCAGGGAACTCAGTGAGGAACGCTGTATATGGCCCTGGAGGCCTGTAAACAGTAGCTATAAAAAGTGATTGAGTAGGCTGCATAGATTTCATGACTAGAAGCTCAAAAGACGAAAACGTCATTTTTTTTTTTGTAAATTGAAATTTGCTATCGTAAATGTTAGCAACACCTCCGCCTTTGCGGGATGCACGGGGGATATGGTCACTAGTGTAGCCAGAAGGTGAGGCCTCATTTAACACAGTAAATTCATCAGGCTTAAGCCATGTTTCAGTCAGGCCAATCACATCAAGATTATGATCAGTGATTAGTTCATTGACTATAATTGCCTTTGAAGTAAGGGATCTAACATTAAGTAGCCCTATTTTGAGATGTGAGGTATCATGATCTCTTTCAATAATGACAGGAATGGAGGTGGTCTTTATCCTAGTGAGATTGCTAAGGCGAACACCGCCATGTTAAGTTTTGCCCAACCTAGGTCGAGGCACAGACACGGTCTCAATGGTGATAGCTGAGCTGACTACACTGACTGTGCTAGTGGCAGACTCCACTATGCTGGCAGGCTGGCTAACAGAGTTGTGAGTTGTGAGACTCTGCTGTAGAGCTCATCACTCCCCCTAACTGGGAGGGGGCCAGAGACAATTACTCGATGCCGACACATCTTTCTAGCTGATTTACACGCAGAAGCTATGTTGCGCTTGGTGATCTCTGACTGTTTCATCCTAACATCGTTGGTGCCGACGTGGATAACAATATCTCTATACTCTCTACACACGCCAGTTTTAGCTTTAGCCAGCACCATCTTCAGATTAGCCTTAACGTCTGTAGCCCTGCCCCCCGGTAAACAGTGTATGATCGCTGGATGATTCGTTTTAAGTCTAATACTGCGGGTAATGGAGTCGCCAATGACTAGAGTTTTCAATTTGTCAGAGCTAAATGGTGGGAAGCTTCGGCGTCTCAGACCCCGTAACGGGAGGAGTAGAGACCAGAGAAGACTCGGCCTCTGACTCCGACCCGCTGCTTAATGGGGAAAACCGGTTGAAAGTTTCTGTCGGCTGAATGAGCGACACCGGTTGAGCGTTCCTACAGCGTTTCCTTCCAGAAACCGTGAGAAAGTTGTCAACCACCTAGCAGACCGGGTATGATAACTGCTGGTGGTGTAGGAGACCAGACTACAGAGATAAAGAGGGAGTTTACCCAAAAAGGCTTTGTATATGAACACATAAAAATGTATCTTTCTGCACATATAAAGTGAGGTCCAACCTACCATTTAGTACAATGTGCAATGGTGAGTGAGTGACTTGTCATTTGTAATAAAGCGCAAGGATGCATAATAAACAAAGTCCAGTCTCTGTAAGACAAAGGAGGTTGCATGCATATACACCAAGTCACCATAATCAATTACAGAGAGAAAAGTGGCCTGAACAAGCTTATTTTTAGCCATAAGCGGGAAGAAAACCTTATTACAAAAATAAAAACCAAATTTCAATTTAAGCTTTGTCACAAGATTATCCACATGAACTTTAAAGGACAACTGGTCATCCAACCAAATACCTAGGTATTTGTAGGATTACACTTTTTCAATGGATAAGCCACCAGATGTGGCAATGCTAATGTTCTCTGGCAGAGTTTTAGCTCTGGTAAAGATCATGAATAAAAAAAATGTGTATATTAAAGACTAGTTTGAGACCATAAAGGGAGGCCTTTATGAATGTAAATTGTCCGGTGGCAATTTCTTTATGAATTGTTCAGCAGTCTAATGGCTTGGGGGTAGAAGCTGTTGATGAGCCTTTTGGTCCTAGACTTGGCGCTCCGGTACCGCTTGCCGTGTGGTAGCAGAGAAAACAGTCTATAACTTGGGTGACTGGAGTCTCTGACAATGTTGCTTTTTATCAAGTCCATTAATGATGTAGTTTGCCACTGCCATAGCTGCAGTTGTGGTGCTGTGCCCTGATCTAAAGCCAGACTGAACCCCGCTCAATATGTTATTTTCGATTAAGAAGTTGTTTAACTGCGAGTTCACTAGGGATTCATAGACTTTCGCCAGGATAGGGAGTTTAAAGATAGGACAATAGTTATTAGCATCTGAGGGATCTCCACCCTTTAGCAGTGGAAGGACATAAGCTGATTTCCAAATGCTGGGTACGGAATTGGTCAAGAGATTCATGTTGAAAATGTGAGCTACAGGTTCAGTAATAATACCAGCTGCTTTCTTTAAGAGGTAGGGATCCAGGTTGTCTGGACCTGTAGACTTTTTGGTGTCTATTGCCTTTAGTGCTTTATAGACCTCAGTATAAGAAACAGGCTCAAGGTTAAAATGGTTCACATGAGGCCTATATCATAGTTGACTGTAACAGAGCTTACATTTGAGGCCTGGGCCCCACCATTATCAAAGACTGAACCAGCAGATATGAAGTGCTTGTTAAAAAACCCTACAATATGGGCTTTATCCTTCACTTCATTAGAATCAATTACATGGTCAGGAAGGCCAGAGGATACATTAGAACCTGACACTGATTTGATTGGCTTCCAGAACTTGGTTGGGTTGTTTAGGTTCTCTGTGACTGCATTTAAACAGTAATCTGATTTGGACTTTCTGATCAATCCTGTGCATTTGTTTCTTAGTCCTCTGAAGGAGGCCCAGTCGAAAGGAGCATTTGTATGTCTCGCTTGAGCCCAAGAGATATTTCTCTTTCTAATTAATTCTGCCAAGTTATCTGAACACCAGGGATTGCCCCTTCCACTGATTCAAAATTTCTTCATAGGGGCATTCATATCCCAAATCAACACAAATTCCATATGAAAATAGTCCCAGGCAGTGTCAACATCGGGAATAAGACTTACTCTGTCAATATTATGGTACAGATCATGTAAAAAAACTTGCGCATCAAACTGTCTAAAATCTCTTTTAAAAATATAACGGGGTTTGGCTTTGGTCACTTTTGTATTTCTAACACAAGCAATTGCACAGTGATCACTGACATCATTACAGAATACTTAGGTCGATGTGTGTTTGTGAGGGGTATTCGTTAGAATAATGTCCAGTAGCGTTGATTTGTTAGGCGCTGTGGGATTTGGTCTTGTAGGCGCATTAATTAATTGAGCGAGATTCAGAGAGTCACACAGTTCTTTAAAAGAGTCCGATTCAGATGTAAGCATGTCCCAGTTCAAATCTCCTAAAATAATGAATTCGGGGTCATTTAGCTTGTGCAGGATATCAGAAAGAGAGTTAAGTGCGTCTCCGAAGCCGAGGGCTGAAGTCTTAGCCGACTACAGTGATGTGAGAGTCCTTATACATGTTCAACAAGCCACACCTGTTAATTGAAAGGGACTACCCCATGAAGCTGGTTGAGAAAATGCCAAGAGTGTGCAAAGCTGTCATCAAGGCAAATACTTATAGAGTTAGTGTTTAAACAAATACATTTTCATTTGTTTAACACTTTTTTGGTTAGTACATGAGTCCATGTGTGTTTTGATGAATGTGACCAAACTTTTGACTGGTACTGTAGCTCTTGACTATAGTCATCAGAGGGGAGTAAATGATGAATGGAAAGTGTCTGAGGTAGTCAGTTTCCAACAGAAGGAAGTTCAGAGCAGGGAGAGAGCACTACAAATGACAAGATCATGCAACCAACAGAAAAAGAGCAAACCATGTAACAGATCATACTCCTCCAATGAAATGAAAACAAATAGACCCAACATGCCATCTGCTGCGGCACTGCACACAGCCAGCCAGAAGGAACAAAACGGTCTATTCTGTGATAGTGCAGACCACAAATCAGAAAGCTGCCCTGACCAAAATATTGCTACACACAAAGAGAAACTAATGAAAATGGGAAGATGCTTTGTATGTTTAGGACAGAAACACATAGCAAAAATCTGTAAAGTTTGTAGATAGAGGAAGTCAGAGAACAGTACTAGATAGAGGCAGTCAGAGAAGCTTCATACATGAAAACCTTATGAAGGGCCTGAAACTACCAGTAATCAGACAAGAGGGACTCACTCTTCACACATTTGGTTCCTTTTCTCCAGTAACATCACAACACAGTGAAAGTAATCTTGGAGAATGTCTGGGACAAACAGCAGAGAATTTAATTAGAGGCAATTGAAACACCACAATGGTGCACAGCTATGACAGAGACGGCGGTTGCTTTAGAGAGCACCCTTTGGATGGTCGGTGCAGGAATCAGTGTACATGTCAAGTGTCGCCGAGTCAATATGCATGTTCTTCCCACTTGATGAAGACACACTAGTCTCCAAACAACTGCATGCATTCTGGGAGTCTCTGGGTATCATAAGCGAGAAAACACTGAACCCAGAGGAAGACGAGGCTCTACAGAGGTTAGAGAGAACAACAACCTTCAAAGGTGGACGATACCATGTGGAGTTGCCATGGAAATGAGAAATGTCAGAACTCTGAGACAACTATAGAATCGCCAAGAAACGGTTTGAAGGTCTGAAGAACAGACTGAAGAAGGATGTGACATTGTACAGCAGATACAATGAAGTAATAGAGGACTAATTACAACAGGATATGGCAGAGGATGTGTCCAAGGACAAAGCATCATGCACAGACGACGTGAAATACTACTTACCTAACTATGCAGTACTCTGAGAGGTCAAGGTGACGACAAAACTGAAGTGGTGTATGATGAAGATGACTGTTCAACGCTCAATGACTGTCTACTCACAGGACCCAACCTGAATCGGCATCTTGTCAGCGTTCTGATAAAGTTCAGACTACATGAGATCACATTCATGGTAGACATCAAGAAGGTTTTCCTGCAGTTATCCCTAGCAGAGAGACAGAGACATGACACTATGAGATTCTTGTGGCTCACAGGCCCTCGAAGGGGAGAAAATGAAGAGGAGCTGCTCGTGCTGAGGATGAACAGAGTGTTATTTGGAGCTTCCCCAAGTCCAGTCTTGCATCGCAGCTACAATCAGGAAGCACCTGAAACAATATGAAAGGGAACAACCAGAAGTTGTAGAGACAGTGAGAGAGTCACTCTATGTAGATAACTTCATTGCAAGTTCACGCAATGTTGAAGAAGCTTACCCTGTGACAAACAACTGCAAAGTGAATGGTGTCTACTGCAGCCATGGACCTCTGCAAGTGGATGACCAACTCTCCTGAACTGAAAACAAAATGGGAGGAGAGTACGACAACTGACCACCCATTGGCGTTAGAAACACAAGGTGTCGTGCGGAAAGTTTTAAGTTTAGTGTGGAGACCGGGAACAGATGACTTTGTGTTTGACCTCAGGCCGCTACTGAGCATTCTAAGGCAAAAGGAAAACACAAAGAGAAGTGTTCTGCAGTTATCTGCACGCATCTTCGACCCTCTTGGCTTCCTGACTCCTTCACCATCAGGATCATGTGCATGTTCCAGGACATGTGGGAGAGGGGACTCAGCTGGGACGAAGAGTTGCCACCTGATCTGACTCGAGAATGGCAACAGTGGTAACCCAGTTACACCAGCTCGCCATACCAAGGTGGTACAGAACAGACATGCAGCCACAGAACAGCCACAAACTGAAACTACACATGTTCTGTGACGCAAGTGAAAGGGTTTATGGTGCAGTAGCTTACCTGCAAGGTGAATCACAAGGTGGGTAAACAACAACAAGTCTAGTCGCATCCAAGTCCGGGGCAGCCCCACTCAAGAAAATGACGCTGCCACACCTGGAGCTCATGGGAGCTATGATTGGAACTACACTAGCAAACAGCCAACTGACCACACTGAAAATGGAACAAAAACAGATCAAAATGTGAACAGAAGTATGCAGCTCAGCTCAGAAATTGAAACAGTTTGTCGCAAACAGATTGACAGAGATTCAATCCCTGACCAATCCAGAGTCATGGTCACATAATAAAGGGAAAACAAATCTAGCCAACCGCCCTACAAGAGTACAAACTGTTCAAAACTTGACACAGAGCCATCTACGGTGGAACGGACCCAGCATTCTGACATCACCCAATCAGTCGGAGGAGACTGATGACAACAAGGTTCCAGAAGAGGTGAATACAGAATCCAAGAACTACTCAGTGTGGAAGGAAGACTGCAACAGTCCAACTTCACATTCAGAGAGCAGCACACATGGGTTCTGCTCAGCAAGCACAGATACTCAGAAATGCTGATACAGTATCATCATGAGAAGATGATGTATTCTGGAGTAAGAGACACTGGATACTGGATCTTGCATGCTAGGCAGCTTGCCAAGAGCACAGCGGCAATATCTACAGTCTGCAAGAGATTCAAGGCAAGGGCCAGAAAGCAGATCACTGCACCTTTACTAAAAGACAGAATAACTGAATCCCCACCGTTCGAAGTCAAAGGCGGGGATTTTGCAGGACTGCTCTACGTGAAAGAAAATAGTTCTGGGAAGGAGTCATACGCTGCGCAATTCACTTGTGCTGTAACCAGAGCAGTGCATTTGGAACTGGTCTCAGAACAATCAACCGAGGCATTCCTGTTAGCTCTGAAAATATTAACCTCAAGGAGAGGATTATGCATGGTAATCTATTTGGACAATGTAAAAACGTTCAAATAGAGCTGATCAGGACTTTGAAGAGCTGTGGAAGGCAATCAAACAGCCCCAACCTGGAGGTTCATCGCTGAGCGAGCAGCCTGGTGGGGTGGATTCTGGTAAAGACTCATCAGGTCAGTTAAAACATGCCTGAGAAAGGTTATTGGGAAAGATTTGCTCAACTTTGAAGAGATGTGCACAGTCCTGACAGAAGTTGAAGCTATCCTAAATTCTAGGCTTCTGACCTTCTTGCGCAATGAAGTGGATGAACCACAACCCCTGACACCAGCACACTTCCTGGTGGGTAAAAGACTAAGCTCACTCAGCACCCAATGCTCAACAAGGAGGAAATGACACGAAGATGGAAAAACAGGCAGAGACTTGTGACCAGCTTCTGGAACAGCTTGCAAAGAGACTACTTTCTGGATCTATTGTCAGCACACCGCTGTGACACAACACAGCCCACCCCACTGAATGTGGGTGATGTTGCACTCATTGGAGAAGATAGCACACCCAGACCAGCCTGGAAACTAGGGAAGATTGAGGAACTGTTTCCAGGCCGAGATGGCCTAGTTAGGTCATGTTCAGTTTGTACTACCTCAAGGACTTTGTTGAGAAGACCTATTCTGCTGATTTACTGTTTGGAGATTTAGATGAACATGGTTGGAGGATGTTGTAACTTTAATGGGTTACAGAGTTAATGTTTACAGTTCATTCATTGAGCTGTATCTAAAGATATTTAATTTTACAGTTATTTACATATGTAAGAGTAATTGTATTATAATTCATGCGAGGGAGATTGAGAGAACTACAAGCATATTTCTATTGTAATGGTTAGTATTGGATTATGCTATTGACTGCAAGAACACGAATGCCTTGCGACAGGAAGTAAGCAAAACGAGAACGCGCCAGTTATGTACAAGGGACAAGTGATTATCCTGGCTTTCGCTAGCAACTTTCTTTTATTGTTTAATAGAATCTAATGTGGTCAAATGTAATGTGAACAAATATCATTACTAAAAAGAAGCTTTCATCCTACAACCGACATCCCGAGTCATTACATTGAAGATAGTTATTCTATACTTTTGCCTATTTGATTACCTTACGGAGTGCATAACTGCACTGTTTGTATTCAACCATCTTCCCAGTCATCTTTTCGTGGTTAAATGTAGTGGTTTGCGCTTTCAGTTTTTCATCCGCTCATCAACTCACCTATTAGTCAGTTCATACCCACGCTAGGGATGTACTCCCTCCGAACCATCTTGTCACCTTCCTTACGCCCTAAAGTGTTTTAGGGGGAACCACTAATGGAGCCCCTTGGATGTTTTGATGCAGTTACACCTTGAATACCTCAATCCGCTATGCGGATGTCAGCCAATGCGGGTTAACTCTTGATCTGATTGAATCCAGGCCTAAATTGTGGTTTGGTAATTAACACCAATGACCAATAGTTCTCATGCAAGTTGAACCCAGTTAAAAGAGAATGTTCTAGATTTAAAGTATCATGTTCTCTTGCTTAACTATTTTAACATGGTACTGTACTTTACAACCAACAATGTTTTGGCATGCAATAGCAACCAGTAGGGTACAAACTATTGCCAAGCCTCACAAAGATGCAGGAAAGTCTTCTGATATTTTCCCAGGGAGGACACTCCTATGATATGTAAATAATAGCTGATCAATCTGTTTAGAAATCGTGTTGGTCACTTCAACAAGACAGTTGCTGTACCCGATATTCATTTTATTTATAGGGAGAAGTCTGAGAGAAAGAATCGTCCTTTCGACATGGTTGGATTTTAGATAATCAAATCTATGGAGGAGCTTGACTAATTCTTATACTGTACAGTCGAGCTAGTCTCTTGTCACTTCTGAGACACCAACAAAGACATGCTATCAATGGGGCAATTTTAAGAATCCTGTCAATATTTGTTTAGGAACGTCTCTGTGTATTGACATACAGGACAGGGATCTGAGAATGTGTCATAGTGACTAGATGAGACAATCAACCAACCTCATCTGTCTATCTTATCTCTCCTCTGCTTATACTTATGGTGTGGTGCTATCTGTTTGACACACTGTAAATACACTGAGTATACCAAATATTTAAGAATATCTTCCTAATATTGAGTTGCACCCCCACTTTGCCCTCAGAACAGCCTCAATTAATTGGGGCATGGATTCTACAAGGTGTCAAAAGGGTTCCACAGGGATGCTGGCCCATGTTGACTCCGATGCTTCCCACAGTTGTGTCAAGTTGACTGGAAGTCTTTTGGGTGGTGGACCATTATTAATACACACGGGGAAACTTTTGAGTGTGAATACCCAGCAGCATTGCAGTTCTTGACACAAACCAGAGCTCCTGGCAGCTACTACCATACCCTGTTCAAAAGCACTTAAATGTGTTGTCTTGCCCATTCACCCTCTGAATGGCACACATACACAATCCATGTCTCAATTGTTTCAAGGCTTAAAAGTACCTCTTTAACCAGTCTACTCCCCTTTTATCTACACTGATTGAAGTGTATTTAAGGGGACATCAATAAGGGATCATAGCTTTCCCCTGGATTCCCCTGGTCAGTCTATGTCATTGAAATGTTTTGTATACTCAGCGGTATGCTTTAGCAGACACGGCATCGGAGCCTGGTTGAAGCTAGAAAGTATCAGGCCAGAATTTACACAATCCTGCTTGTAAACGTCTCAAGAGGACATTATAGATTGCACTTGCCTTCTGCCGTAAGGTTTTGGGTGCCAGCAGTGTTCCATTGGAATGAGCCATCTGAAGAGGCTGTCATTGTTGACACATGGAGTAGACTTAAAGACGTTATGGTTCAGCATGATGGAGTGTTTGTACAGGTTATTTTCAAAGGGAGAATAAAAAAAATGATGAAAAATTACACTAAGTAGGCTTTTGTAGTATGACAGGTGCAAACACTTGGTAAGACTGTTCATTGTGCATTGAATATTCATATGGACCTACATGTGAGCAAAATATATAAATATATCTAGAAATGTAATGAGACATAATGTGACCATAATGTTACATTGTTTACTGTCATTTTGTCCACATAAAATTCATGATTTCCAACAGTAACCTGCTTTTATTGCTTTCAACTTGTCAACCTGACCTGTTTCTGCTGCGGGCATATCGTCAACAGGGTTTTATTGATAATCCATTATTAAATGTATATGGGAACGTATTATCAATCAGATACTAGTGCCGTTATGGATTTCATATGACATATTTCTATAATTACAATTTCTATAATTGTTTATAACTGTTGGGTCGTTGTAAGGTTATTCTGCTTCCCTTACGTTTGTAACAGGTACATTGTAATCTGTCTAATAGCAGGTCGGCATGATTTTAAAGGGCAGTGCCACCCTCTTTAAATAGATAAGAATACATAAATCAATAGATTAGTGTGGCATCATTGCTCACACACCATTCAGTGTGTGCGAAAGAATATGATGAGGAGCATTTTAGTGCATGCCATGAACGCTCTCACATAATATTATCCCTCCTTGAGGTTACTTTACTTACTCTTACTTGACTTTACTTTGGTGAATGCACAAGGGTCATTCTTGAAATGCAGTGTAATTTAATCAGAAAACATGCAGAAGTCTTACACAGCAACACATCTAGTCGTGTACATTGTAGAAGCTACTTGGGGCGAGCAAATTGGCTTGTCCCACTGTAGTGTTTAGAGGTGTATGTAGTGACATGTTTTGGGGATTCAGAGATATCTATCAATTATTTTGATACTTGTTTTAAGCTTGACAGTGAGCAAAAGTATTTCATATATTGTATAGTCCAATATTAAAGATTTACTAATATAATGTGTGTACCTCAGTATTATGTGATTGGTGTTACCACCTAGAAAATTAATGATTACAAAGATATACAACGACCTTGAGCATTCTGTCCGGTGGCAAACTGTTATCTGGGAAGGGTTCTACATTAAAGAAGATTATTAGCTAGTATGTCATAAATTTGAGGATTTCATTGGTGTGTCTAAATCCACAGTGTCACTTGGTGTTAGTCTGTTTAAATAAAGGGAAATGGCAGTGTGGGCAAAATGATTCATCAAATCACTTTAGTAAAACATTTTTAAAGGATTGACCTTATATTTGAGCATTTGGGGCCTCCATTTCATAAAATCTTAATTGACCTGAAACGTGTCATTGGTGTTACTACTGCTACTGGTGGTACAATGCTATCATAATGGTCAAAATGATTTAAAGTCATTAAAATAGCAGTAGCCCCTGGATTACAGATTATCCAATTTAACGCCATCAGTCATAATAGTAACTTTTCCATATACACAAAATGGTTATTTCTCTCAACTTTTGTGCACAAATTGGTTTACATCTCTGTTAGTAAGCATTTGTCCTTTGCCAAGATAATCCATCCACCTGACAGGTGTGGCATATCAAAAAGATGATTAAACAGCATGATCATTACACAGGTGCACCTTGTGCTGGGGACAATAATTTGGCAGTTCGTCCAAACGGCCACAAAACTGCAAACCACGTGTAACCACGACAGGCCAGGACCTCCACATCGGGCTTCTTCACCTGCGGGATTGTCTGAGACCATCCACCGGACAGCTGATGAAACTGTGTGGTTGCACAACCAAAGAATTTCTGCTGCCAGAAACTGTCTCAGGGAAGCCCATCTCCGTTCTTGTTGTCCTACCCAGGATCTTGACTTGACTGCACTTCGCCATCGTAACCAACTTCTGTGAGCAAATGCTCACATTCGATGGCCACTGGCACGCTGTAGAAGTGTGCTCTACACGGGTGAATCCCGGTTTCAACTGTACCGGGCAGATGGCAGATGGCGTGTATGGAGTTGTGTGTGTGTGAGTGGTCTGCTGATGTCAACGTCGTGAACAAAGTGCCCCATGGTGGCGGTGAGGTTATGGCATGGGCAGGTATAAGCTACGGACAACGAACACAATTGCCTATTAATCGATGGCAATTTGAATGCCAGGAGATACCGCGAAGAGATCCTGAGGCCCATTGTTGTGCCATTCATCCGGAGCCATCACCTCATGTTTCAGCATGATAATGCATGGCCCCATGTCGCAAAGATCTGTACACAATTCCTGGAAGCTGAAAATATCCATGTTCTTCCATGGCCTACATACTCACCAGACATGTCATCAACAGCCGTATCAACTCTATGCGAAGGAGATGTGTTGCACTGCATGAGGCAAATGGTGGTCACACCAGATACTGACTGGTTTTCTGATCCAGTCCCCTACCTTTTTTATGGTGTCTGTGACCAGTGAAATAGATTAGGGCCTAATGAATGTAGGTATGTACCTTCATTTTCAATACATTAACTCCATGATGCTGGTGGTAGTAACCATTGAGTAAATAACTATTCATTTCTATGACCGATGTGCCACGAAAGGTGGTTCTATGTTCTGCATGATATTCTTTTGCAATTATTGATTTAAATTACCCAGAAACCAGATTAATATTGATTGTAGAGGAAAAGGGAAAGTTCTCATTTCAAACAGAACTACCAAACTTGCTTGTCATTGAAAGTCAAAACAGAGAATAGGTTTCTCAAAAATGTATCTGACTATTTTACTCTCTCTCTCTCTCTCTCTCTTTCTCTCTCTCTATCTCTCAGGGACCTGCACTGTCCACAGCGACTACCACAACAGCACCTTTGTCTGGGCCAACTTTCCCTGTACCTACATCCTGGCCCGGATGTGCTCGCCCTCTGAGACCCCCTGTCCTACTTCAGTGTGGATGTGAAGAACAAGCTGCGAGGGAACTCCTCCGTGTCTGCTGTTCTGCAGGCCAACGTGGAGGTGGAGAACATCAGGGTCTCCCTACACAAGCGACAGAACCACCAGGTGATAGTGAGAACCACCTTGTCATAGTGAGTACAATATAGCTTGTTATTATAAAGTTTATTCACCATACAATGGGTTATAATAGTTTATAATAATCACCTTCACATATGATTTAGGCCTTTTACATTCCAACTGATCACATTGATGTTAGGTAATGTATCTAAACCCAGGCGGCAGGTAGCTTAGCGTTTAAGAGCATTGGGCCGGTAACCGAAAAGTTGCTTGTTTGAATCCCAAGTCTACTAGGTGAAAGTCTGTCGCCTTGAGCAAGGCTCTTAATCCTAATTTCTACTGTGTATCACTCTGGATGAGAGCGTCTGCTAAATGACTAAAAAGTAAAGCTCAATTTTACTGCCGGAAATTCACTCCCAGATCCTGGATTCCCCCCGATTTCTACCCTGTGTTGTCAATGAATAACAGAATAACTTTTTAACCAAGGAGGAAGTGTTATGCAGTGATACCAAGTTCAATAGAGTACATGCATTGTCTGTTCCTTTGCCTTATGATTCTTAGATGGGTCTAGCTAGCTCCTAAGAAGTGAAAAACAGTCTGGTTTCCTCATAATAAAACTGCTTTGTTTGATTATCAGCTATCTTTAATTAAAACACTAATCTTGTTACTGGGTGCTGACACCCTTTACAGTAACTATGTCTTAATCAATGTTGTCAACTCAATGTCTTTTTGACACCATACACTTGACCCCTCCCTTTCCTGTTTGCCCCTCCCCCTTTCCCTGCCCACTGCTCTGGGCCACCAGGACCCTTATAAAAGTCTGCACTCTTTCCCCTCCCTAGTCAGAATCAGAGTGAGACTCCAGTACTCCCCACTCTCTCTATATAGTGAGTGTAAAGAGTATTTTATCTTAGCCTCCATAAGGGAACACAACTAGAAGAACACCCATGCTAGGAGGCACCTACATTGGGTTGCTGGCTACAGCAGCCCTCCTCTCTCTGCTACAGGATGGGACTTACGGAAGGTGAGTCTCACTGTCATACTGTTGGTCTATTGATTAGCATCTAACGTACTCTTAGTTACTCTCTCTCTCTATGGCTGTGTCTTACTCTTTCAATTAGATGATTTACTGTCTTAACTATTATCATGTCAACATTAGTATAAATACTAAAAATGCTGAACTTTAGTTTGCAACTTGTTGTCGGATGCACCATGACATAGAGATTACAATGTCGATATGCCGATGTGTAGCCTAACAATAAAGTGTTTTACTTTGATATCAATTTCTCTCCCACTGTTTTGATTTGATCCGAATGTCTTCTTTCAGTGTTGAGGGTGACAGATCATCAGTTACAATGAGTGATGCAGGTATGAAACAGTATCAAATACAAATAATGCTAAGCATTGTTATGGGTTTTTTAAATTCTCAAACAACACAATGATTGCTGATGGAGAAGTGGGATTTGTCAGTATAACTAGCAACCTATTCATCAGTCTGACTTATAGGCTACACCTTTGTCTGGTTTTTATTAAGTGCAGTGTCATCACACCCCCAATTGCTACATTAACTTTGAACAAAAACTCACCTTTATTAAAGACCTAAACACAGAATAGGTTTTTTTTTTAAACGACTACTTTAATTGACTATTCTCTCTCTTGTTCTCACTCTCGCTCTCTCGCAGGGACCTGCACTGTCCACAGCAACTTCCACTACAGCACCTTTGACTGGGCCAACTTCCGCTTCGTTGTCCCCTGTACCTACGTCATGGCCCGGCTGTGCTCGTCCTCTGAGACCCCCCTGTCCCACTTCAGTGTGGAGGTGAAGAACGAGCAGGGAGGGAACTCCTCTGTATCTCCTGTTCTGCAGGTCAATGTGGAGGTGGAGAACCTCAGGGTCTCCCTGCACAAGAGACAGAACCACCGGGTCATGGTGAGTACAACAGGTTATTATTATGAAGTTAATTCACTATAGCAAATCAAATCAAATCAAATGTATTTATTTAGCCTTTCGTACATCAGCTGATATCTCAAAGTGCTGTACAGAAACCCAGCCTAAAACCCCAAACTGCAAGCAATGCAGGTGTAGAAGCACGGTGGCTAGGAAAAACTCCCTAGAAAGGCCAAAACCTAGGAAGAAACCTAGAGAGGAACCAGGTTATGTGGGGTGGCCAGTCCTCTTCTGCCTGTGCCGGGTGGAGATTATAACAGAACATGGCCAAGATGTTCAAATGTTCATGAATGACCAGCATGGTCAAATAATAATAATCACAGGCAGAACAGTTGAAACTGGAGCAGCAGCACAGCCAGGTGGACTGGGGACAGCAAGGAGTCATCATGTCAGGTAGTCCTGAGGCATGGTCCTAGGGCTCAGGTCCTCCGAGAAAGAGAAAGATAATTAGAGAGAGCATACTTAAATTCACACAGGACACCGGATAGGACAGGAGAAGTACTCCAGATATAACAAACTGACCCTAGCCCCCCGACACATAAACTACTGCAGCATAAATCCTGGAGGCTGAGACAGGGCCAAACAGGAAAGATATAACCCCACCCACTTTGCCAAAGCACAGCCCCCACACCACTAGAGGGATATCTTCAACCACCGACTTAACATCCTGAGACAAGGCCGAGTATAGCCCACAAAGATCTCCGCCACGGCACAACCCAAGGGGGGGGCGCCAACCCAGACAGGAAGATCACATCAGTGACTCAACCCACTTAAGTGACGCACCCCTCCTAGGGACGGTATGAAAGAGCCCTAGTAAGCCAGTGACTCAGCCCCTGTAATAGGGTTAGAGGCAGAGAATCCCGGTGGAAAGAGGGGAACCGGCCAGGCAGAGACAGCAAGGGCGGTTCGTTGCTCCAGAGCCTTTCCGTTCACCTTCACACTCTTGGGCCAGACTACACTCAATCATATGACCCACTGAAGAGATGAGTCTTCAGTAAAGACTTAAAGGTTGAGACCGAGTTTGTGTCTCTCACATGGGTAGGCAGACCATTCCATAAAAATGGAGCTCTATAGGAGAAAGCCCTGCCTCTAGCTGTTTGCTTAGAAATTCTAGGGACAATTAGGAGGCCTGCATCTTGTGACCGTAGCGTACGTGTAGGTATGTACGGCAGGACCAAATCAGAGAGATAGGTAGGACCAAGCCCATGTAATGCTTTGTAGGTTAGCAGTAAAACCTTGAAATCAGCCCTTGCCTTGACATGAAGCCAATATAGGGAGGCTAGCACTGGAAAATATGATCACATTTTTTGGTTTGAGTCAGGATTCTAGCAGCCGTATTTAGCACTAACTGAAGTTTATTTAGTGCTTAATTATCCGGGTAGCCGGGAAGGTAGAGCATTGCAGTAGTCTAACCTAGAAGTGACAAAAGCATGGATACATTTTTTTGCATCATTTTTGGACAGAAAGTTTCTGATTTTTGCAATGTTACGGAGATGGAAAAAAGCTGTCCTTGAGACAGTCTTGATATATTCTTCAAAAGAGAGATCAGGGTCCAGAGTAACGCCGAGGTCCTTCACAGTTTTATTTGAGACGACTGTACAACCATCAAGATTAACTGTCAGCTTCAACAGAAGATCTCTTTGTTTCTTGGGACCAAGAACAAGCATCTCTGTTTTGTCCGAGTTTAAAAGTAGAAAGTTTGCAGCCATCCACTTTCTTATGTCTGAAACACATGCTTCTAGCGAGGGCAATTTTGGGGCTTCACCATGTTTCATTGAAATGTACAGCTGTGTGTCATCCGCATAGTAGTGAAAGTTAACATTATGTTTTCGAATGACATCCCCAAGGGGTAAAATATATAGTGAAAACAATAGTGGTCCTAAAACGGAACCTTGAGGAACACCGAAATTTACAGTTGATTTGTCAGAGGACAAACCATTCACAGAGACAAACTGATATCTTTCCGACAGATAAGATCAAAACCAGGCCAGAAGTTGTCCGTGTAGACCAATTTGGGTTTCCAATCTCTCCAAAAGAATGTGGTGATCGATGGTATCAAAAGCAGCACTAAGGTCTAGGAGCACGAAGACAGATGCAGAGCCTCGGTCGGATGCCATTAAAAGGTCCTTTACCACCTTCACAAGTGCAGTCTTAGTGCTATGATGGGGTCTAAAACCAGACTGAAGCATTTCGTATACATTGATTGTATACGGAAGGCAGTGAGTTGCTGCGCAACAGCCTTTTCTAAAATTTTTGAGAGGAATGGAAGATTCGATATAGGCCGATAGTTTTTTATATTTTCTGGGTCAAGGGTTGGCTTTTTCAAGAGAGGCTTTATTACTGCCACTTTTAGTGAGTTTGGTACACATCCGGTGGATAGAGAGCCGTTTATTATGTTCAATATAGGAGGGCCAAGCACAGGAAGCAGCTCTTTCAGTAGTTTAGTTGGAATAGGGTCCAGTGTGCAGCTTGAAGGTTTAGAGGCCATGATTATTTTCAGCATTGTGTCAAGAGATATAGTACAAAAACACATGAGTGTCTCTCTTGATCCTAGGTCCTGGTAGAGTTATGCAGACTCAGGACAACTGAGCTTTGAAGGAATAAGCAGATTTAAAGAGGAGTCCGTAATTTGCTTTCTAATAATCATGATCTTTTCCTCAAAGAAGTTCATGAATTTATTACTGCTGAAGTGAAAGCCATCCTCTCTTGGGGAATGCTGCTTTTTAGTTAGCTTTGTGACAGTATCAAAAAGGAATTTCGGATTGTTCTTATTTTCCTCAATTAAGTTGGGAAAATAGGATGATCGAGCAGCAGTAAGGGCTCTTCGGTACTGCATGGTACTGTCTTTCCAAGCTAGTCGGAAGCCTTCCAGTTTGGTGTGGCGCCATTTCCGTTCCAATTTTCTGGAAGCTTGCTTCAGAGCTCGGGTATTTTCTGTATACCAGGGAGCTAGTTTCTTATGAGAAATGTTTTTAGTTTTTAGGGGTGCAACTGCATCTAGGGTATTGCGCAAGGTTATATTGAGTTCAGTTAGGTGGTTAACTGATTTTTGTCCTCTGGCGTCCTTGGGTAGACAGAAGGAATCCTGGACATCAAGGAATCTTTGTGTTGTCTGTGAATTTATAGCACGACTTTTGATGTTCCTTGGTTGAGGTCTGAGCAGATTATTTGTTGCAATTGCAAACGTAATAAAATGGTGGTCCGATAGTCCAGGATTATGAGGAAAAACATTAAGATCCACAACATTTATACCATGGGACAAAACTAGGTCCAGAGTATGACTGTGACAGTGATTAGGTCCAGAGACATGTTGGACAAAACCCACTGAGTCGATGATGGCTCCGAAAGCCTTTGGAGTGGGTCTGTGGACTTTTCCATGTGAATATTAAAGTCACCAAAGATTAGAATATTATCTGCTATGACTACAAGGTCCGATAGGAATTCAGGGAACTCAATGAGGAACGCTGTAGATGGCCCAGGAGGCATGCATACAGTAGCTATAAAAAGTGATTGAGTAGGCTGCATAGATTTCATGACTAGAAGCACAAAAGACGAAAATGTCTTTTTTTTTTGTAAATTGAAATTAGCTATCGTATATGTTAGCAACACCTCCGCCTTTGCGGGATGCACGGGGGATATGGTCACTAGTGTAGCCAGGAGGTGGGGCCTCCATTAACACAGTAAATTCATCAGGCTTAAGCCATGTTTCAGTCAGGCCAATCACATCAAGATTATGATCAGTTCATTGACTATAATTGCCTTTGAAGTAAGGGATCTAACATTAAGTAGCCCTATTTTGAGATGTGAGGTATCATGATCTCTTTCAATAATGACAGGAATGGAGGAGGTCTTTATCCTAGTGAGATTGCTAAGGCGAACACCGCCATGTTTAGTTTTGCCCAACCTAGGTCGAGGCACAGACACAATCTCAATGGGGATAGCTGAGCTGACTACACTGACTGTGCTCCTGGGTTATAATGGTTTATTGGTTCTACTCACTTTCACATATGATTTAGGCCTTTCACATTCCAACTGACCACATTGATGTTAGGTAATGTATCTAGACCCAGGAAAATGTGCTATTTGTAATTGAGTCATTGTAAATTCACTGCATAATAGTGCTGAACTTAGTTACTCACTGGGTCTAAAAGTTCATATACTGTATCTGCCATGAACTGATAAACTGAAAAAGTATTTACTACAGTACAACAAAGTTCAGAGTTGGTTATACAATGATGTACAAGAATATGAAACCTTATCAGATTTTTGAAAGTTATATGGGACATAAGAGGGTTAGTATTTTGTCCCCTATTCCAAAGTATCGAACACATTGATCCAGCAAATGTTTACTACATGCTACGGTAAGAACGGCAAAGAAAGACCAGTCTTTCAAGTAAATCAATCTTTATCCTGTTTTCAGGTCAACGGCATTTGGAAGAAACTCCCCCTGAGCCTCAACGGTGGCACCATCAACATCCAAGGCAATGCGGCTTCCGTCGTTCTGGAGACTAACTTCAACCTTTTTGTATCCTATGATGACTCCTGTGCCGTCCATATCACCATCCCCGCCTCGTATTCCGGTAAAGTCTGCGGCATGTGCGGGAACTTCAACCACCTGAGAGACGATGATTACCACACGGCTGACGGTTCTGAGGCTTCAACCGCTGCCACGTTCGGCCAGAGCTGGCAGAGCCAGAAGGCCTGTCAGTCAACCGTTGTCCCCAATGAGTGTCCCCCTATGGAGGAGGCAGAGTACGCTAGCGAGCCCTACTGTGGGTCACTGGTCTCCAGGCACGGGCCCTTCGCAGAATGCCAGTCTGTCCTGGGAGCCGAGAGCTACTTCCGGAGCTGTGTGGCGGGGATGTGTGGAGCAGGTGGTGGCCTCGAGGTGCTGTGTGAGGCCCTGCAGTCCTATGCTGATATGTGCCTCAAGGCCGGGGGGCCTGTACCTGCCTGGAGGAACTCGACTATGTGTCGTAAGTTGTTTTATGGTTTCCTATTTTGATTACTAACCTTCCTGCTGTAATTAACTATTGAAGTTGGAAACAACTTGATGATGGTGATAGCCTTCCAGACATTTGACTAAATTCTCTGCCCTTTCTTTCCCTCCCAAGCCCTGGAGTGTGGAGCGAACAGCCATTACAACGCCTGTGCCGAGGGCTGCCCTGAGGCCTGCTCCGTCATGGACGCCCAAGGGGCGTGTGGAAGCTGTGAGGAAAGGTGTGAGTGCAACCCCGGCTTCAAGCTCAGTGGGGGGAGGTGTGTCTCTGCAGAGGACTGTGGCTGCTGGATGAATGGAGTACACTATGAGGTAAGGAATAGATTTAGGTTGATAGCAAAATATCAACACAGACAGACATTAAGAAAAACACATACACATCTCTTTTCTTCACCCTTTTCCAGAAAGGAGCGACGTTCATGGACGGTGAATGTGATCGCGTGTGCCAGTGTATGGGCGGGGGCGGACTCCAGTGTTCTGCTTCCTCCTGCGCGGACGACGAGGTGTGCAAGGTCAAAGAGGGGGTCAAGGGTTGCTTCCCCTCCAGCCCGGCCATCTGCCGCATCTACGGAGACCCCCACTACATCACCTTTGATGGCAAGGCATACACCTTCCAGGGGGGCTGCAGCTACACCCTGGCCAAGACGTGCGGCGGACACACACCCATCCAGTTCTCAGTGACGGGCCAGAACTGGAACCCGGGGAGCGAGAGCAGTGCTAAGCTGGCCGCAGTGGTTCTGGAGACCAAGAGTCTGCATTTGAAGATAGATAACTACAGCGTTACTGTAAGAATGAAAACTACGACATTTTGAAATAATCTTTCTTTACTTGTGCAGATACTTTTTCCTATTTTGCCAGTTTTGCCTTTTGCCTTCAGAACCTTCAATAATCAGCTCTGGGTGTGCGGTAGATCCTACCTATTATTTACTTGTGACATTAACATGCATTGCTGACCCACTTGACCTTGCCCTCCTATAAACCCTCTCCCCACTTCCCTGTATTGCTTTGGTACAACAGTTCAAAGGAACTATGTAGAGAATTAGAGAATCTAACTATGTCTATCCCTTATATGTTTCGATTTGTATTTGCAACTGTTCAGTGTACTTTAGTTTCTACAATTTGTCCAATGAGACAGTGGAGACATACTCTATTCCACACAAAAATTATATTTAATTTAGTTCAGTTCTACTTTCATCTATTTTACTTGGCTCCACTCTACCTTACTCTGCCCTACCCTTCCCTACTCTCCACTGCAGGTGAACCATGTTTGGCAGAGTCTTCCTATTGCAGTAAACGGCTCATACGGCGAGGTGAAGCTGTACAAGAAGAAGCAGTACACTGTCATGGAGACGACCTTTGGCCTACAGATGCTGCTGGACGATCATCACAGGCTCTTCCTGCAGCTGGACGAGCGCTACAAGGGTGAGATGTGCGGCCTCTGTGGTACCTACTCCAACGACCAGGGGGATGACTTCCTGACCCCAAACGGCACCAAACCCGAGACCAATGAGGTCACATTCGCCAACAGCTGGAGAGTGAAGAGTCCGGAGGACGATCGGTGAGTGGGTTGGATGTTTTGAACCATAACGGTAACATACTGTACGGTACATTATGTTACCGTTATGTTTGTAGTGGATGAGTGTATCCAGCCATTAACTGAAAAATGCAGAACTGTCATTGTATCCTCAACCCTAATCTTAGAATATATCAATAAATCCAATACATAACACCATTGATCTCCTCTCCGTTCCCCTCTTCTCTAGCTGTGTTGCTTCCCCACCTGCCCCCCAACCATGTGACTCCCATTTGGACAACCAGGGCTACCAGGAGTGTTCCAAGCTGCTGCGTGACACTTTCAAGCCCTGCCACCCATTTGTCCACCCCACATCCTACATAGACAGCTGTATGTCTGACCACTGTGCCTCCGGCGGGGACATGCATGTGACATGCTACTCCCTGAAGTCCTACGTGACCGCCTGTCAGGTGGCCAGTGTTACCTTGCCCCCCTGGTTTAATGACACCGCCTGTGGTGAGTGTGATATGGTATGGTTGTTCTTGTAATGATGATGATGCTGCTGCTGAACACAGTACTATGATTGTAGGGTGGTTGGCTCACCCCATCCATCATCAAACACTTTAGTTGTTTCTGTAGTCTTCAACTTGGATCCTTCATTCCTTCCTCCATTCTTATTTTCCTTCCACTCTTGCATCCCTTATTCCTGCCCTCTTTTTCCTCCCCTCCTCCCTCCTTCTCTTACTTTCCCCTTCCTACCATCCACCTGAGGCTTGTCTAATGTGTTCCTGTGAAAAACCCTGCTGTCTGTCTTATAATTGCAGATAGCCTACCTGGCCCTCCCACAAAACCACCAGTTACTACACCTGACAAAACATGTAAGAACGTTGACCACATGCTTTTCCAATGGCAGCATTTCCATTTCTTTGATACCAGCTGGTTCATTTGGTGACTGAGTTTTCTATGGCATCCTACAGTTTGTCCTCTAGACTGCAACTTTGACAACAGCGAGTGTGGGTGGGAGCAAATTGTTCAGGACAGTTTTGATTGGAGAAGACAGAGAGGCCCAACCCCGTCTGACCTCACAGGGCCAACCCAGGACCATACCACAGGAGGTGAGAGGTTACGAGGTCACATGGTTGTGCCCCCCCCCCCCCCCCCCCCCCAAAAAAAAAAATCTGAAATTACCAAATGCGCGTCATCCACTGTTTCTGAGATTTCAATGAACGAGACAATACATGGTTGTAGCCCATTGTCTTGTACAGACAGTGATATATAAATTACCTATCTACATAGACATCATAGAGGCTAGCCATTTCAGAGCTAATGTGCTGGGAGTCGTGACGTTAAAGAGTGTATGTGTATGTTTGTTGATCAGGTGGCTCCTACATGTACATTGAGGGCAATGGTGTGTACTACGGAGACTCTGCCCGTATGATAAGCCCTAAGTGCCAAAAAGGGGCGACAAAATACTGCCTGCGCTTCTGGTACCACATGTACGGACAGGCCAAGGCCATGATTCTCAATGTCTACCAGCTTGACGAGCACAACAAACACAGGAAACTGTGGTCCAAAGCCAATAACCAGGGCTCCACATGGTATCTTGCCAAAGTGGATATCAATGTCGATGGGTCATTCCAGGTAGGAGAAGATATCAGAGGTTTTTGAGAGGGTTAAATAGTGTGAAATGATTGTGATTTGCACCTTTTCACCCAACACAAAATGGCTCTGTTTCAGATCATCATGGAGGGAATCCGAGGCTCTGACCCTCAGTCTGACGTGGCATTTGACGACATCTCCATCCATTATGGATCATGTTCAGGTGAACGTTGTAACTATCACAGGGACGCATGCTACCTGTACATCTAAACACTGGATGTCAGATGAGGAAACATTTACCCTTTATGACCAATGCCATTCCTCTGCTTCCTCTGGCAGGTTCCTCAACAGGTGTTGTTGGTGGACCTTCAGTTCCTCCCCCAGTTGAAGAAGGATCATTTGTCCCACACCCAGGTATATTACATCTATAGACTACTTTTCTTATGGAAATACAAAATCTAAGGTACTTCAGAATAATGGGCTAAAATGTTGGACTCATGTTGACTTTTACAAATGTTTCCCATGTTCCCTGCTCAGTCTGCAACTTCGATTGCACTTTCGAGGAGGACCTCTGCAGTTTTACCCAGCTGATGATGGATTCTTTTGATTGGACAAGGCACAGTGGCTCCACCCCCACTGCGATGACTGGGCCATCAGCTGACCACACTAAAGGAGGTAGGTGTTCTTAGGACTTTTACCCCAAACTGAACAACAAAATATGATCATTGGTGTCGATGATGGACATCGTAATGCCTTGTCTGAATGGTTGCAAAAACTCTAATGCTCAAACAGCAAACCTGAAAGTCAGAATTGCATTGAAGGACTTGTACTATTCTTTCTGCTCCATTATCTTCAATGGCTGTATTGCAAGACCTACATCCTTACATAAACAATCTGTCCCATTGCTGTATGAACTCCAGATAGAACCCCTAATAAAACCTACTGCTCTCTAAAGGAATTTTGTCTGTGACCCTATGTCTAATCTTATCTAATCTACTCTTGCCTATAAGATGTCGGTCACTACTTGTACATCGAAGCCAGCAATGTGTCTAACGGAGACACGGCTCGCCTCCTCAGCTCTGAGTGTTCTGACCCCGGTCTTCAGTGTCTGCAGTTCTGGTACCACATGTCCGGTTCAGCGGAAACTATGGGCCTGCACGTCTACATACTCCAGGACCGCAGCGCCGACAGGGTATGGTGGAAGAGGAACAACCAGGGAGACAGCTGGCAACTAGCCCAGGTGGATCTCAGGACCACTGGACCTTTCCAGGTGAGTGAGTTATGTGACACTGGTCTTGGTTTAGCATCTGGCCTTCCCTCTGGAGGTTGAAAAAAAGGTCCAATGCAGCCATTTTTATATCAATATTAAATCATTTCTGGGTAACAACGAAGTACCTTGCTGTGACAGATTTCCATTAATATTGGCAAAATAGCTTTTTAGGAAAAAAATATGCCTCAAGTTAGAATTTTGCTAGGACTGACTGGGAGTGGTCTGAGTGGAGAGGGGAAAACTGAAAACTTGCTGTTATTGGCAGAGAGGTTTGGAACTCTCTTTGTTATTGGTCACACATCATCAGAGCATGACGCATGCTGAACACGGAACGAGAGAGAGCTCGGGTTTGTTGTTTTGAAAGTTTCAGAAAAAGTGTTTCCTTAAAAAAGAAAAGCCTTCCTGTTTAATTTGGATCACTTGCCGGGACCGGTACTATCTGTCCCAGGATACTACCAAACCCTAAATTCTGAAGAGCTGATGGTTGGTGAAGCAGCTAGCATAGATGTTGCTGTGTATGTTCAGAGCCATATTCCTGTAAAGCTTATGAGGATCTCATGGCAAATGTTGTTGAAGTGTCGTTGTTGCAGGTTCACCTGCCTCATCTAAAGCCTCTTCCTTCGGGATGCTGTTAAAGGCCACCAAGTGATAACAGTCAGAATTTGAGTGCAATACTTGATAGTGTGTGTGTGATGTTAATAGAGAGATCTGTTTTCTGGGTAACCTGAACATTGACTGGTTAGCAACTAGCTGTCCTCTCAAGAGTAAGCTTTTAACTGTGATTAATGTCTGTAATTTCACCCAGGTTATCACTCAACCAATTAGAGGGCATACCTGTAGTCTTGGATCTGTGACATCCACTGGTATTGATCATATCTTCACGAATACTGCAGAGCTTTGCTCTAAATAAATATCAGTTCCCTTTGGCTGTAGTGAACATAACATTGTGGCAATAACAAGAATAGCCTAAGTGCCAAAGGTTGGTCCTGAAGTAATTCATAAGAGATCACACAAAATGTTTTCTCCGGACTCTTTTGTTGAAGATGTACAGAATGTATGTTCGTCTGATGTGTGTGAGGAAGTGAATGCAGATGCAGCACTGGAAGTATTTGTAAAACAATTAATGACAATTGTTGACAAGCATGCACCTGTTAAGAAATGTACTGTGAAAACTGTTAATTAAGAGCACCCTGGATTGACGATGAATTGAAAAAGGGTATGCTACAAAGAAATTATCCAAAAGAGGTGGTCAATTTGGTCAACTTAGTGTGGGAGAGGTGGAAAAACTATTATTATCCATCAATAATGATAAGCCACCAGGAATAGACAACTTTGATAGGAAACTATTGAGAATGGTAGCAGACTGTATTGCCACACCTATTTGCTCTATCTTTAACCTAAGCCTTAAGGAGTGTATGTGTGCACAGGTGTAGAAGGAAGCTAAAGTAATTCCTCTACCTAAAAATGGTAAAGCACCCATGACTTGCTTTAACAGCCGCCCAACCAGTTTGCTGCCTATTCTAGTTAACTGATGGAAAGAATTGTGTTTGACCAAATACATTGGTGATAATAAATGGATGATAAGATAATAGTTGGAACTGTATTGTCAGATTTGAGTGCACCCTTTAATCTTATTGATCATAAATTCTTATTGAAAAAACTAACTTGCAATGGTTTTACATCACATGCCATCACGTGGTTGGAGAGTTATTTATTCAATAGAAACCAAAGAGTGTTCTTCAATGAAATCTTCTCTAACATTAGATATGTACAGTGTGGTGTCCCTCATGGCAGTTGCCTTGGGCCGTTAATCTTCTCTATTTTTACGAATGATTTGCCACTGGTCTTACATAATGCTAAAATGACTATGTATGTGGATGATTCCACACTCTATATGTCAGCACCCAAAGCCAGTGAGTTCACTGAAATTCTAAATAGAGTTACAGTCAGTATCATAATGGGTGATTAATAAAAAACTGGTCTTAAACTAAAGGCATTGTATTTGGTCCAAAGCATTCTTTATTACCTAAACCTCAACTGGAGTTGTGCATAAATGGTGTGACCATTGAGCAAGTTGAGGAAGATAAACTCTTAGGTATAACATTGGATGGTCAATTATCATGTTCAAGTCATATTGAAAAAGTTGTTGGGGAGATATCTGTTAAAAAACATCATGAACATGCATGCCAGTCTATCCTGGTTGTGTTGATTAACTGAGATTAACTGCTTCGCTTCCAGTTTTTATGAGAAATAGTATTGTGATGAAAATTCAAGATTGTCTGCACAATCAAATAACTCAGCTCAGACACCCATACATACCCCACAAGACATTCCAACAGGGGGTCTCTTCACAGCCCCCAAGTCCAAAACAAATTCACAGCAACGCACAGAGACTTCCGGCGTCGACAGAGATGGCCGCCTCGCTTTGCGTTCTTAGGAAACTATGCAGTATTTTATTTTTTTACGTGTTATTTCTTACATTGGTACCACAGGTAATCTTAGGTTTTATTACATACAGTCGGGAGGAACTATTGGATATAAGAGCAACGTCAACTCACCAACATTACGACCAGGAATATGACTTTCCCGAAGCGGATCTTCTGTTTTGCCCACCACCCAGGACAATGGATCGGATCCCAGCCGGCGAACCAAAACAACGACGCCGTAAAAGGGGCAGACGAAGCGGTCTTCTGGTCAGACTCCGGAGACGGGCACATCGCACATCGCTCCCGAGCATACTACTCATGTCCAGTCTCTTGACAACAAGGTAGATGAAATCCGAGCAAAGGTAGCATTCCAGAGAGACATAAGAGACTGTAACGTTCTTTGCTTCACGGAAACATGGCTCACTCGAGACACGCTATCGGAGTAGGTACAGCCAGCTGGTATCTTCACGCATTGCGCCGAGAGAAACAAGCATGTTTCTGGTAAGAAGAAGAGCGGCGGGGTATGCCTTATGATTAACGAGACGTGGTATGATCATAACAACATACAGGAACTCAAGTCCTTCTGTTCACCTGACTTAGAATTCCTCACAATCAAATGTCGACCGCATTATCTACCAAGAGAATTCTCTTCGATTATAATCGCCACATATATTCACCCCCAAGCAGACACATCGATGGCCCTGAACGAGCTTCATTTGACTCTATATAAAATGGAAACCACATATCCCGAGGCTACTTTTATTGTAGCTGGGGATTTTAACAAGGCTAATCTGAAAACAAGTTTCCCTAAATTATATCAGCATATTGATTGTGCAACCAGGGCTGGTAAAACCCTGGATCATTGTTATTCTAACTTCCTCGAGGCATATAAGGCCCTCCCCCATCCTCCTTTTGGAAAAGCTGACCACGACTCCATTTTGTTGCTTCCAGCCTATAGGCAGAAACTAAAACAGGAAGCTCCCGTGCGCGCTCAGGTCTGTTCAACGCTGGTCCGAACAATCTGATTCCACGCTTCAAGATTTCTTCGATCACGTGGACTGGAATATGTTCCGCATTGCGTCAAAGAACAACATTGACGAATACGCTGATTCGGTGAGTGAGTTTCTTAGCAAGTGCATCCGCGATGTCGTACCCACTGCAACTATTAAAACATTCCCAAACTAGAAACCGTGGATTGATTGGTAACATTCGCGCGAAACTGAAAGCGCAAACAACTGCTTTAAATCAGGGCAAGGTGACAGGAAACATGACCAAATACAAACAGTGTAGCTGTTCCCTCCGCAAGGCAATCAAACAAGCTAAGTATAGAGACAAAGTAGGGTCTCATTTCAAAGGCTCAGACACGAGAGGTATGTGGCAGGGTCAACAGTCAATCACGGATTACAAAAAGAAAACCAGCCCCATCCCTGACCAGGATGTCTTGCTCCCAGACAGACTAAACAACTTCTTTGCTCGCTTTGAGGACAAGGACCATATCACTTCCACCCTACCTGACACCCTTGTCCCACTCCAATTTGCTTACCGCCCCCCAATAGGTCCACAGACGACGCAATCGCAACCACACTGCACACTGCCCTAACCCATCTGGACAAAGAGGAATACCTATGTGAGAATGCTATTCATCGACTACAGCTCAGCATTTAACACCATAGTAACCTCTGAACTCGTCACCAAGGTCAAGACCCTGGGTCTCGACACTGCCCTGTGCAACTGGGTACTGGACTTCCTGACGGGCAGCCCCCAGTTGATGAGGGTAGGAAACAACATCTCCACCCCGCTTATCCTCAACACTGGGGCACCACAAGGGTGCGTTCTGAGCCCTCTCCTGTACTCCCTGTTCACACACGACTGCGTGGCCATGCACGCCTCCAACTCAATCATCAAGTTTGCATACGACAATGCAGTGGTAGGCTTGATTACCAACAACGACGAGACGGCCTACAGGGAGGGGGTGAGGGCCCTCGGAGTGTGGTGTCAGGAAAATAACCCCACACTCAACGTCAACAAAACAAAGGAGATGATTGTGGACTTCAGGAAACAGCAGAGGGAGCGCCCCCCTATCCACATCGACGGGACAGTAGTGGAGAGGGTAGTAAGTTTTAAGTTCCTCGGCGTACACATCACTGGACAAACTGAATTGATCCACCCACACAGAGAGCATGGTGAAGAAGGCGCAGCAGTGCCTCTTCAACCTCAGGAGGCTGAAGAAATTCGACTTGTCACCAAAACCACTCACAAACTTTTACAGATGCACAATCGAGAGCATCCTGTCGGGCTGTATCACCGCCTGGTACGGCAACTGCTCCGCCCACAACGGTAAGGCTCTCCAGAGGGTAGTGAGGTCTGCACAACGCATCACCAGGGGCAAACTACCTGCCCTCCAGGACACCTACACCACCCGATGTTACAGGATGGCCAAAAAGATGATCAAGGACATCAACCACTGCCTATTCACCCTGCTGTCATCCAGAAGGCGAGGTCAGTACAGGTGCATCAAAGCTGGGACCGAGAGACTGAAAAACAGCTTCTATCTCAAGGCCATCAGACTGTTAATAAAAAGCCATCACTAACAGTGAGTGGCTGCTGCCAACATACTGACTCAAATCTCTAGCCACTTTAATAATTAAAAATTGGATGTAATAAATGTTTCACAAGTCACTTTAAACAATGCCACTTTATATAATGTTTACACACCCTGCATTACTCATCTCATATGTACTGTATATACTGTACTCTGTACTCAGTACCATCTACTGCATCTTGCCTATGCCGTTCAGCCATTGCTCATCCTTATATTTATATGTACATATTCTTATTCATTCCTTTGTTGTTGTGAAATTGTTAGATTACTTGTTAGATTTTACTGCATGGTCAGAACTAGAAGCATAAGCATTTCGCTACACTCGCATTAACATCTGCTAACCATGTGTATGTGACCAATAAAATGTGATTTGATTTGGTGATTTGATTTGTATGATTCTCTTCTTTATGAAGTCCAAACATAATTTCATAATTTTCTACTTCAAAATATGCTTCCCTCGTTATCAATCAGTGAGGACAAAAATGTCAGTTCCTTTTGCTTTTTCCGAATCGTTTGATGTTCATTTATTTGTACTTTTGGCTGTTCTGAAATATTATTTAAGGGCATAATTGTGACTGGCAGCGGCTGTAGAAAACGGCAGCAACAGTTGTATTAATTGTCACTGGATGGACCTTCACCCTGCTATCATCCAGAAGGCGAGGTCAGTACAGGTGCATCAAAGCATCCGAGACTGACAAACAGCTTCTATCTCAAAGCCATCAGACTGTTAAACAGCCACCACTAACATTGAGTGGCTGCTGCCAACATACTGAGTCAACTCCAGCCACTTTAATAATGTAATAAATTGATGTAAAAAATGTATCACTAGCCATCTTGATTTAATACATGTATCACTAGCCACTTTAAACAATGCGACTTTTATATGTTTACATACCCTACATTACTCATCTCATATGTATATACTGTACTCGATACCATCTACTGCATCTTGCCTATGCTGTTCTGTACCATCACTCATTCATATATTTTTATGTACATATTCTTTCATTCCTTTACACTTGTGTGTATAAGGTAGTTGTTGTGAATAGGTTAGATTACTCATTGGTTATTGCTGCATTGTCGGAACTAGAAGCACAAGCATTTCGCTACACTCGCATTAACATCTGCTAACCATGTGTATGTGACAAATAAACTTTGATTTGATTTATTATACAGAGACATGATCACATGGAACTCCCTTCCATCTCCAATTACGCAAGCAAACAGCAAAATTACCTTCAAGAAATGGATAAAACAACATCTCATGGCACAATGGGGACTGTGAAATGACACACACACAAACACACGCACCCATAGACACACTATCACACTCTCAACACAATCAACGCAATCAAGTTACACACATTATTCTTTAGTAGTATTGTTTGTATATTGTTGTATTTTATATTAGTGTGACTGTTCTTGTCTACAGTGTTTTGTTACTTGTCGTGTTTGGTGTTTTTTTGGTGGACCCCAGGAAGAATAGCTGCTGCTTCGGCAAAAGCTAATGGGGATCCGAATAAACCAAATAATATTATCCAATTTACCGCATGGTGATGTCACTGTGGAAAGCCGAAAACTCCTGCCCATGCAAACCTGCTGATTAGAAGGTCCTGTAGATTGTATTTTCAACCAGAAACTATCGGGAAAAAACACGGATCAAATTCCTTCACACTTTTACAGTGTTCATTTCATCATCTGTTGTGCAATATGATACAGAATACAGGCAAGACACAATGCTGACTTCACTGGTCCTTTAAGCAACAAGGTAAATAGGGTAGAGTGGAATGTGAGGTGTGGATATTCCTCACTGCACCATTAACCCTGTGTTGTAATCTTAAAATGTCAGGCGATTTTGGACTCGGACATGTGTACCATTATTCATCCAGAAAGGTCCCTTTGACAAAATGTGCTTAGTGTACCTTTTTGCTATATATGCTTTGTTATAAATGTTTCTCCCTGGCTATTACTTTGATCTCAGATCATCTTCGAGGGCCGAAGAGGCACCACTGATCAATCTGATGTGGCTATAGATGATGTTTCTCTGCATCGTGGACACTGTGAAGGTAAGGGTCACTCCCTCCACAGTGAACAACACAACCAAATTTGGGGTAATTGTTATAACGTTGATTTTCTTTTAATTCCTAGATCTGATTAAGCCAACAACACCAACCGAGAATCCTGTGCCAGCAGACAAGTCTACCATTGCACCAACACCAGGTCCAATTACCATGAGACCAGTAACACTAAGACCAACAACTGCTGCACCAGCTCCAACCAACTCAACCATGCCATCTAAACCCTCAACAACTGCTAGGCCACAACCACCAACAACTATGAGACCAGAAACACCAGCACCACCCACAACTGAAATACCAAGTCCACCAAGACCGACAACTGAAAGACCACAACCCCCAAGACCAACAACTGCAAGACCACAACCGCCCACCACAGCGAGACCAAGTAAGTCTTTATGTGCCCTTGATAACACAAAGTTACAATCTTCATTCATTACAGGCCTCTCCTAACACAAGTGGTGTTTTACAAATGGAAAGACACTAAGTACAAAGAAAATGTAATCTGTACTTATTCTTGCAGTCAGTGTGCTACATATTCTATACACTCAACCTTATATTTGAAGAGTTTTATTCCAAAACCTTATGTATCCATTTTCAGAAATATTTGTAAATTAGCTTTTATTGTAAAAAAAAATATATGAAAGAGATTGGTGTGTTTTTTTAACTATCTAATCATGGCATGGCATGTATTTGTTTCAAATGTATCATTTGGTTTAATTTCAGAGACAAATAATCATGTTTTTTTGCTAAATGCTATACATATCCGCCTCACTCACTGCTAGGTTTTACACAGTGAAATGTAACAAATGACTACATTTTTTTAAATGAAATGTACAAATGATACATTTGTGACATCGATATTTCATGTTTTTAAAACATATTTAAAACAGTAATATGAGATCTGTATGTAAAACATTTACATTTGAGTAATATAGCAGATGCTCTTACCCAGAGTGAATTACAGTAAATACATTTGTCTTAAGATAGCTGGGTGAGAGCCACATGTCAGTCAAATATACAGGATACAAATATTCCATTCCAGCTAAGCAAATGGATATATAGCACTTATAGCCCCAATTTCTTGTGTACATGTTCATACACATCTAAAAACCTTAAGAATGAAACATCTGAGAACAATAATATTTTACAAACATGAATCTAACCGTAATAAGCTATCTTTTCTGGTGACTAATTGGTGGATATTGCGTTATTGGAAATAAACTCTTCAATTGCTCTTTTCTCTTTAGCACCATTGTGCCCAAACAACAGCCACTTCACCCCCTGCATCTCCGACTGCCAGCCCACCTGTATGCACCTCCACGGCCCACCCGACTGCCACTCTGATGAGCACTGCATACAGGGCTGTGTGTGTGACGAAGGCTTTGTGCTCAGACAGAGGGTGTGTGTGCCCACCCAGCAGTGCGGCTGTGTGGACAGCAATGGCAACAGCCATCACGTAAGTAACCTAGCACCCAATGAGAACTGCTTTAGAAGTATGTTTGGTGTAGACCCAGTGCCCATGGTTACATGTATGAATTCTGCAGTGTAATGACTTTAAAGATGGACTTTCATTTCAGTTTAAAGAGAGCTGGTACACTGAGCACTGCCATCAGAAGTGTGAATGTGTTGAAGATGATGGTGTGGGGGAGATTGACTGCAATAATGAATATGAGTGTGATGGGGATGCCATCTGTCTTCAGAATGAAGCCGGACTGTATTTCTGCAAGTCAACAGGTAGGCCACACTTCTCAGAAACGTCACTCTCTTAAGAACTGTCTCTCATACACTCAACAGACATTCAATTGCATTCAATGCCAGTCCCTTACAGACCTCGGTCAAGGCCTAAAGTTCTCCTGTTTTCTAAAACAATGTTCAATACCAAATCCAGAACAGTTAAGTCTCAAAGACCTTCACTGTTTTATATCATAATTCCTATCTATGTCTTTTCTCACCATGTCCTCATGTACATGTTGTTTCTTTGGTATTAATCTTGTTTCTATTTTTGCGTTCAAGGCTTCAGTGAGTGCTCTATCAATGGAGACTCAGAGTACAGAACCTTTAACAACAAGACGCATGACTTTGAGGGCACAAACTCTCATGTTCTGGTCCAGACCACAGACCTGTCCAAGAACCAGCCAGACATCTACATCAAGACCATCAATGAGATCGTCAACCAGGATGGTGATGACAGTCATGGTGACAGTAGCCAAGGTGACAGTAGCCAAGGTGACAGTAGCCAAGGAGACAATAGTAATGTTGATAGCAGTGATGAGGATGACAAGCATAAAGACAGCATGAGAAGGGAGAACAGTGAAGACAAGCATGATCGCAGCGATGAGGACAGTGATGAAGATAAAAGTGAGAACAACAACCATCTGCGACTCAGAGGGCTGAAAATCAGAGTCTACAACCACATAGTGGAGTTCAGGAAGAACAGGAAACTTGTTGTAAGTATTTAGGACTTATACATGATTTAATATGACAATTATAAGGTTATTCATAACTTCTACTTACAGTTGAAGTCGGAAGTGTACATACACCTTAGCTTTAATCTTGAGTGTAGGGGGCAGTATTTTGATGTTTGGATGAAAAACATACCCAAATGAAACTGCCTATTTCTCAGGCCCAGAATCTAGAATATGCATACAATTGTCAGATTAGGATAGAAAACACTCTAACGTTTCCAAAACTGTCAAAATATTGTCTGTGAGTATAACAGAACTGATATTGCAGGCGAAAACCTGAGGAAAATCCAACCCGGAGGTGCTGTTTTTCCTGAAAGCTCTCTGTTCCATTGCCTGCCTTCGCTCCATTTAAAGGGATATCAACCTGATTCATTTTCCTATGGCTTCCACATGTTGTTAACAGTCTTTAGACATAGTTTCAGGCTTTTATGTTGAAAAATAAAATCACATTGCGTCATTGTATGGCTGGGTGCCAGCAGTGTTTTGCATACGCAACAGTTTGGAGCAGACATTTTCTCTCTCTCTCCTATTGAAGAAGGTACAGTCCTGAGGATTGATTACAAAAAACTTTGACATGTTTCTACGAAATTTACGGATACTATTTGGAATTTTCGTCTGCCTGTTCGTGACCGCTCGAGCCTGTGGATTTCTGAACATAACGCTCCAACCAAATGGAGGTATTTGGAATATAAAACTAATCTTTATGGAACAAAAGGAACATTTATTGTGTAACTGGGAGTCTCGTAAGTGCAAACATCCAAAGATCATCAAAGGTAAGCGATTCATTTTATTGCTTTTCTGACTTTCGTGACCAATCAACTTGGCTGCTAGCTGTTTGTAATGTTTTGTCTGCTGAGAGAGATTTTTTTAAATCAGACACAGCTAGTGGATTAACAACAAGCTAAACTGTGTTTTTCTATATTGCACTTGTGATTTCATGAAAATGAAATAGTTTTAGTAATTTAATTTGAATTTGGTGCTCTGCAATTCCGGGGATGTTGACGAAAATGATCCCGCTAACGGGATGGGTGCATCAAGAAGTTATCTTCCTGTCTGATGTCTTGAGATGTTGCTTCAATATATCCACATCATTTTTCTTCCTCATGATGCCATTTATTTTGTGACGTGCACCAGTCCCTCCTGCAGCAAAGCACCCCCACAACATGATGGTGCCACTCCCATGCTTCACGGTTGGGATGGTGTTCTTTGGCTGGCAAGCCTCACCCATTTTCCTCCGAAGATAACAATGGTCATTATGGCCAAACATTTATATTTTTGTTTCATCAGACCAGAGGACATTTCTCCAATAAGTACGATCTTTGTCCCAATGTGCAGTTGCAAACCGTAGTCTGGCTTTTTTAAGGCGGTTTTGGAGCAGTGGCTTCTTCCTTGCTGAGCGGCATTTCAGGGGATGTCGATATAGGACTCGATACTTTTGTACCTGTTTTCTCCAGAATCTTCACAAGGTCCTTCGCTGTTGTTCTGGGATTGATTTGCACTTTTCGCACCAAAATACGTTCATCTCTAGGAGACAGAACGCGTCTCCTTCCTAAGCGGTATGACGGCTGCGTGGTCCCATGGTATTTATACTTACGTACTATTGTTTGTACAGATGAACGTGGTACATTCAAGCATTTGGAAATGGTTCCCAAGGGTGAACCAGACTTGTGGAGGTTTGCAATTTTAGCTGATTTATTTTGATTTTCCCATGATGTCAAGCAAAGAGGCACTAAGTTTGAAGGTAGGCCTTGAAATACATCCACAGGTACACCTCCAATTGACTCAAATGATGTCAATTAGTCTATCAGAAGCTTCTAAAGCCATGACATCGTTTTTGTGAATTTTCCAAGCTGTTTAAATGCACAGTCAACTTAGTGTATGTAAACTTCTGACCCACTGGAGTGGAATAATCTGTCTGTAAACAATTGTTGGAAATATTACTTGTGTCATGCACAAAGTAGTTGTCCTGACTGACTTGCCAAAACTATAGTTTGTTAACAAGAAATTGGTGGAGTGGTTGAAAAACAAGTTTTAATGACTCCAACCTAAGTGTATGTGAACTTCTGACTTCAACTGTATCTTTACGCATTATTTATCATGTGCTTTCTGATTTGTTACCCCATGTCTTATTGTAACCTGTAGCCAAAGGTTTGCCACTTTGCTGGCAGAACTGAATTATCTCATTATCTACAGGATGGAATTGGATAGAACCTAGTTTCCTTTTTGGCACCCGTATTTTTCAGTTTATGTGTGTGTGTTTGTGTGTGTCTTTGTGTCTCACCCTGACCCTCATAGACACTGGCTAGGTGCAATAAGAAAAATGACAGGGTTGGAGTCCACTCTAAACTTCAGATGAATGCAGAACTAGCCATATATTATCTTTTCACTTCTTCCCTACTCCTCTCCTGACCTTAAAACACACTAGCTAGGCTTACTTACGTTGGTTGCCTTTAAAGGTCGACTTTGAGCAAAAATGCAAAAATAGCTGATCAATGCACCATCATACTAGGTCATTTAATGGTTAAAAAAAAATAAAAAATAAGATATTTGGCTTCTGAAGTGCCATTTCTTACCGATATTCACAGCTTTCATTCAAAAACAATTTGTGTGAATTACATGAACACATGCTGGAGGAGTTACTGCCCAGCAAACCAACATTGGTTCTGTAACGGTTCCCAGAACATTCATCTAGGTCGCTGACAATGTTCTCATAACACAAAAACAGTCCAATCGTAGTGATCATTATACAATGTTTGTATAAAACATTCACCTGATGTTGCAAGAACATTCCTAGAACATAAAAATTGACTTATTTTATTCTTACAACATTAACAGAATGTCCTGTGCAACCTAACTTAAACATTGTATGAATGTCATCACAACTGAGAATATTTTGTGTTTTGGGAACCTATCCCGTGTAATGTATGTAATGTACCCACAGTGTTTCCACAACCTAATTACATGTTCTGGGAACCTATAAAGAACTCAAAGGCTGTATTGTCAACATTCTTGAAACATCAAAGGAATGTTTTGTGCACCCTGATACCAACATGATCTGGAAGAAAAAAAACTTTGGAGCATATCTCTTGTCATATATCCACAATGTTACCACAACTTAATGAAACATCTGTAAACCTTGAAAGAACAGATGAAATGTGTTCTGAGAACGTTCTTGTAACATCAGGTGAATGTTTTTTGCACTCTAAAAGAAGCATTGTAGAATCATCTGCACAACCGGACAGTTTTTGTGTTTTGGGAACATGTCTTTTGTGGTGTCCCCACAATGTTCCCACCATTTAAAGAACAGATTTAATGTGTTATAGGAACGTTTTTGCAACATCAACCAAATGTTTTAAACAAACATGTAAATGTTCAGGGAATGGTTTGTGGTGGTTGTTACAGATGTTGTGTACAACATTTTAGTGAATGTTAGGAGAACATTCCAAGGAAATTTAATCTAAAACACTTTTGATAAATAAATAGATTTTATCCAAAAAATTATCTTAATGTTTTGGGGGTTTTATCATCCTAATGTTAGATAAAACCCTAACTATAACTTAATGAGAATCTTAGCTAATGTTCTGTGAATGTTCCCAGCTAGCTAGCCTCTGCATAGTCCCCAACAACCGGATGCTCCAGTTTGCAGGGGAAATGGAAAGAGAGCCTGTGACGGGACTTCCTCTTTTGGACGTTAACAAGGCAACCCTCCAACACTCCTCCACATTTACCAGGTTAAACAGTGTAGAACAGAACCTGCCCCCAACAGTTGTTTTTTTCTTGTCAATTGCCAGTTTCAGGCAATTATTTTCATCTGCTACGTTAGGTTACTTGCTAACTAAATTAGCTAGCTTAGCTAACAGACTAGCTACGTCGGTCGCAGTCTGCATGAACAGAATGACATATCAATGAACCACTAAAGGCACACCCCATTTCTGTTTGAGAAATCATAGCAATATTCCTACAGTGAAATAATTGTTTTCCCAAGAAATATGTGTGTGTTTAGTAGACTGCTAGCACATTTTGACTTGTTGCCATTGGGTCAGTAACAGTCTTTCAAGTCTTTCAACAGAACAATAATTAACTATGAGCCCAATTATTTGTTTCCTCATTGGTTGCTGCCCTCTGTTGTTGATAGATAAGCAAAATTACATTGAACATATTATCTCTTGCCCCATCTTTCCTCTCTCTCTCTCTCTCTCTCTCTCTCTCTCTATATATATATATATATATATATATATATATATATATATATATATATATATATATATAGCTGGATGGTAGGAGCACGCATGCCCCTGTCTCCCCAGCAAGGGGTCTGAGGATTCTGGAGAGCTCCTCTCGTATCTACCTGAAGACAGACTTTGGCCTCTCCGTGGAGTTTGATGGACACAGCAGAGCAGGTAACACCACTGTTACATCACAGCCAAAGGAAAGTTTAAATTATTGGTATCTCACCAGTCTCTCTGATAACAGGACAGTAAGATAGCTGTACAGAGAGTGTTTACTGCCCAATATGTCTCTTATCTGTGGACAGATAATATTAGCATAATAGTATAATTAACATTTACACATTTTGTCATATCTTGCAGAAATATGGTAACAAGGCAACATACTGTATCAATCCAAACACATATGTGTATGATGTGCTACAGATGTGTGATGTATGCTTTGTGATATACAGTAAACTGCTTTATGATATAAAGTAAACTGTTACAGAACATAGATGTACTGACAAAAGGAACTCACTTCCATGTCTTTATTTTGCATAGTAATCATCCTGCCCCACACCTACAAGAGGAGATTGGGAGGCCTGTGTGGCAACTTTGACGGCAAGAAGAAGAATTACATGATGAAGCTGAACGGTAAACAGGCCAAGATCGTCAAATAAATTGGAGAGAGCTGAAGAGTGACGGAGGACGGACTGAGCATAACATGGAGGTACGGAGTCACAGAGACAGTACTAGCTACCACTACCACATTAATGTCTGCAATATCATGTGTATAGAGTGTACAGTATGGCATCCATATTATGAACTCCCTCACTTTTGTCAAATCTCAACTTTTAACCATATCTTAACCAAGCAGCTACAGTGGGGAGAACAAGTATTTGATACACTGCCGATTTTGTAGGTTTTCCTACTTACAAAGTCTGTAATTTTTATCATAGGTACACTTCAACTGTGAGAGACAGAATCTAAAACAAAAATCTAGAAAATCACATTGTATGATTTTTAAATAATTAATTTGCATTTTATTGCATGACATAAGTATTTGATCACCTATCAACCAGTAAGAATTCCGGCTCTCACAGACCTGATAGTTTTTCTTTAAGAAGCCTCCTGTTCTCCACTCATTACCTGTATTAACTGCACCTGTTTGAATTCGTTACCTGTATAAAAGACAACTGTCCACACACTCAATCAAACAGACTCCAACCTCTCCACAATGGCCAAGATCAGAGAGCTGTGTAAGGACATCAAAGATAAAATTGTAGACCTGCACAAGGCTGAGATGGGCTACAGGACAATAGGCAAGCACCTTTGTGAGAAGGCAACAACTGTTGGAGCAATTATTAGAAAATGCAAGAAGTTCAAAATGACGGTCAATCACCCTTGGTCTGGGGCTCCATGCAAGATCTCACCTCGTGGGGCATCAATGATCATGAGGAAGGTGAGGGATCAGCCCAGAACTACAAGGCAGGACCTGGTCAATGACCTGAAGAGAGCTGGGACCACAGTCTCAAAGAAAACCATTAGTAACACACTACGTCGTCATGGATTAAAATCCTGCAGCGCACGCAAGGTCCCCCTGCTCAAGCCAGCGCATGTCCAGACCCGTCTAAAGTTTGCCAATGACCATCTGGATGATCCAGGGGAGGATTGGGGGAAGGTCATGTGGTCTGATGAGACAACAATAGAGCGTTTTGGTCTAAACTCCACTCGCCGTGTTTGGAGGAGGAAGAAGGATGAGTACAACCCCATCCCAACCGTGAAGCATGGAGGTGAAAACATCATTCTTTGGGGATGCTTTTCTGCAAAGGGGATAGGACGACTGCACCGTATTGAGGGGAGGATGGATGGGGCCCTGTATCGCGAGATCTTGGCCAACAACCTCCTTCCCTCAGTAAGAGCATTGAAGATGCGTCGTGGCTGATTCTTCCAGCATGACAACAACCCGAAACACACAGCCAGGGCAACTAAGGAGTGGCTCCGTAAGAAGCATCTCAAGGTCCTGGAGTGGCCTAGCCAGTCTCCAGACCTGAACGCAATAGAAAATCTTTGGAGGGAGCTGAAAGTCCGTATTGCCCAGCGACAGCCCTGAAACCTGAAGGATCTGGAGAAGGTCTGTATGGAGGAGTGGGCCAAAATCCCTGCTGTAGTGTGTGCAAACCTGGTCAAGAACTACAGGAAACGTATGATCTCTGTAATTGCAAACAAAGGTTTCTGTACCAAATATTAAGTTCTGCTTTTCTGATGTATCAAATACCTATGTCATGCAATAAAATGCTAATTAATTACTTAAAAATCATACAATGTGATTTTCTGGATTCTGTCTCTCACAGTTGAAGAGTACCTATGATAAAAATTACAGACCTCTACATGCTTTGTAAGTAGGAAAACCTGCAAAATCAGCAGTGTTACAAATACTTGTTCTCCCCACTGTACTGTATATTTGACTTTTATTTAACTAGGCAAGTCAGTTAAGAACAAATTCTTATTTACAATGACAGCCTAGGAACAGTGGGTTAACTGCCTTCTTCAGGGGCAGAACAACATATTTTTACCTTGTCAGCTCAGGGATTCAATCCAGCAACCTTTCGGTTACTGGCCCAACGCTCTAACCACTAGGCTACCTGCCGCACAGGGGAATATTTTTTATGATAAGGAAATGTTATATCTTTAAAGAGCACCAACACCAAAACTGACTCATTCTTCTTTTATGTTTTCAGAGGATTATCTTCCCTTCGTAACTTTGCTTATGGCCAGCGACCTGACCTCAATGCATCAAGACCATTGAATTTGTTTTTTTCTTTTCTTCTCATAGACAGACACATTCCTTCCTACAATGGACACAGTGCATTTGAAAGCACTTGGGTTAAAAAAAGGGGTTTTGTGGACTATGGATCAATAAAGTATTATACTTCTTCCATATGACTGTTGGTTTAAATCCTGTTGCTTCTGCAGCTTATGACCCACCTGTGTGCCTTAGGTTATTTACACAGTTAACCTAGTGCAAGAATCAATGTACACACATGACACTTCCCACTTGAAAAAATACTACAGTTTACTATAGAATACTACAGTTCAGACCCCAGTCCTACCTACCTGGTTATGGAAAATGTGCTCTTTTAGTATTTCTACAATAGGTGGAGAAAGTGGAGAAAGCCTCCACTTCTATGTCAAAGATAATAAAACAAAAACACAACAGTAAATAGTACAGCAATGTCAGCAAAAACGCTACAGTAAATACTACATTCCACAAAAACACTACAGTAAATAATACTGTATACTACAATCCGCAAAAACACTACATGAATTGCTATAGTATACACTACAGTTTTATTTTACTACAGTATTTGTACTATAGTTAACTGTGCATACTGCAGTATATTACAGTAAACACTACAGTGAATACTACAGTAAAGTCCGCAAAAACACTACAGTGAATACTATAGTATTAATACCATAGTATAATATATAGTTTTTTTCATGAGGGTTATACTTGTATATTACTGCTAACGTGTAATATTTATTCAAAGGCCCACATTCCCTTAGCTTTAGACTGATGTCCAATACCAGACAGTGACACGTGGACAGACAGGGACACATTCAGTACCACCTTGCACAGTCTTGCCTGCATCTAGCTGATCTAGGTTGTAATCATTAGTACAACAGTTGCAAACAAGAGTTTCTATTGGACAAATCCAGGTATGTTTATCCCGGTTTTGTTCAGTTTGCTTCAGCGGAATAAATACAACCCTGATCATGCACAGTTCACTTTCATAGCAGCCACATTGTATCAATCAAATGTATTTCTTAAGACCTTTTTACATCAGCCGATGTCACAAAGTTCTATACAGAAACCCAGCCTAAAACCACAAACAGCAAGAATGCAGATGTAGAAGCACAGTAGCTAGGAAAAACTCCCTAGAAAGGCAGGAACCTAGGAAGAAACATAGAGAAGAACCAGGCTCTGAGGGGTGGCCAGTCCTCTTCTGGCTGTGCCGGGTGGAGATTATAACAGAACATGGCCAAGATGTTCAAACATTCATAGATGACCATCAGGATTAAATAATAATAACTGTAATCCTTCTCGCATTTATGCGCTCTCCTCCTCTCACTTTTTCCCTTTGCTTGTGGACTTCAAAGCACAACACCTCAGCTACCACAGCCTACATCATTGTCACCATATTAGCTAAAGTAACATCATAGTCAACATAGCTAACTAATGTGTTAGTAAACCCCCAACAATCCTACAGTAACGTTAGAGTGTACAAGTCAGTAAGCCGTTGCCCCAGTGGCAATAAATTAGTAAAACCAAAAGCTTACCTAGACTTGGAAGAATACCAGTTTTGTGTTGGATAGTCATAGCCAGCTAGCTAACATAGCATCCCTCTGTTTAAGCAGGGTGTTTAAGTAGGCTAAGATAGATATCTGCATTTGCTAGCTAAGTAATGAAACTGAAAGTTTCTCTCTCTCTTGCTTCTTCATTTTGGAAGAAATTAATTTGTATAAAACTGTTCAACTAATGTCTTTCTCTCTCTTTGAGTCAACTACTCACCACAATTATGCACTGCAGCATCCATAGCTGATGCTTTAAGTACTAGATTCATTCCCTGGTCCTTTGATTGGGTGGACAACATGTCAGTTCATGCTGCAAGAGCTCTGATAGGTTGGAGGACATTCTCCAGAAGTTGTCATAATGACTGTGTAAGTCTATGGAAGGGGGTGAGAACCATGATTCTCTTAGGTTTTGAAATGAAGTCAATGTACCCAGAGGAGCACGGAAGCTAACTGTCCTCTGGTTACACCATTGTGCTACCCTACAGAGCGCTGTTGAGGCTACTGTAGACCATAATTGAAAAACAGTGTGTTTTAATCAATTATTTAGTGGCATGTGAATATATTTAGTGTAGTTTTATCTAAAAATTATAACTTTTTTAATGTTTTACTATTGTTATTTTTATGAAATTCGTTGAGAAGGATGGTCCTCCCCTTCCTCCTCTGAGGAGTCTCCACTAGTCTAGTCAGTGGACATACACACCATTCCTTACATGTCAAACATTAACCAATAATGAAGAGAATGTTGTTGTTAGTAAATCATTAGACGCCACTTTGACTTTTAGGGAAACGGGTACAACCAGTGATGTCTATAAAGCCTGGATGACTGACGGGGCACTGTATTGAAGCCATTGCGATGCCATCTTGGTACTCCTCAGCCATTGTAAAAAAGATTTTGTAAGCTATAGAAATGCATTTATTTATGTCTACATTCGTTTTTGACGTGTTTATTATATTACAGACACCAAAATATATATATACACATATATATATACTGTATATAAACATTTTCTTTCAAGTATTTTCTTTAGTACTAATGTTACTGTCTCCACTACAATAACAAAATACTTAAATATATGTCATTTTATCCTTTAAACACTTAATTGAAATACTGTAGAATTCCATTCATTCCTATGGAGGACTGCTCCTACTGGGGAGTACCAATATGGCCGACCGGTGGCTTCAAATCCTCTCAATGGCCAATACATAGCATCAGCAATCCAGGGTTTATATACATGGCTGGGTACAACTGTGGTGTCTGAGGTAATAGGATATTACCAACTTCTCTAAGCACAATAGGTGTTTGTGCACCAAGCACACAATTGTATTGTTTGTCTGCATATGTGTGCCACCGTGCATATGATGAATATTGTATTCATTCATACCCACCTTCATTAATGTTTACCACATTTGGCTGTAAAACAGCAGGATGGATGGGTCTACAGTACACATAGTGCTTCTGATGCTGTTGCTGCTTCGCCATCCACAGGGTCACCTTGCCAACAGGTAGGGAAAAGAGGGAAAGGAAAGTTATTGACATACAATTGATGAAGTTTATTTCCACAACGCTATATCCATTTTAAAATGATAAACGTGGATTAGCTAACACAACGTGCCGTTGGAACACAGGAGTGATGGTTGCTGATAATGGGCCTTTGTACGCCCATGTAGATATTCCATAACAAATCTGCCGTTTCCAGCTACAATAGTCATTTACAACATTAACAATGTCTACCCTGTATGTCTGATCAACTTGATGTTATTTTAATGGGTATAAAATGTTATTTTCTTTCAAGAACAAGGACATTTCCAAGTGACAAAAAATATTGAACGGTAGTGTAAATGTTCAGACCGTTTACTCAGAACTTTGTTGAAGCATCTTTGGCAGCGATTACAGCCTTGGGTATGATGCTACAAGCTTGGCACACCTGTATTTGGGGGGTTTCTCCCATTCTTCTCTGCAGATCCTATCAAGCTCTGTCAGATTAAATGGGGAGCGTCACTGCACAGCTATTTTCAGGTCTCTCCAGAGATGTTTGATCAGGTTCAAGTACAGGCTCTGGTTGGGCCACTCAAGGACATTCATAGACTTGTCCCAAAGTCACTCCTGGGTTGTCATGGCTGCGTGCTTAGGGTCGTTGTCCTGTTGGAAGGTGAAACTTTGCCCCAGTCTGAGGTCCTGAGCGCTCTGGAGCAGCTTTTCATCGAGGTTCTCACTGTACTTTGCTCCGTTCATCTTTTCCTCGATCCTGACTAGTCTCCCACTCCCTGCCACTGAGAAACATTGCCACATCATGATGCTACCACCCCTATGCTTCAATGTAGGGATGCTGCCAGGTTTCCTCCAGACGTGACGTGTTCAATCTTGGTTTCATCAGACCAGAGAATCTTGCTTCTCATGATCTGGGAGCCTTTAGGTGCCTTTTGGCAAACTCCAACAGGGCTGTCATGTGGCTTTTACTGAGGTGTGGCTTCCTTCTGGCCACTCTACCATAAAAGCCTGATTGGTTGAGTGTTGCAGAGATGGTTGTCCTTCTGGAAGATTATCTTATCTCCTCAGAGGAACTTTGGAACTCCTTGAGCGTGATCATCGGGTTCTTGGTCACTTCCCTGACCAAGGCCCTTCTCCCCCAATAGCTCCGTTCGGCCAGGCGGCCAGCTCAGGGAATAGTCTTGATGGTTCCAAAAATTTTCCATTTAAGAATGACGGTGGCCACTGTGTTCTTGTGGACCTTCAATGCTGCAGACATTTTTTGATGTCCTATCCCAGATCTGTGCCTCAACACAATCCTGTCTCTGAGTTCTACGGACAATTCATTCGACCTCATCAATCAAATTTCATTCGACCTCATGGCTTGGTTTTTGCTCTAATATGCATTGTCAACTGTGGGACCTTATGTGGGCCTTTCCAAATCATGTCCAATCCATTGAATTTACCACAGGTGGACTCCAATCACGTTGTAGAAACATCTCAAGGATGATCAATGGAAACAGGAAGTACCGGAGCACAATTTCTCATCTCATAGCAAAGGGTCTGAATACTTTTGTAAATAATGTATTTCTGTTTCTTGTTTTTAATATATTTGCAAACATTTCTAAAACCCTGTTTTTGCTTTTTCATTATGGGGTATTGTGTGTAGATTGATGAGGAAAATGATTTATTCAATCCATTTTAGAATAAGGCTGTAACGTAACAAAATGTGGAAAAAAGTAAAAGGGTGTGAATACTTTACGAATGCACTGTACCTATAACTAAAGGAAGAAAGGGTGACCTTACAAGGTATCACAAGCAGTTGTTCCTCTTAAAAAAAAAATGTCAACCTTTATTTCTGAGAGTGTACATACAAAAGCAACCCGTTGAAGTCATTCTTATTTCATAACATATTACATGTTTTGTCAACAGTCTGTTGTTTGAATCGTGACTTTTAACTGCTGCCATTATTCCTTGTTTTCTAAAGGGTTCACCCCTCCAGAGCCAGTCACACAAGAGCCAACCACGGGAGAAAGCATTACTACACCTTCACCATGTAACACAGTAGACAGCAGTACTACACATTCACCCTCTAATGCAGTAGACAGTAGTACTACACCTTCACCATGTAACACAGTAGACAGCAGTACTACACGTTCACCATCTAATACAGTAGACAGTAGTACTACACCTTCACCATGTAACACAGTAGACAGTAGTACTACACCTTCACCATGTAACACAGTAGACAGCAGTACTACACCTTCACCATCTAATACAGTAGACAGTAGTATTACACCTTCAACATCAGTAGACAATGGTACTACAGTTTCACCATCTAATACAGTAGACAGCAGTATTACACATTCACCATCTAATACAGTAGACAGCAGTATTACACATTCACCATGTAACACAGTAGACAGTAGTACTACACCTTCACCATGTAACACAGTAGACAGCAGTACTACACATTCACCATCTAATACAGTAGACAGTAGTATTACACATTCACCATCAGTAGACAATAGTACTAGAGTTTCTCCATCTAATACAGTAGACAGCAGTATTACACATTCACCATCTAATACAGTAGACAGCAGTACTACACATTCACCATCAGTAGACAATAGTACTAGAGTTTCTCCATCTAATATAGTAGACAGCAGTATTACACATTCACCATCTAATACAGTAGACAGCAGTATTACACATTCACCATCTAACACAGCAGGCAGGACTGCTAAACCTTCAGAATCTAAAACAGTAGACAGCAATACTCCACCTTCACCAGAAGAAGGTAGCACAATAACAGCAGTCACAACGTCCACTGCTCTTGGTGAGTGTATGATGATATCCAGGTATTCTATCCTGCAGAAAGAAACAATGTGTACTGAACAAAAAAATAAGCACATTATGTAAAGCATTGGACTCATGTTTCATGAGCTGAAATAAAAGATCCCAGAAAATGTCCATATGCACAAAAAGCGTATTTCTCTCAAATGTTGTGCACAAATGTATTTACATCCCTTTAAGTGAGAATTTCTCCTTGGCCAAAATGATCCATTCACTTGACATATGATTAAACAGCACAGTCATTACACAGGTGCACCTTGTGTTGGGGACAATAAAAGGCCACTCTAAAATGTGAAGTCTTGTCACACAACACCATGCCACAGATGTCTCAAGTTTTGAGGCAGCGTGCAATTGGCATGCTGACTGCAGGAATGTCCACCAGAACTATTGCTGGAGAACTGAGTGTTAATTTCTCTACCATAAGCCACCTCCGTCATTTTAGAGAACTTGGCAGTACGTCCAACCGGCCTCACAACCGCAGACCATGTGTAACCATGCCAGCCCAGGACCTCCACATCCGGCTTCTTCACCTGCGGGATCGTCTAAGACCAGCTACCAGCTGATGAAACTTTGGGTTTGCATAACCGAAGAATTTCTGCACCAACTGTCAGAAACCTTCTCAGGGAAGCTTGTCTGCCTGCTCATTGTCCTCATGAGACAAACGGTGGTCACACAACATACTGACTGGTTTTCTGATCCACGCCCAAACTTCTTTTTGAAGGTCTCTCATGTTGCGTTTATATTTTTGTTCAGTGTAGTTTACCATTTCATCCAGGATAAGCACCTGTTTCGACAAAGAATGGCACATCAGTAAATAGTGCTCACTTATTAATATCCCTTAACACTTTTCTTTTTAAAACAGACAACAGAGTCAAACACAGGAGGAAGCAATACTACACGTTCACCGCTAGAGGACAGCACAGTCGCAAAAGTCACAGCCTCCACCACTCTGGGTGAGTATCTGAACTGTCAATCCCACCTCTAATCACACCTATCCCCTAGTTGTATGGACCAAGAATGAATGCAGCAAATTACAAATTGTTTATCATATACATGGATTATTTCAGAACTTCAGAACCCTGCTGTGTCTAACCCGGTACATACCATTACCAGTCCAGCAGTCAAGTAATTTTGATCACGCAACTGACACAACACCACCAGTCATAACCCTGTTCTACAATTTGCACACCACAACCATTGTCTCCAAGGACACAACTGAGATGGGCCATAAGAACATCATAACCTCTTACAAAGGCAGGCTTACAGTCCCCACTGCCAAGTTGCTCAATAAGGAAATTATTGATTTTGTATAGGCCATACTTTACAGTATGGGTAGGATCATCATCTTAATCATATGAAATTGTGATTTTTTTCTCACAGATACCAAAACTCTGATCGCCCATTTGAGGGTCTCTATTGTTTCAGCTGGGGAGAGAAGTGAGGAAGAGATCATTGAGGCGTTGCACAATGTAAGGGAAGCTTACAATCATCCACTCTGACAAGGCTTCATTATTCAATAAAACGTTAGAAATCCCTACATAACCAGCATGAACCGTAAATAGGCTATATTAAATCAACCTGCTGAGACACCAGGAAGGAGAGGCTTTATTTGCTCTTCCTCTCCTCCTAGCTTGCAGCCCAGGTCCGAGCCTTTCTACAGAGGGAGTACTGTAAAGACTGCACACTCAGGATCAGAAACATCAGATGGACGTAAGACCAACATTTGATCCAAACCATTAACCCAAACAATCTTATGAGGTCCATGGCACTATCCCTCATCATATAACCCATATAATACACTAGGGTTCCAGGAGGGTTCTTTAGCTGTCCCCATAGGTTCCAGGTATAACCCTTTTTGGTTCCAGGTAGTACTCCTTTGGGTTCCATGTAGAACCCTCTGTGAAAAGTGTTCTACATGGAACCCAAAAGAGCTCTACCTGTAATCAAATAGGTTCTACCTGGAACCAAAAATCGTTCTTCAAATGGTTCTCCTATGGGGACAGCCGAATAACACTTTTAGGTTCTAGATAGCACCCTTTTTCTAAGAGTGTAGCCTGGGCCCCACAGATATACCTACCTCTGAATATCCACAATGCCAGGTCACACTTTTCAGCCATTTTAATTTTGGTTCCGGCTATATCTTTTTCAGACTAATGAAATATATGGCCTATTAATTTTAAATATTTGTATTTTACCTTATTTAACCAGGTTGGCCAGACATATGCGATTGTAAGCGTATGATGCTGTTTGGGCATTTGTCACAAGGAGGCAGTAGAACCTTTTCTTCTTTCCAACAGAAACACAGAAAAATAAGCTTTCCTCTTTTGTTTCAACACTGTTTCATGGCTACCAAACAAAGTTATTTAGTGCAAATTGTGCAACAATTAAACAATTTGTGTAGTTTTTAACGAATTCATATTTGTATACGCAGAAAGAAAGAACATCAGCCAGAGCAGCGTGATATTGTCCTTCCGCAGCACATCATTTTCTCGGAGGCGTAGCCCACATTTTTTAAGCTTTTACACGTGTTCCAAACTTCAGATAGGACAACAGGCGCTGATGTGAGAAAGCATGAGCAGTAGGAGCACAGCGCAAAAATCTAATTATGAGAGAAGAGGAAGGAGATTCCACCGCCCCAGGGACCGCGTTGTCTTTTATAGCTACACCCGCTCTATCCAATTAGGGCAGTGCAGGCTCGATCTGACCCAGGGTGCTGCTCCCTCTGACCCGGGAAATTCGGTTGTCCTCAAGGCCTACTCTCACCGCCTTTGACCAAGCTGTTAAAAGGTATCGACAGTCATGGCTTAGGTATACCCAGCTATTCTCAGCCACAATAGCCTTGGTTACCCCACTGAAGACACCGAACTAGGCTACAAACACTCTGCTGATTAATTGTAAAACACATAGCTTACATTTGCGTCTTCATAAACTGGAATTTGTTTACTTTCTCTGTGTACCAATGCATGCCAAATATCTGACCATGCTTAATGGGGAGAAAATAATACGAGTGGAAGTGGAATCTGCACGAGCGCATTTAGGGATTGTGGACCTTTCCAGTCCGTTACTTTGACGCGCTGGCTCGATGCGCGGCCACTATCACAAGCGGGCAGAGCGCGCGCGTTTGATTTGCCTCAAACGCCACGGTGATATGAGCCTCGTCTCGTGGCACGGATTCGGGAGGGGTGTTAAATGTAGAACAGAACAATACGTTGTTCGTCGTCGTAGTCGTCCCTCTCAATCCAGGTTGTTTATTTCAAAGCATCGCTGTAGTAGTGCGTGGTGCAAATGTTAAGCGTATGTTCTTATTGCGCACATCTCCACAATCCTGCTAGATGTAATTTATGTTAGTTCTCTTGACTGATACATTCTAAGGGTTCGCCTTTCGCCATCTCGGTTTGTAAACTCAGCTCATATAGGGTCATACAGTATTAGCTTGCTGCTCCCAAGGGACAACTTCCCAAGGCAATGGCATAGGAATGCCACTCAGATCATGGCTCTGAGTAGGAGCATATAACTTTGGGCTTGATTATGGTTACTTGTATTTTTTTTTTAAATGTAGACCAGTCAATGCTTAGACCAAGTTCTCTTTTCCAGATGAGCCCTGTGTAGCACCGCAATACACATTAAAATAGAATAAGCACATTAAACTACACATTCGAATACATATTAAAATATACGTTATCATACACAACAATACACGTAAAGCAAAACACAATCGTAAAAAACAGACACATTCTTCAGTAAAAAGGTCCCCTAACAATCATCTGATATGCCCTAGAGGCACCAATTCCTCAATTTTTAAAGTGCATTGTAGATCATTCAACACATAAAGTGCAAAAAAGAAGAAGCTGATCTACCCAACTCATCGGAGATCAAACGGATCACCAGAGTTAGTCATCCCTGAGCCCTGGTCCAGTAGGCCTTACAGTAGGTTATAAGGTAAGGTATGGTGAAAGTTTATGCAAGATGGTTTTATAGACAAACGAGTGCAAATCATCGATCTACAAGACTTCAAGGAGGGCCAGCCCACATCTTGATACAAAAAGCAATGATGTGCACTGAAACTATCTCAAGTACTAAAGTGCAATGCGCTATGATAAACTGCACCCAAGGACTTCAATACAGTCCCTTCTGCATTCATATAGACGATATCGCCATATTCAATAAGCAGAATGAATGTTGACTGAATTAATCGTTTTCTGCTCTTTAACGACAGACAGAACCAGTTTCTATAGAAGAAGCCTATTTTAATTCTTTATTTATTAACTATTAATCAACATGCTTTTTTGAAAGATTGCTTTTCAACAATCCAGATGATATTTATAGGGGCACCGTCCAAAGTACATATGCATAAATCATTAGATATGTGATGTGGAAATTAACATACACTTGTTTTTAACTGTATTAAGTTCCAATTTCAGTTCAACAAATGCTTGGCAGATTGAAGCTCTGACAGAGCCTGGTCAGCTGTGGGGGCAATAGCACATCACAGTGTCATCTGCATACAGGTGATTTATATTTTTTATTTTTTAAAGATAAACCAATATTGTTAATGTAAATAGTAAAAAGAACCGGACCAAGAATCGATCCCTGTGGTCTGTGGACACCCTTTGTTATGTCCAGAAAACCTGATTTAACGCCATCAGTAAATACACACAGTGTTCTGTTCTTTAAATAATTTTCAAATCAGCTGCATGCAGCCTGGTCCAGGCCAATTGATGAAAGCCTCTAAATTAGTAATGAGGGATCCACAGTGTCGAAGGCTTTAGACAGGTCAGTAAATAGGTCTGCACAATGTTTATTTTTATCCAAACAATTAAGAACTTTTTTTTAAGTAGCAGAGATAGTACTATGACCTGGTCTGAAACCTGACTGGTGTACATTTAGAATACATTTAGTAGTTAAAAGGATCTAAGTTGAGTATTTACCAAGGATTCTAGGAGTTTTGTTGGCAAGAGAGTTAGGAAATGGGGTGATAGTTATTTGGGCCACAAGGGTCACCACCTTTGTAAAGGAGGAGTATATTGGCCGCCTTCCAGACCCTGGGGATGGTACCAGAAATAATTGTAAGGTAAACATTTGTGTTAAAGATTCTGCAATCCGAGGAGGATCAAGCTGCAGCAAGAAAGGACCAAGCAAATCAGTCAAAGTGGATCTTGGACAAGGCATCTAGCACATGACAAGAAGAAAGTTGTTGAAATTAAAAAATGTTTCACTGATGTTGACGGAACTTCCATTGAGCCAACTATAGGCTGGGAGAGTGGGTCAGTTAAACCACAATTTCTTTCAAAGAAAACAAAAAAAATCCCTACAATGGATAAATGTGTACAGTATTTTGGCTTATGGCCACATCCATAACCAAAAGCAACATTTTGGGGTGATAGTGATATTTAGAGAACATGATGCCACAAGAGTTGATTTCGCATACTGTATGTAGCCACCATTCCCCCTTTTTTCACTCTGTCACACTTGAAGATATTGTAATCAGCAATGTCAACGTCCTTATCCAGGAATCAAGCCATTCGAACATCTCATTCCAAAATTAATGGGCATTAATGTGGAGTTGGTCCCCCCTTTACTGCTATAACAGCCTATACTCTTCTGGGAAAGCTTTCCACTAAATGTTGGAACATTGCTGCGGGGACTTGCTTTCATTCAGCCACAAGAGCATTAGTGAGGTCAAGCACTGATGTTGTGCGATTAGGCCTGGCTCGCAGTCTGCCTTCCAACTCATTCAAAAGGTGTTTGATGGGGTTGAGGTTAGGGCTCTGTGCAGGCCAGTTCTTCCACACCGATCTCGACAAACCATTTCTGTATGGACCTCGCTTTGTGAATGGTGGCATTTTCATGCTGAAACAGGAAAGGGCCTTCCCCAAACTTTTGCCACAAAGTTGAAAGCACAGAATCGTCTAGAATGTCATTGTATGCTGTGGCATTAAGATTTCCCTTCACTGGAACTAAGGGACCTAGCCTGAACCATGAAGAACAACTCCAGACCATTATTTCTCCTCCACCAAACATTACAGTTGCCACTATGCTGTCGTGGCAGGTAGCATCCTCCTAGGAAGCGGGATTCAGGAAGCGTGATTCATCACTCCAGAGGACTCGTTTCCACTACTCCAGAGTCCAATGGCGGCAAGTTTTACACCACTCCAGCCGATGCTTAGCATTGCGCATGGTGATCTTAGGCTGATGTGCAGCTGCTCGGCCATGGAAACCCTTTTTATGAAGCTCCTTTCGAACAGTTATTCTGCTAACGTTGCTTCCAGAGGCATTGGAACTCAGTAGTGAGTGTTGCAACAGAGGACAGACCATTTTTACATGCTTCAGCACTCAGCGGTACCGTTCTGTGAGCTTGTGTGGCCTACCACTTCGCAGCTGAGTCGTTGTTGCTCCTAGACATTTCCTCTTCACAATAACACCACTTACAGTTGACGGGGCAGCTCTAGCAGGGCACAAATCTGACTAAGTGACTTGTTGGAAAGGTGGCATCCTATGACGGTGCCACGTTGAAAGTCACTGAGCTCTTCAGCAAAGCCCTTCTACTGCCAATGTTTGTCTATGGAGATTGCATGGCTGTGTGCTCATTCATTCATATTTGTATATACAGTACAGTTGAATTAGATCTTTAGAAAAAGGAAAGGCACTGTGATACAATATATTTTTGTATCTGTGTTTAAAATATTAACTTTCTTTAAAACCTCTAGGGCTCTATTTTAGCAAACTAAGCGCAGTCGGTAGAGCTATAGGTTCAGCAGTGTGTCAGAAATATCTTTGCTATTTTCACTATCACAATTATTGGCGCACTTGCTGGTGTTGGCACGAAAAGGCTAGGTTTTGATGAATTAATAAGTTGTGGGTGTGTGGAGGCTTGGCCCCACATTGGCCAATCAGAACGTGCTCCATGGTGAAATATGTGGTTGCTTCAAGTTGTGTATTTATGGTCTTTTATGTATTACCTTGGAATCAATTCCAATGCCAATGTTAGTCCGTTTTAGTTTGTTAAATGGCTTACAGAAATGAAATACCAAAATGTAGACCTATCTTTGCTAAACACGTTAACGTGAACCAATTTGCTGTCCACATTGTTCTAAATAGTTGAATGACTTCAATAGCATTCACACTGATATAGGGGCTAGGCCTACTGTAAATTGCATTATGGCTGAGCATGTACATGCAAAACATTGTCAATAAGCAAGATTCAATTAATTATTGATAAGGCCTAAAATGAGAAGGAATAATTCTAATACGCTTGGTTGTAATACAATTCAACGGAAAGCAATACATTTTTACAGGTTACAGATCACTTCTAAATACGAGATTCACAGGTATTCGCCAACGTAGCCAACATCATGGAGGGGGTTTGAGGAGGGGGAGGGGGTTTTACGCAGGTCCAAATCGGAATTTGCATGGCAAAAATAATGTGGGCCTGCCTACAATGCAAAGATTAAAAGGGAATGTCGGCTCACTGTTTTACTCCTCTCAAACGTAATATTTTAATATAGCTTTAGTGATTAAGATTCATTTCCAAGCAGTCTCAGGAGCCAAACCCTTTATCGGCTGTATTGACTACTTCACAATTGCATTTTTTTTGAGAGGAGGGGGCGCTACGCTTGTTTTTTAATCGAATAAAATTGAATGGGGGAAAAACATTTTTTTATGTTTCTAAATACGAAATGTATAGGCACATTAGGCTACCCTTGTTCCACGCGCATATGGGCGGTCTGCGTCACAGCTGGATCAGCTGCGTTTCAGCTGTCAAAATTCATGCCATAATCAACTGTGACACTGCTAAAACTAGCTTTTAGTTGGTCTTAAATATCCCTATCAGCGCTGCCTGAAATTAGCACTTTAGATCATGTTTTTAATGGCACACCTACAATATTTCCAACCCGCCCTTCTGACCGCAATCAAGCTGATATAAGACAGGTAAATTGCCGAACCTGGTGTTAGGTCTGGAAATACTAGTGCGCCAGTTTTGGCAAGACGAAATGGCAAACTAACGTGGGGTTGACACTGACGCTGCCTTAACGCCAGCCGAAAATAGAACCCTTAGAGGCAAAGCATTCTACAATGACATGGCTCTATACATAACTGAGAAACGCATTGAATCTGTTTTTGGTTTGGGTACGGTTAAGAAACCCGGGGAGGGGTGTCTGGTGGGGTATGTACAGTGGAGTAAAAAATAATTTGTCAGCCACCAATTGTGTAAGTTCTCCCACTTGAAACGATGAGAGAGGCCTGTAATTTTCATCATAGGTACACTTCAACTATGACAGACAAAATTAGAAAAAAAATCCAGAAAATCACATTGTAGGATAAAAAAAAAAAAATATTTCACCTTTATTTAACCAGTTAGGCTAGTTGAGAACAAGTTCTCATTCACAACTGCGACCTGGCCAAGATAAAGCATAGCAGTGTGAACAGACAACACAAAGTTACACATGGAGTAAACAATAAACAAGTCTATATACATTGTGTGCAAAAGGCATGAGGAGGTAGGCGAATAATTACAATTTAGCAGATTAACACTGGAGTGATAAATTATCAAATGGTCATGTGCAGGCAGAGATACTGGTGTGCAAAAGAGCAGAAAAATAAATCAATAAAAACAGTATGGGGATAAGGTAGGTCAATTGGGTGGGCTATTTACCGATGGACTATGTACAGCTGCAGCGATCGGTTAGCTGCTCAGATAGCAGATGTTTAAAGTTGGTGAGGGAGATAAAAGTCTCCAACTTCAGCGATTTTTGCAATTTGTTCCAGTCACAGGCAGCAGAGAACTGGAAGGAAATACAGCCAAATAAGGTGTTGGCTTTAGGGATGGTCAGTGAGATACACCTGCTGGAGCGCGTGCTACGGGTGGGTGTTGCCATCGTGACCAGTGAACTGAGATAAGGCGGAGCTTTACCTAGCATGGACTTGTAGATGACCTGGAGCCAGTGGGTCTGGCGACGAATATGTGGCGAGGACCAGCCAACTAGAGCATACAGGTCGCAGTGGTGGGTGGTATAAGGTGTTTTAGTAACAAAACGGATGGCACTGTGATAAACTGCATCCAGTTTGCTGAGTAGAGTATTGGAAGCTATTTTGTTGATGACATCGCCGAAGTCGAGGATCGGTAGGATAGTCAGTTTTACTAGGGTAAGTTTGCGGCGTGAGTGAAGGAGGCTTTGTTGGGGAATAGAAAGCCGACTCTAGATTTGATTTTAGATTGGAGATGTTTGATATGAGTCTGGAAGGAGAGTTTACAGTCTAGCCAGACACCTAGGTACTTATAGATGTCCACATATTCTAGGTCGGAACCATCCAGGGTGGTGATGCTAGTCGGGCGTGCGGGTGCAGGCAGCGAACGGTTGAAAAGCATGCATTTGGTTTTACTAGCGTTTAAGAGCAGTTGGAGGCCACGGAAGGAGTGTTGTGTGGCATTGAAGCTCGTTTGGAGGTTAGATAGCACAGTGTCCAAGGAAGGGCCAGAAGCATACAGAATGGTGTCGTCTGCGTAGAGGTGGATCAGGGAATCGCCCACAGCAAGAGCAACATCATTGATATATACAGAGAAAAGAGTCGGCCCGAGAATTGAACCCTGTGGCACCCCCATAGAGACTGCCAGAGGACCGGACAACATGCCCTTTGATTTGACACACTGAACTCTGTCTGCAAAGTAGTTGGTGAACCAGGCAAGGCAGTCATTAGAAAAACCGAGGCTACTGAGTCTGCCGATAAGAATATGGTGATTGACAGTGACGAAAGCCTTGGCCAGGTCGATGAAGACGGCTGCACAGTACTTGTCTTTTATCGATGGCGGTTATGATATCGTTTAGTACCTTGAGCGTGGCTGAGGTGCACCCGTGACCGGCTCGGAAACTAGATTGCACAGCGGAGAAGGTACGGTGGGATTCGAGATGGTCAGTGATCTGTTTGTTGAGTAGGCTTTCGAAGACCTTAGATAGGCAGGGCAGGATGGATATAGGTCTGTTGCAGTTTGGGTCCAGGGTGTCTCCCCCTTTGAAGAGGGGGATGACTGCGGCAGCTTTCCAATCCTTGGGGATCTCAGACGATATGAAAGAGAGGTTGAACAGGCTAGTAATAGGGGTTGCGACAATGGCGGCGGATAGTTTCAGAAATAGAGGGTCCAGATTTTCAAGACCAGCTGATTTGTACGGGTCCAGGTTTTGCAGCTCTTTCAGAACATCTGCTATCTGGATTTGGGTAATGGAGAAGCTGGGGAGGCTTGGGCGAGTAGCTGCGGGGGGGGGCGGAGCTGTTGGCTGAGGTAGGAGTAGCCAGGCATGACCAGCCATTGAGAAATGCTTGTTGAAGTTATCGATTATCATGGATTTATCAGTGGTGACCGTGTTACCTAGCCTCAGTGCAGTGGGCAGCTGGGAGGAGATGCTCTTGTTCTCCATGGACTTTACAGTGTCCCAGAACTTTTTTGAGTTAGAGCTACAGGATGCAAATGTCTGCTTGAAAAAGCTGGCCTTTGCTTTCCTGACTGACTGCGTTTATTGGTTCATGACTTCTCTGAACAGTTGCATATCGCGGGGACTATTCAACGCTATTGCAGTCCGCCGCAGGATGTTTTTATGCTGGTTGAGGGCAGTCAGGTCTGGAGTGAACCAAGGGCTATGTCTGTTCTTAGTTTTTTAGCATTTTTTGAACGGAGCATGCTTATCTAAGATGGTGAGGAAGTTACTTTTAAAGAATGACCAGGCATCCTCAACTGACGGGATGAGGTCAATATCCTTCCAGGATACCCGGGCCAGGTCGATTAGAAAGGCCTGCTCGCAGAAGTGTTAGGGAGCGTTTGACAGTGATCAGGGGTGGTCGTTTGACTGCGGACCCGTAGCGGTTGCAGGCAATGAGGCAGTGATCGCTGAGATCCTGATTGAAGACAGCGGCGGTATATTTGGGGGGTAGTTGGTCAGGATAACGTCTATGAGGGTGCCATTGTTTACAGATTTGCAACTCCGCCCCCTTTGGCAGTTCTATCTTGACAGAAAATGTTATAGTTGGGTATGGAAATCTCAGAATCCTAAGCCAGGATTCAGACACGGCAAGGACATCAGGGTTGGCAGAGTGTGCTAAAGCAGTGAGTAAAACAAACTTAGGGAGGAGGCTTCTGATGTTGACATGCATGAAACCAAGGCTTTTTCGATCACAGAAGTCAACAAATGAGGGTGCCTGGGGACATGCAGGGCCTGGGTTTACCTCCACATCACACGCGGAACAAAGGAGGAGTAGTATGAGAGAGCGGCTAAAGGCTATCAAAACTGGTCGCCTAGTGCGTTGGGGACAAAGAATAAAAGGAGCAGATTTCTGGGCATGGTAGAATATATTTAGGGCATAATGCGCAGACAGGGGTATGGTGGGGTGCGGGTACAGCGGAGGTAAGCCCAGGCACTGGGTGATGATAAGAGAGGTTGTATCTCTGGACATGCTGGTTGTAATGGGTGAGGTCACCGCATGTATGGGAGGTGGGACAAAGGAGGTATCAGAGGTATGAAGAGTGGAACTAGGGAGTCCATTGTAAACTAAAACAATGATAACTAACCTGAACAACAGTATACAAGGCATATTGACATTTGAGAGAGACATACAACGATGAATTTATTTGCAAATGATGATGGAAAATAAGTATTTGGTCAATAACAAAAGTTTATCTCAATACTTTGTTATATACCCTTTGTTGGCAATGACAGAGGTCAAACGTTTTCTGTAAGTCTTCACAAGGTTTTCACACACTGTTGCTGGTATTTTGGCCCATTCCTCCATGCAGATCTCCTCTAGAGCAGTGATGTTTTGGGGCTGTTGCTGGGCAACACCGACTTTCAACTCCCTCCAAAGATTTTCTATGGGGTTGAGATCTGGAGACTGGCTAGGCCACTCCAGGACCTTGAAATGCTTCTTACGAAGCCAATCCTTCGTTGCCCGGGCGGTGTATTTGGGATCATTGTCATGCTGAAAGACCCAGCCACGTTTCACCTTCAATGCCCTTGCTGATGGAAGGAGGTTCACAGTAGGTATGGTGTTCTTTGGATGCAACTCAGCATTCTTTGTCCTCCAAACACGACAAGTTGAGTTTTTACCAAAAAGTTATATTTTGGTTTCATCTGACCATATGACATTCTCCCAATCCTCTTCTGGGTCATCCAAATGCTCTCTAGCAAACTTCAGACAGGCCTGGGCATGTACTGGCTTAAGCAGGGGACACATCTGGCACTGCAGGATTTGAGTCCCTGGCGGCGTAGTGTGTTACTGATGGTAGGCTTTGTTACTTTGGTCCCAGCTCTCTGCAGGTCATTCATTCTTAAAGAAGAAGTTACAGGTCTGTGAGAGCCATAAATCTTGCTTGTTTCTAGGTGACCAAATACTTATTTTCCACCTTAATTTGCAAATAAATTCATTAAAAATCCTACAATGTGATTTTCTGGATTTTTTTTCTATTTTTGTCTGTCATAGTTGAAGTGTACCTATGATGAAAATTACAGGCCCTCTCATCTTTTTTAAGTGGGAGACCTTGCACAATTGGTGACTGACTAAATACTTTTTTTGCCCCACTGTATGTTGGTTTGGAGTGTATGCAAATAGATTACACAAGTGCTTAGCCATTTTCAACACACAACTGTTTCTTAAAAGGGCTAGAAGAGAAGTAGTCATTTTCTCCATAAACGTAAACCATGAAAGACTATCATGCATGTTTATGATGTTAGTTCTGTGTGTGTAGTTCAGGGCAAGGTGTGCTGCTTTGTTTTGATCCAGCTGCAGCTTTGCTAGCTCTTCTTTGCGACACCTGACCATATTACCGGACATTAATCAAGATGGGATGATATCAGAGCCTGAACAACTAGTACAGTTGATCTTTGTGTCAAAAACTCAGAACATCTTTTTATAACCTTTGTGGTGGCAGGTAGCCTAGTGGTTAGAGCGTTTGGCCAGCAATCGAAAGGTTGCAGGATCGAAATCCTCGAGCTGACAAGGTATAAATCTGTCCAGAACGCTAGGCCGTCATTCTAAATACGAATTTGTTCTTAAGTGACTTGCCTAGTTACATTTAATTTTTTTTATAACACACATATATTTGGAGATTCTAACTTTAACCCTTTCCTGGGTGGTTTATATAAAACTGAACTCATAATGATAATGGGTTGTATTTCTAATAATCATATTTCTGATAATAACAAAGAAGGAATGAATGGGTTTTTGACCAGATCAGCAGATGCCTTATCTGGTTCAGCTCGGCTGCAGCAGGGTGCTCTATTTTTTGTGCCACTTCTGCATAGCTGTCTTGATGGACTTTTGTCACCTATTTAAATGCAATCACTCTCTATGTAAAATGTCTGTTCTTTAGTTCATACGTACATATTAACTGCCATGAGAATAAAGGTGGAATTAAGAATTATGGCTCTGTCATTATTGTGCAACAACACAAACAAACCTCTTGTTGACTAAAACACCCCACTCAGAACAGGTTCTCTGCCCATGCATGTTTTCATAATTGTTAAGTTTATATGTCAAATGTAATGATTTGTCTCTTTCTACATACACACATGTTATCAAAGACACAAACACACAAACACACACACTATCCATTCCACCGGGCCTTTTAAGTGTCTCTTACGTTCTGTGGCATGTGGCGTGTGCCATGTAAAAGGCCCTTCTGGAATTGATCCTGATTGGACCTCACAGGAGGAGATTCCGGCCTTCCGATGACCCACACTTTGAGATGTTTCCACCAAACCCACCCCACCCCTCATCACAGGCAGCCCTCTTCTGCATCCCCCACCCCTGATCCCCTCCTGCTTCCAGTGTCTCATTTTAAAATGTTGAGGAGGGGGAACAAAATTAAAGAAATTGTAGCTGAAGGTTTCACAAAATCACTAGCAGGTCCGCGAAAGGTCCATATTGAAGTTTTCCTGGATATTCCGACTGTCAAAACATCTCTCTGCAGCATTGCCTCACGGCCAGCCAGCCTGCCAGACAACCCAACCCCAGGGCTCAGAGTTTCCTCTCCTTTACTCTACTCTTCAAAGTTAAATCTACTCTTTGTCGTTCAAATTCAAGTCCAAATCGTCTGTGTTCAATTTCTCCTTCCCTCCTCCTCCTCCTTCGCCCATGAACTCCATGTAAGGGTCCTCCTTTTGTGCACTGTTGACAAAGCTCTTGAACAGGGGCATAGCCAGGAAGGAGTAGAAACCAATGACAAAGCGGATATAGAAGTAAGCGTTGTCGCAGGACGTCCTGGGGTCCTCAGCCATCGGGGTTGGGGTTGTGATGGGCATGGGGAAGGAGGATGATGGGGTGGTGGTGGTGTTGAGATTGTGGTGGACACGGTTACAACCATTGGATTCCAGTTCTTCTAGGATGATCTTCCTGCATTGGGAGAGTGGTGCAAGAAGCAGGGTTTGGCTCATGGCGAAAGAGATGAGAGGGAAATAGAGATGTAGGGAAATAGAGATGTAGGGAAATAGAGATGAGAGGGAAATAGAGATGTAGGGAAATAGAGATGAAGGGAAATAGAGATGTAGGGAAATAGAGATGAGAGGGAAATAGAGATGAGAGGGAAATAGAGATGAGAGGGAAATAGAGATGTAGGGAAATAGAGATGAAGGGAAATAGAGATGTAGGGAAATGAGAGGGAAATAGAGATGTAGGGAAATAGAGATGAGAGGGAAATAGAGATGTAGGGAAATAGAGATGAGAGGGAAATAGAGATGTAGGGAAATAGAGATGAGAGGGAAATAGAGATGAGAGGGAAATAGAGATGTAGGGAAATAGAGATGAGAGGGAAATAGAGATGTAGGGAAATAGAGATAAGAGGGAAATAGAGATGAGAGGGAAATAGAGATGAGAGCGAAATAGAGATGTAGGGAAATAGAGATGAGAGAGAAATAGAGATGTAGGGAAATAGAGATGAGAGGGAAATAGAGATGTAGGGAAATAGAGATGAGAGGGAAATAGAGATGTAGGTAAATAGAGATGAGGGAAATAGAGATGTAGGGAAATAGAGATGAGAGGGAAATAGAGATGTAGGGAAATAGAGATGAGAGGGAAATAGAGGTGTAGGGAAATAGAGATAAGAGGGAAATAGAGATGTAGGGAAATAGAGATGAGAGGGAAATAGAGATGTGGGGAAATAGAGATGAAGGGAAATAGAGATGTAGGGAAATAGAGATGTAGGGAAATAGAGATGAGAGGGAAATAGAGATGTAGGGAAATAGAGATAAGAGGGAAATAGAGATGTAAGGAAATAGAGATGAGAGGGAAATAGAGATGTAGGGAAATAGAGATAAGAGGGAAATAGAGATGTAGGGAAATAGAGATGAGAGGGAAATAGAGATGTAGAGAAATAGATGAGAGGGAAATAGAGATGTAGGGAAATAGAGATGTAGGGAAATAGAGATGAGAGGGAAATAGAGATGTAGGGAAATAGAGATGTAGAGAAATAGAGATGAGAGGGAAAAGGAGATGTAGGGAGAGGATAAAATAAAAATGGTAAAAAATGGTATAAAAATATTTCACCTTTATTTAACCAGGTAGGCTAGTTGAGAACAAGTTCTCATTTGCAACTGCGACCTGGCCAAGTTAAGGCATAGCAGTGTGAACAGACAACACAGAGTTACACATGGAGTAAACAATTAACAAGTCAATAACACAGTGGAAAAAAGGGGAGTCTATATACATTGTGTGCAAAAGGCATGAGAAGGTAGGCGAATAATTACAATTATGCAGATTAACACTGGAGTGATAAATTATCAGATGGTTATGTACAGGTAGACATATTGGTGTGCAAAAGAGCAGAAAAATAAATAAAAACAGTATGGGGATGAGGTAGGTGAAAATGGGTGGGCTATTTACCAATAGACTATGTACAGCTGCAGCGATCGGTTAGCTGCTCAGATAGCAGATGTTTGAAGTTGGTGAGGGAGATAAAAGTCTCCAACTTCAGCGATTTTTGCAATTCGTTCCAGTCACAGGCAGCAGAGAACTGGAACGAAAGGCGGCCAAATGAGGTGTTGGCTTTAGGGATGATCAGTGAGATACACCAGCTGGAGCGCGTGCTACGGATGGGTGTTGCCATCGTAACCAGTGAACTGAGATAAGGCAGAGCTTTACCTAGCATGGACTTGTAGATGACCTGGAGCCAGTGGGTCTGGCGACGAATATGTAGCGAGGGCCAGCCGACTAGAGCATACAAGTCGCAGTGGTGGGTGGTATAAGGTGCTTTAGTGACAAAACGGATGGCACTGTGATAAACTGCATCCAGTTTGCTGAGTAGAGTGTTGGAAGCAATTTTGTAGATGACATCGCCGAAGTGGAGGATCGGTAGGATAGTCAGTTTTACTAGGGTAAGTTTGGCGGCGTGAGTGAAGGAGGCTTTGTTGGGGAATAGAAAGCCGACTCTTGATTTGATTTTCGATTGGAGATGTTTGATATGGGTCTGGAAGGAGAGTTTAGAGTCTAGCCAGACACCTAGGTACTTATAGATGTCCACATATTCAAGGTCGGAACCATCCAGGGTGGTGATGCTGGTCAGGCGTGCGGGTGCAGGCAGCGAACGGTTGAAAAGCATGCATTTGGTTTTACTAGCGTTTAAGAGCAGTTGGAGGCCACGGAAGGAGTGCTGTATGGCATTGAAGCTCGTTTGGAGGTTAGATAGCACAGTGTCCAAGGACGGGCCGGAAGTATATAGAATGGTGTCGTCTGCGTAGAGGTGGATCAGGGAATCGCCCGCAGCATGAGAAACATCATTGATATATACAGAGAAAAGAGTCGGCCCGAGAATTGAACCCTGTGGCACCCCCATAGAGACTGCCAGAGGACCGGACAGCATGCCCTCCGATTTGACACACTGAACTCTGTCTGCAAAGTAATTGGTGAACCAGGCAAGGCAGTCATCCGAAAAACTGAGGCTACTGAGTCTGCCGATAAGAATACGGTGATTGACAGAGTCGAAAGCCTTGGCAAGGTCTATGAAGACGGCTGCACAGTACTGTCTTTTATCGATGGCGGTTATGATATCGTTTAGTACCTTGAGCGTGGCTGATGTTCACCTGTGACCGGCTCGGAAACCAGATTGCACAGCGGAGAAGGTACGGTGGGATTCGAGATGGTCAGTGACCTGTTTGTTGACTTGGCTTTCGAAGACCTTAGATAGGCAGGGCAGGATGGATATAGGTCTGTAACAGTTTGGGTCCAGGGTGTCGCCCCCTTTGAAGAGGGGGATGACTGCGGCAGCTTTCCAATCCTTGGGGATCTCAGACGATATGAAAGAGAGGTTGAACAGGCTGGTAATAGGGGTTGCGACAATGGCGGCGGATAGTTTCAGGAATAGAGGGTCCAGATTGTCAAGCCCAGCTTATTTGTACGGGTCCAGGTTTTGCAGCTCTTTCAGAACATCTGCTATCTGGATTTGGGTAATGGAGAACCAGAAGAGGCTTGGGCGAGTAGCTGCGGGGGGGGGGGGGGGGGGGGGGGGGGGGCTGTTGGCCGAGGTTGGAGTAGCCAGGCGGAAGGCATGGCCAGCCGTTGAGAAATGCTTGTTGAAGTTTTCGATAATCATGGATTTATCGGTGGTGACCGTGTTACCTAGCCTCAGTGCAGTGGGCAGCTGGGAGGAGGTGCTCTTGTTCTCCATGGACTTCACAGTGTCCCAGAACTTTTTGGAGTTGGAGCTACAGGATGCAAACTTCTGCCTGAAGAAGTTGGCTTTAGCTTTCCTGACTGACTGTGTGTATTGGTTCCTGACTTCCCTGAACAGTTGCATATTGCGGGGACTATTCGATGTTATTGCAGTCCGCCACAGGATGTTTTTGTGCTGGTCAAGGGCAGTCAGGTCTGGAGTGAACCAGGGGCTATATCTGTTCTTAGTTCTGCATTTTTTGAACGGAGCATGCTTATCTAAAATGGTGAGGAAGTTACTTTTAAAGAAAGACCAGGCATCCTCAACTGACGGGATGAGGTCAATGTCCTTCCAGGATACACGGGCCAGGTCGATTAGAAAGGCCTGCTCACAGAAGTGTTTTAGGGAGCGTTTGACAGTGATGAGGGGTGGTCGTTTGACTGCGGCTCCGTAGCGGATACAGGCAATGAGGCAGTGATCGCTGAGATCCTGGTTGAAGACAGCGGAGGTGTATTTGGAGGGCCAGTTGGTCAGGATGACGTCTATGAGGGTTCCCTTGTTTACAGAGTTAGGGTTGTACCTGGTAGGTTCCTTGATGATTTGAGTGAGATTGAGGGCATCTAGCTTAGATTGTAGGACTGCCGGGGTGTTAAGCATATCCCAGTTTAGGTCACCTAACAGAACAAACTCTGAAGCTAGATGGGGGGCGATCAATCAGACGATGAAGAAAGAGTCCTAGAGAGAGGAAGACTTTGGAGAAAGACGTGCAGAGGGAAACTAAGAGAAGGGGTAAATGGAGAGATAGAGGGTGAAGTGACGACACAGCTGCATTGGGAAAGGAATGTTGTTCCTAACCTGGCAGCTCTCTGACACTGGATTAAGAGGCATTGCTGAGATTAATTCCACTTACCACTCTTACCAGTAAAAGACCATGGCAGCTACAGGGCAAGGTTCCTCCGGGCAAAATATCAGAGAGAGTTCAGTCTATCAATTATGATATAAACATGGTTGAAATGTCATACTGATAAATGTCACTAGGCTAAAATAGCATACACACACCATGCAGCAAAGTCATGCCAGATCAATGTATCCTTTTTAACTTTTTGCCTTCAATCATAGCTTTGCTTTACCCAAAACATTGATCAAAGCATATTTTTCTCTTTCTCCCTCTTCCCGCTCTATCTTTCTCTAAAATCAACGATTATTCACTCCTCCCTCCCTTTCTATCTCCCTCCCTCTCTTCTGAAACACCTCCTCCCCTTCCTTCACTTTCTATTGGAGGGCCGGGAAGCTGCAGGAGACTGGCGTTGTTGTCAGCTCCGGTCAAGTACTCTACACATTTCAAAGAGTGTTGGGGTCAGGGGTTAAGTTGTCTCCAGTGTGTGGCTGCTTGAGTGACACTCTGCTTCAGAGGAGGCCTTTAGCTCCTACTTCCATTGTGTTCAACAAGTTAAGCACTTGTAAAAAGAGTTTGCAGAAGGACTAAGAAAACAGTGAAATGGTATCTCGCCTTGATCGCTCAACGTTAACGTTCGAGCTTGGACACACAAGTAAACAATAACATGCAACCATACACACTATTGAAAATAAACACACAATGTAGGAAAACATGCACACACACAGGAAGATGTATGAACTTATACATGGACACACACACACCCCATATAAAATGAGTGACACTGCCAGCTGCATACACCTGATCCCTGGATCCCCCCTTCAGAGAGAGAGAAAGAAAGAACGAAAGAAGATGAGAAGAATGAGAGTGATAAAAACACCGATATCCATAACTTGTGAAGTGTCAGACAACTGGCTGAGTGTTTTTCTTTCTGCCAGGGTGCTGGGATCGGAACGTTTTGCCCTCTGAACCCCATGTGTGCCCCAAATGGTGCCCTATGTCCTAGATAGTTCACTACTTTTGACCAGAGCCCCTTTTAGTGCACAATCTAGGGAATAGGGTGCCATTTGGGACGTGAACGCAGTCTGAACCCCAGTCTGAATCCTAGAGAGACAGTGGCAGTGACTAATGTCCCAGTGTGTCTGTGGTGTTGTGTTTAGATCGTTTACAGGGTGCTCTGTTTTACTCATTATGGGTGTGAAGGGTCCCCCGGGGAGGAGGAATTTGTCCGAAAGCGGTGTTTATGAAAGGGAATATATTTATGAATGAGTCAATGTGCCTTTAAAGTGTTAGGGAGCCACTGTGCTGCAGGGAGAGAGAACATGAGTGGATGAGAGGCACCGACCGACTCTCAGTCATGGAGAATGCTTGTTCTTAGACCACAATAAAAAAATGTTCTATGCTCAATTCGCTTTTGTGTGTGTGTGTGTGTGTGTGTGTGTGTGTGTGTGTGTGTGTGTGTGTGTGTGTGTGTGTGTGTGTGTGTGTGTGTGTGTGTGTGTGTGTGTGTGTGTGTGTGTGTGTGTGTGTGTGTGTGTGTGTGTGTGTGTGTGTGTGTGTGTGTGTGTGTGTGTATACAGGAATGGGGTGAGTGGATGGCAAATTGTTCCACTTATTTTTCTTGGAAAACAAAACATATCTTATTGCAGGAAAAACTGTAGTTTCCAATATGGATTCTTGAAATATGAATGAAAGAGTGGAAGTCCTGAATGAAAAACTAAATTCTGAATTTCGGTAAAGAAAGGCAGTGGATGGTCACTTGGGACATTGCCATCTTGTCTTGTCTGAGTCATTGCTCTGTTGGCTTGAGTTCCCTTTGTTTAATACAGTTACAGTATCTCAGTGTTTCTTAACCTTGGTCCTGGGGACCTAAAGGGCTGATTGAAAGGATCAACTCATCATCAAGCTTTGATGATTTGAATCAGGTGTGTAGTGCGAGGGCAAAAACAGAACTGTGAACCACTTTGGGTCCCTGGGACCAGGATTAAAGAACGCCGCAGAGTATCGAAATCAGATGTACCTAAATGTAGAGGTCCTGAATGGGCAAGTAATCTGTTCTCAGTAATCTCATCAATGACATTTACCCAAATTCAGAACTAGTTCATATCTTACCATAACTCGTAGTTAGCTAATATCTGTACTAACATTTTTCAGTACATAATCAAAATTGTAAAGCCCATAGACGGTATGGTAACGACAGACACACATTGGTTTGAAATGAATGAAAACACTTCAGCCTGTACACATTTTTATATATTTTATTATAAATAGTAAATAGTGCTGCATTTGACACGAGACATATTAAAACACAAATCATCTTATGCAGTCATAAATGAAAATGATATATGTTTACAAAAGAAACAAGGCAGAAAAATAAAGGTTTGATTTCCACACAACTGAATGCTGTGATCAGGGATACTAACAGAGAAGAGGTGGACTGAATAAATACTAAATGAATGAGAGTGGTATGTTTTACCAGGTCCAATTTACATTTGATTGGACTGTGACTGGTAGCCTGGGCCTGTATTCACAAAGTGTATCGGAGTAGGAATGCTGTTTTGCCATTTTGATCATAACTAATATGATTATATGGACAGGAGGGACCTGATCCTAGATCAGTACTCCTGCTCAGAGATACTTTCTGAATATAGGCCATGGTCCTACTCCGATTTCTGCTCAAATCTCCCATTGAAATCAATGCAAGGTTTATGCAAAAGTCCAAGCTACCTGTACGTGCACAGATCTTGTGTCAGGATGATTCTCGCTTCAAAGTGATCCGTGCAACCCAGCTACCATTGTTTTTGCTCAAAACAATATGGATTACAAAAAGGATGTAGTCAGTTAATTGAGGAGATTGTTATACAGGGATGTGTCAATTCATTTCATCTGAGGTTTGAATGTATTGCACTTCTTTGGGTTGCAGCAGCTTCCATCTACTACAGTATATTTCTCTCTCTATCATCCTAGTTGGGTGAAAGACTGTCCAGACCTTCACTGTCCAGACCTACAGTACATATGCTTAGAGTCATTTTTACAAATCAAATTGATGGCAGTTTTTCTTCTCCTGATAGAACACATTTAATTTCCCCAAATCATATCAAATAATACAAAGTCTCAGCACGCAGTATTCCCCAAAGACATTGTGAGTGTCTTTACATAGAGCATTGTGGCTGAGTGAGCGGTGTGCCTATTGCAGGTCCATACATCATCCTTATGCCTCGGGATTGTGCTCTAAAACCTTATTTTCCTCCCTTCATCACAATATACCCTGAAAGCACATCCATGGAAGGAAAACTGTTTACCCAGTCCTCTCCCACTCTCTGCCACTTATTACAAATCAAACGCAGAGTGTTGAATGAGTGAATGTGGTTTTTTGTTGGGGTTTAATTCACTCCTTTTTTTTTGTTTATCCTCTTCTTCTCCTTCTCTCCATTTATTTTTCTCGTCAAGCATGGAGAGCGAGGCGTGCTTGGTTTTCGGAGCATGAAGTGAAGCGCGAGCGGGGCGAGTGCCAGGTAACTAGAGAGGGCTTCCCCTTTGGTCCTGATTATCCCATTGAGTCAACCCTCCCCCTCACATCCCCGAATCCCCAAAACAACCCCCTTCCCTCCATCTCTCTGGGTTGTCCCTTCTCCTCAGGGGCTGGGTGGGGAGAAGGCAGAGGGGGGAAGAAGAGAGGAAAGGGGAGTGCTCCAGAGTTGACTGTCGGGTTGACCAGAGATCTCATCCACTTCTGGCCATGGTGGGGCTTCAGATAATGAAAGGCACCTGAGAGAAAAGGAGAGAGGGGAAGGGTTGGAACTGTTCTCCATTGGGTTTGTCACTCTCTACCTGCTGTGTCAGGGAAACATCATGTCTGATGAGTAAGGAGGTAAATAATGGGTGAGAGGGATGAGAGCAGTGAGAGGTGGAGAGAGGGGAGGGGTTGAGGGAGTTAAAGAAAGGCAAGGAGTGTGAGGCAGATCTGGGGCTTTTCCCTGTGGCTGGGCTGTACTGTACTGTACTGCCTGCCCTTGCTGCGTTGGTCCTGGCTGTGGCTCTGCTCCAGTGATCAACAACAACTCAGACTGCATCTGACCTGCACAGAAACACATGGTTCTAATCCCCGCCTGCCAGAGGCCATTTCGCTCCCCGTTAAAAAGGCCCCCTCTCAAACCCACCTTCCACCCACCCCTCTCTTACCAACCCCCTACCCCTGCAAGCTGCCTGCACACAGGTCCCGAGCCAAATTAATGACATCAAGATGCCGCCACTGATGGGCCAGTATACACTACTCAACATGTGGCAGTGTACCTCACCCCCTCCCCCCCTGCCTGTCAAACATGTTTTGGGGAAGCCGTCCATTTGATTTGGAGAGGTATCTTTGTTACCCAGGGGTCATTACATGGCTAGGTGAGTGAGAGGAGGGTTTGGTGGTCCAGCTCATCACACGGGTCGTGGAAGGTCACAGGCTGATGGTTATGGGGGAGGCCCCACTGACATACCTCTGTATCGGGCCACGTGGATATATGGCGTGGGTAAGTGCTTGAAGGTAATAGTAATGTAAACCGAAGTGCCCTCTGGACTACTAGCAGTGCCTCTGACATACATGTAATGTCACAGCCTGATTTGAGAGCGTGATTCAAGAGGCTCACTCATCATGTTGGCCTTTGCAATTAACGTGGGTTATGATTCTGAAAATCTAAACCTTGAGTATGGTCTTTAATCATAGGAGACTACATACCGGTATATAGAAATGAATGGAGTTAGTATACCTCTAATGCTAATCTAATGTGTCTTTTATACAGGCATTTAAGCAGAATGTTTTTTCAGAATAACTTACAATCAATGCATTCAAACAAAAAAGGGATAAAAATAACTAATACACAAATACCTTTAAAAAACGTTACCAACAACCACATGACTAGAATATCATTGCACATAAAACTCCCATGACCCACCTTGCTCTGTCCATACTGTCCGTACTGGTATGAGGGGTGGTGGTCCATAGCGTAGGCTGGGGAACTGTAGGTGGGCGGGCAGTAGGACTGGGAGTTGGGCAGGGTGGGCATGCTGGTCAGGCCTGGCAGACCCTCCAGGCCCCGCTGGGAGCCGTGGCAGCTGGCCGCCATAGCACCCCCGGGCTCCATCCCACCAGTCAGGGGAGAGAGGGCAAAGTCACTCTGGTGGCTAGGCTGGTGGGGCACTCCTCCCGGGTTCAACAGCCCCATCACCTGGAGAGACAGAGGAGAGAGGTTAGAATGGAATGGATTGTGGTGGGATACAGTGGAATGGAGTAGAGTATCGTAGAATGTGGTAGACACAAAGAATAGAGAAGGATAACATTTAACAGAATACTTTTTCTCATACAGGTTACGCAAGATTCATTTGTTCACAAACAAATTAATAGATACAGTTGAAGTTGGAAGTTTACATACACCTTAGCCAAACATTTAAACTCAGTTCTACACAATTGCTGACATTTAATCTTAGTAAAAATTCCCTGTCTTAGGTCAGTTAGGATCACCACTTTATTTTAAGAATGTGAAATGTCAGAATAATTGTAGAGAGAATGATTTATTTCAGCTTTTATTTCTTTCATCACATTCCCAGTGGGTCAGAAGTTAACATACACTCAATTAGCATTTGGTAGCATTGTCTTTAAATTGCTTAACTTGGGTCAAACGTTTCGGGTAGCCTTCCACAAGCTTCCCACAATAAGTTGGGTGAATTTTGGCTCATTCCTCCTGACAGAGCTGGTGTAACAGAGTCAGGTTTGTAGGACTCGCACAAGCTTTTTCAGTTCTGCCCATACATATTCTTTAGGATGGAGGTCAGGGCTTTGTGGTGGCTATTCCAATACCTTGACTTTGTTGTCCTTAAGCCATTTTGCCACAATTTTGGAAGTATGCTTGGGGTCTTTGTCCATTTGGAAGACCACTTGCAACCAAGCTTTAACTTCCTGACTGATGTCTTGAGATGTTGCTTCAATATATCCACATAATTTTCCATCCTCCTGATGACATCTATTTTGTGAAGTGTACCAGTCCCTCCTGCAGCAAAGCACCCCCACAACATGATGCTGCCACCCCCGTGCTTCACGGTTGGGATGGTGATATATGGCTTGCAAGCCTCCCCCTTTTTCCTCCAAATATAACAATGGTCATTATGGCCCAACAGTTCTATTTTTGTTTCATCAGACCAGAGGACATTTCTCCAAAAAGTACGATCTTTGTCCCCATGCTAAGTTACAAACCGTAGTCTGGCTTTTTTATGGCGGTATTGGAGCAGTGGCTTCTTCCTTGCTGAGCGGCCTTTCAGGTTATGTCGATGTAGGACTCGTTTTACTGTGGATATAGATACTTTTGTACCTGTTTCCTCCAGCATCTTCACAAGGTCCTTTGCTGTTGTTCTGGAATTGATTTGCACTTTTCACGCCAAAGTACGTGCATCTCTAGGAGACAGAACACGTCTCCTTCCTGAGTGGTATGACGGCTGCGTGGTCCCATGGTATTTATACTTGCATACTATTGTCTGTAGAGTTGAACATGGTACCTTCAGGCATTTGGAAATGGCTCCGAAGGATGAATCAGACTGTCTTGGTTGATTTATTTTGATTTTCCCATGATGTCAAGTAAAGAGGTACTGAGTTTGAAGGTAGGCCTTGAAATACATCCACAGGTACACCTCCTATTCACTCAAATGATGTCAATTAGCCTATCAGAAGCATCTGAAACCATGACATAATTTTCTGGAATTTTCCAAGCTGCTTAGTGTATGTAAACTTCTGACCCACTGGAATTGTGATACAATGAATTATAAATGAAATAATCTGTCTGTAAATAATTGTTGGAAAAATGACTTGTGTTATGCACAAAGTAGATTTGCCAAAACTATAGTTTGTTAACAAGAAATTTGTGGAGTGGTTGAAAAACGAGTTTCAATGACTCCAACATAAGTGTATGTAAACTTCCGACTTCAACTGTAAGTACAGCCCTTACATGGCTTAATCCATGAAGACAAACGTACAAATAGCACGTACTGTATCTTTTGCACACGTAACACATGCTTTTGCTCATGCAACATTATTTTTCACACATAACATACTTTTGTATAGCTCATGGATTGATGTCAAAAGGACATATGCATGAAAGTTCCATTTGAGCGATCGTATCACGAGTTGGGGTATGTACAGAGTCATACAGTACATATTAGGAATGCTGACTGTGTCAAAGAGGACGAGAGGAGAGTTCAAGATGGAGGAAGAACAACAGGGATTGACTGGTGAATCTATTACAGCAGTAAAGTTGTGTTACTAATCCTCACCGGGCCTAAAAAAAAGATGTCAGTTCGCATCAGAGAAAACGTCTTTCAACTCAGTCTCGGGAAACATTAGATGGATTTTCCAGGAATATATTTGTGAGGACACGTTGAATTTCTGACATTCTTTGAAGGCTGTTAGAAAATACCTTAGGGTCCTGTAACAAACGGTACATCCGACTACCCATAAAAAATAAAATCATCTATACAAAAATCACGCAACGTCTTTATGAGTCTTCAACTTTACATGTATGCCTACTCTTCATTGACAGACAACTGTAACCCTGTTGATTCTTACTGACCATGACTATGTAACTTGGTTCTGTTATATTATACATAGTTTCTAGAATAACCTCTCCTCTCCTTCTTTGCTTTCCTCAGTTCTCCTTCTTTACTCTCCTCCTCTCCTCTCCTCTCCTCTCCTCTCCTCTCCTCTCCTCTCCTCTCCTCTCCTCTCCTTATTTACTCTCCTTCTTTACTCTCCTTCTTTCCTTTCCTCTCCTCTCCTGGTTGTGACCATATGAGACACATTATACTGTGTTCACCCAGACACATGGTTCCTGTTACATCATTTCCTTAGTGACAGACGGACGGGGGAGCCCGCATCGGTTCGGGACCGCACAGTTCTGGTCCACTACACCGCTAAATAGCATTTTCAGAATTACTCTGTGGAGTTTTTACTGTATCCTATGGAATGGAATCAAAAAGGTTGTTTGTGGAGGTTATTTACTATGCTAAATGTACAGTCCCACTTTTTAAATTTTTCATGAAACATGTTATATTTTATAAACATAGTAAAAAGACATTCACAATACAAAACCTATGGTAAATAACTTGTTAATTAATTTCGTCGTCAGAGTCTACTAGATAAAGCAGATGGTGTGTTTAACATTGTAAAGTTTATGAATGACCGTTTATATGTTTGGACAGTATACTAAAGGAGAAAAACAGACGTGAATCCCTCTCTCCCTTCCACCCCCACCCGTCTTCTCCCTCCTTCCCTTTCTCTCTCTCCAGCTTTCTCATTTGATGCCCAAATTCACTGTGTCCTTATGGGGCCTACATGGAAAGGCCACAGGGTACGTGGGAACAAGGAGTATGATTCTTCAACACATTTCCAAAAAGTAAGTGTGTGTGTGTGTGTGTGTGTGTGTGTGTGTGTGTGTGTGTGTGTGTGTGTGTGTGTGTGTGTGTGTGTGTGTGTGTGTGTGTGTGTGTGTGTGTGTGTGTGTGTGTGTGAAGCACTTTCTGTTAGGGGTTAAGAGGTCTCCTTGGTGATACATCGTGAACAGCTGCATGAGAGTTTGTGTGTGACGAGATATCGCCAAAACGGAGGGGTAAATAGGTGGACTTAGTGACCGTTAGAAACATACAGCAAGAGAGAGAGGGAGAAAGAGTGAGAGATAGACAGAGAGGGGGGGAGAGTGAGAAAGTAGATATAAACAGGCACGAGAGTGACAAAGGTAGACAAGATCATGAAAGAGTGACATATAGAGAGAGAGAGAGCGAAAGCGAGACAATTCTGTGAGAAATAAACCGAAAGAGACACTTTAAAAAGCGGCAGAGAAAATGGCAGAATGCTGAACTAATGGTGAATAATTGAAAGATAATCGTGTTGCTTCCCCACCTGGCATCCACACGCACACACACACACACACACGCACACACACACACACACATATATGCCCGGACAGCCACACACACACACACAATATCTGTCTGAGAGTATGTAATTTACAGGAGCTCTGTCAGAGGAATCTAACCTTACGCGTCTCAGGAACATGCTGATGTGTGACTGACTACAAATGGGAAACACATGGAGGTCAACACATCCCATTCATCTTACAGTGTGTGTGTGTGTGTGTGTGTGTGTGTGTGTGTGTGTGTGTGTGTGTGTGTGTGTGTGTGTGTGTGTGTGTGTGTGTGTGTGTGTGTGTGTGTGTGTGTGTGTGTGTGTGTGTGTGTGTGTGTGCGTGCGTGCTTGCGTGTGTTTGCCTGTGCATCTGTGTATGTTTGAGTATGTGTGGGTTGAGGGTGGGGAAATATATGGAAATTATTTTTTCTGAATGGAAAACCCAAATGTTGGCATGTTCACAGGGAAAAGTGTAGATAACAATACGTTTAGATCCTTATTACATGTGGACGTTGTACTGCCGTCATGGCGAAAGCATTTAACCCATATTTCCTCCGATTTGAGGTCAGATACGGGATTAGAGGAGAGAACTGTATACAATCCAATTGATACGGTTATCTGATCAAAAACCCCTGTGTGCATGTGTGTGTTTACATGCATGCCTGTGTGTGTCTGAGACTGTTTGCGCATGCGCACTAGGGCCGACCCCATTTAGTCGACTGGTCGATTGTTTGGTCGATAGGCTGTTTTTCGACCAAGATTTTTTTTAGTCAAGCAGTGGCAAATTATATATTAAAACAATTACGGCACACGAGACACCTGTTTGATTCACTCCTGTCTGAGGGGCTAATCCATTGGGGAGGCCACGGGGATGGCACTCCAGTAACACCAGGAGTACATTTATCAATAATTACCATCTTTTCTCAGCTACAATGTTTGTTTGTAACGGTCCTTTCTGTTAATGCATTCAATACATTATTATCACAGTCTTACCGATGTCATTGTAGAAGTGGACACGTTGTTTGCAGAGCGCACAACTCAGGCTACAAGTTTGGGTTCATTTCATTCCATTTACGAGTTGTCAATTTATTCATTGTCTTTTGTTTGGAGCACTCCTGTCAATGTTGAGTAAGGACACGTACCTGATTACGCACAGAAGTAGGCGTAGGCTACCTGGCCTGCACGCAAATGTAGGCCTATAAATGTGCCCATTTGGGGATCTGATGCTATTTCTGATTGGCTTAACTCACCATCACTGTGGAGCTTCTCAAAGTAGGAGAGAAAGAGAGGGAGAGAGACAGAGGTAGAGAAAAGAGAGTGGAGAAATAGACAGATCGAGAGAGGGGGAGAGAGAGAGAGAAAGTAGAGATAAACAGGCATGAGAGTGATAAAGGGAGACAGAAGAGAATGAAAGAATTACATATTGACAGAGAGAGAGAGAGAGAGAGAGAGAGAGAGAGAGAGAGAGAGAGAGAGAGAGAGAGAGAGAGAGAGAGAGAGAGAGAGAGAGAGAGAGAGAGATAGTAGTTGATACGTTTCAAGTTCCTTGCAGACAGGCCATGCATAGCCAATGTGATTCATAGGATATTTATTTTTATCAATGTTTTTATTTGTATTTTTACATATTGGTAGCGGCAATTTAAATATACATGACCAGTCAAAAGTTTGGACACACCTACTCCTTCAAGGGTTTTTCTTTATTTTTACTATTTTCTACATTGTAGAATAATAGTGAAGACATCGTCAAAACTATGAAATAACACATACAGAATCATGTAGTAGCCAAAAAAGTGTCAAACAAATCAAAATATATTTTACAATTGAGATTCTTCAAAGTAACCATAATTTGCAAATAAATTCATAAAAAATCCTACAATGTGATTTTCTGGAGAGAAAAAAATCTCATTTTGTCTGTCATAGTTGAAGTGTACCTATTATGAAAATTACAGGCCTCTCTCATCTTTTTAAGTGGTAGAACTTGCACAATTGGTGGCTGACTAAATACTTTTTTGCCCCACTGTAGCCCCCCCCCCCCCCCCCCCCCCCCCATTTTAGGGGACCAAAAGCAATACGATAAATTCACTTATATGTGTATTATAGTAGTAAAAAGTTAAGTATTTGGTCCCGTATTCATAGTCGCCAATGAGCTACATCAAGCTTGTGGCTCTACACATTTGTTGGATGCATTTGCTGTTTGTTTTGGTTGTGTTTCAGATTATTTTGTGCCCAATATAGATGAATGGTAAATCATGTATTGTGTCATTTTGGAGTCTTTTATTGACTTTTATTGTAAATAAGAATAGAGTATGTTTCTAAACACGTCTACATTAATGTGGATGCTACCATGATAACGGGTAATCCTGAATGAATCGGGAATAAAGATGAGTGAGAAAGTTAGTGGCATAAACATCATATATATTTATATTTGTGCATCTGTAACTTTCTCGCCCGTCATTATTCACGATTCATTCATGGTCCATTCATCATCCTTAATCATGGTACCGTCCACATTCATGTAGAAGTGTTCACCCGATATGGATGAAAATGCCTTCAAATTAAAGCCGACAGTCTACCTTTTCACCTCACAGTCATTGTATCTTTTCAAATCCAAAGTGCTGGAGGACAGAGACAAAACAACAACACGTGTCATTGTCCCATTACTTTTGGAGCTCACTGTATGTGTGTCTAAGCCAGTGTGTGTATTCCTCCAGCCTTTCTCCTCTGTGATTGAAGCCCATGGCGGTTCCTGGGGGTGTCTCTGTTTCTCGGTGGTTCCGGGGATTAAGCCTCATCGGGGTGCAAAGCCTGGCCGCTTGCTGCACTGGTGAGAACAGATTCCTCTGGTATGCCCCGGATCAGCTAGCCAGACGTCTGAGACCCCACACCCCAGGGAGATATCCCACAGTACACCGGGGAAGGCTAGACTGGTCCCCTAAACCTTCATGTTTTACTACCAACCGAAGCACTACCACTCAGAGCATAGGCCGAACTACTCATAAAATAGGGCTAACTCAGAGTGCTGATGTATTCCTACTCCATATAACCAAAGGGTAACCATTCCCAGAGCTACAAAAAAAACACATTCATTTTTTTTCATGGACTAAAACCTCAAATAACTTCCAAAAGCACCAAGAAGTGTCATTCAGCACTGTTTAACGATCAGACAGCCCAAAATAACGATATACTGTAACAACCCACTGGGCAAAAACTGGTTGAATCAACTAGGTTTCCACGTCATTTCAAACCAAAAATTCTGTCATGACGTTGAATCAACATGGAAAACTGATTTGATTTGAAAAATATAATCAACGTAAAGGAAATGTAATGTTTGTTTTTTTACCCAACCAATTATTTGGTTGATTTCCCGTTGAATTGACATTAGTTGACAACCCAACCAAATGTAAATCCAAAACTAGACGTTGAACTGACGTCTGTGCTCAGTGGGAATCCACAGTATTGAGGATTTTCTGTGTAGACATTGCAGAGTTTATATAGCTTTGTGTGTGCATTTATTTGGTATGTCTAATTGTAAAGTTTTAAAGGTTTTTATCCACTCACTATAAATGTCATAAAATGTATTAATTTGTATTTCATCTCTTTTATTATTTCAAAGTTCCATCCAGTCTGAAATGCAAATGAGCATATTCCAATATGCATTAAAAAAACTGCAGATGAATACATGAATTAAAACAAATTAGTCAACAAAGTGAGTCATTTGCATAAATTACACACCGCATTACTAAGGGATAGATTCCTTCATTCCAATCAATTAGCACACTGGAACGTTTCATAATTGCAATTCAGGACGGACGCATACATTCCAGACGTGTGCGTTTGATCGTGCATGTGCACGTGTGCACGTATGCTTCCATATGCAAGCTAAGATAGCCACTCTCTAAAGGGAAACACCCTCTCAGGGAGGCTGATGGTGAAAAACAGCTATGAGAGAGAAGCACCTTTGGCCTCCACGCAGAGTAAAAGCAATCGAATGGATTTGTCATCTACTGACCGTTTGCGTGCGTTAAATCGACTCTACTCAAGTGGTGGCTTGTGGCTAGTCAGCACCAGCTTGTGAAGGAACCAATGTGTTTTACTGCTGTTCTCAGTTTAAGTAGTCAATTATTGTCCATTTCCCAAATGGTTTCACGGATCACCAGGTTGTGTTGTCCTGCTGTCATTTGCTGATGAAAATGACAAGCAGACACACACACACACACACACACGCCCTCAGGGTTCCCCTTGTCACAGAAATAGGAAGAAGTGCTCTCTCTCATGGGGCGAGGACCCAGCGTGCATTGCGTGGGGCCTGGCCACCATTTGTGGCGGTTAAAAGCTCGTTTTCCGCCTGTTAGGACGGCCCCCTCACGGCGTACGGAACCCGCTATGGCCTCTAATGACTGTGTAATCGGCCATAATTGTATTTTCCATTTTCATTTGTGTCATCTTCCATCTGCCACTCTTCCTCTTACTATCGTCCACTCTCACACTCCCTCCATCTTCTACTGTCTCCTCTCTCTTCATGAAACATTTGCATAGCACAAGTCATCCCTATTGAATTCATCTGACAAATGGATGTCAAATTCACTGTCACTGAGCTAATACATCTACCGAAAGTTATCAAGAACAAACCCCCTAAACAGGGTTTACCATTCCGATGGTATAAAATCTATGCTAAATGTCAAATTGAAACTATGGAATCGACATGTTGCATAGCAAAACACTTATGTTTGTGCTGCTAGCTACAGTCATGACATTGAATGACTGACCTGTGGTGAGAGGCCGTTGCTAATGCTGGGGTTGACTGGGTTGGAGTGGCCAGGGGGGGGCACAAAGCTGTCTGAGTAGCCTGAGAAGCCGTGGCGTCCGGAGGACAGGCAGTAGGCCGAACTCCCGTCCTGGGTCCCCACTGAGGAGCCAAGCCCACCCTGGTGCACCGAGGTGGGGGGGAGAGGCTGAGGCCTGTGGACCGTACTGTGCTGCTCTGACACTGCTGAGAGAGAGCGAGAGAGAAAGAGAGAGCGAGAGAGAGAGAGAGAGAGAGAGTGAGAGAGAGAGAAAGAGAATGGATTAGGACTAGGCTATTGATCTTGAGTCAAATACATCACATCTGTAGATGACCTCTGTTGATATAGAACGAGATCACAGAGAGAAGTGGAAGGTGAAGGTGTGCTCACTTTGTGAGATGGAGGTGGGAGGGTAGGGGGTGTCTGACAGCTGATATGGCTGCAAGCTCGACATGGCCGAAGGTGGGAAACCGCCGGGGATCAGGTGATTAAATGCCATTAGCTGATTGGCTCCTGCCTGTTTCCTCCACCTGGCTCTCCTGTTGCTGAACCACACCTAATAAAATAAAACAGAAGACGTGAGAATCTATTCTTGTGAAAAATAGTACATACAGTGTGTGTGTGTGTGTGTGTGTGTGTGTGTGTGTGTGTGTGTGTGTGTGTGTGTGTGTGTGTGTGTGTGTGTGTGTGTGTGTGTGTGTGTGTGTGTGTGTGTGTGTGTGTGCAATAGACATGCCTAAAGTGTGTAAGAGTATTCAATGTGTGTGTGCCCGCTAACAGTATGTGTGTGTGTATGTGTGTATCTATGCTGTAGCCTCAAGCAGAACAGACAGATAGAGATCTGAACATCTGGTGCACTTTGAAACCATAGTGACATTACGTCTTTGTCTAACTCAGTCACAGGGTTTACAGTGACAGAGGTCCCCAATTACATTCAGCCGTGGGACGATTTGTCCTTGAGTGGATGGTCGTGGGGGGGGATATATAGTTGAAGTCGGAAGTTTACATACACCTTAGCCAAATACATTTAAACTTAGTTTTTCACAATTCCTGACATTTAATCTTTAAAAAATTCCATGTCTTTAATAAATCTTCTTAGGGCTAAGCCGCTTTTTTTTCTCAATTTCCGCCTGAATTACGTGCCCAAAGTAAACTGCCTGTTGCTCAGGCCCTGAAGCCAGGATATGCATATAATTGGTACCATTGGAAATGAAACACTTTGAAGTTTGTAGAAATGTTAAAATCGTGTAGGAGAATATAACACAATAGATATGGTAGGAGAAAATCCAAAGAAAAACAAACCAGCATTTTTCTTTTGAGAGAGACCATGCGCTTACAATGGCAAGTATAAGGACATACTCAATTTTAGCTCCCAGGATGCAATTGATATGGCTTCCACATGGTGTCTGCAGTGTATGTTAAAAGTTTCAGACTTGTAAATTTCAAAACGAATAAGAAATATCAGTTTTTGTACAGGGATACAGTCTTGTTTGCCCGCGCCATGAAGACCAGACACACCTGCTAAAATCGGTTTCCTATTGAACATACTTCTTTCTGTAAGAAATATTGTAGTTTGATTACATTTTAGGGTATCTGAGGAGTAAATAGAAACATATTTTGACTTGTTGAAACAAGATTTTCGTATTCCTTTCTCTGCATACTGAACGAGTGGATTACTCAAATCGATGGCGCCAAACTAAACTGACTTTTTGGGTAATAAAGAAGAATTTATCTAACAAAACGACACTAAGTGTTATAGCTGGGACCCTTTGGATGACAAATCAGAGGACGATTTTCAAAAAGTAAGTGAATATTTAATCGCTATTTGTGAATTTATGAAACCTGTGCCGGTGGAAAAAATATTTTGTGGGGCGCCGTCCTCAAACAATCACATGGAATGCTTTCGCTGTAAAGCCTACTGTAAATCAGACAATGCAGTTAGAGAATTTAAGCTTTTAACCGATATAAGACACTTGTATGTAGCTAAATGTTTAATATCCATAAATTGTATGATTATTTTTTTGAATTGCGCATCCTACAGTTTCACCAGAAGTTGTCCCGCTAGCAGGGACGCCTAGCCCCCTAAGCCATTTTGCCACAACTTTGGAAGTATGCTTGGGGTCATTGTCTATTTAGAAGACCCATTTGCGACCAAGCTTTAACTTCCTGACTGATGTCTTGAGATGATGATTCAATATATCCACATAATTTTCCCTCCTCATGAAGCCATCTATTTTGTGAAGTGCAACAGTCCCTCCTACAGCAAAGCACCCCCACAACATGATCCTGCCACCCCCGTGCTTCACGGTTGGGATGGTGTTCTTCGGCTTGCAAGCAAGCCCCTTTTACCTCCAAACATAAGGATGGTCATTATGGCCAAACAGTTCTATTTTTGTTTCATCAGACCAGAGGACATTTCTCCAAAAAGTACCATCTTTGTCCCCATGTGCAGTTGCAAACCATAGTCTGGCTTTTTAATGGCGGTTTTGGAGCACGGGCTTCTTCCTTGCTGAGTGGCCTTTCAGGCTATGTCGATATAGGACTCGTTTTACTGTGGATATAGATACTTTTGTACCTGTTTCCTCCGGCATCTTCACAGGGTCCTTTGCTGTTGTTCTGGGATTGATTTGCACCTTTCGCACCAAAGTAAGTTCATCTCTAGGAGACAGAAGGCGTCTCCTTCCTGAGCGGTATGACGGCTGCGTCGTCCCTTGGTATTTATACATGCGTACTATTGTTTGTACAGATGAACGTGGTACCTTCAGGCGTTTGGAAATTGCTCCCAAGGATGAATCAGACTTGTGGAGGTCTGCATTTTTTTCTTTTTTTCTTTTTTACTTCCCATGGTGTCAAGCAAAGAGGCACTGAGTTTGAAGGTAGGCCTTGAAAAACATCCACAGGTACACCTCCTATTGACTCAAATGTTGTTAATTAGCCTATCAGAAGTTTCTTATGCCATGACATCATTTTCAGGAATTTTCCAAACTGTTTAAGGGCACAGTCAACTTAGTGTATGTAAACTTCTGACCCACTGGAATTGTGATACAGTGAATTATAAGTGAAATAATCTGTCTGTAAATAATTGTTGGAAAAATGACTTGTGTCATGCACAAAGTAGATGTCCTAACTGACTTTCCAAAACTATAGTTTGTTAACAATACATTTGTGGAGTGGTTGAAAAACAAGTTTTAAACTTCAACTGTACTTAGAAATAATTTGAACACTGCAAATTGACGTCAAGAATCCCAAACAGTTTTTGACAAAAACAAAATCATTTCAAATCTGGATCCCACTTGGAAACGATGACATACAGTAGTATGCCTCTCTATTTATGCGTGGGGATATTGGGAAGAGACTTCCTCAATTAAAATCACTTTGAGCTGATTTCCTGGGAATTTTACAGTCTTTTATGTCCAACACTGAAAATGATATACAAATGTAAATATATTCTTTGTATTTTTTTGTTTTGAACACTTGGGGGCCTAATTAAAATCCCCAGCCCATGGGTCGCCTGTTGTGGAATCCTGACAAACCCATAAACCAATGAAATCACTTTAATGGGTTAATAAAGAATCTCTAATTCTGGCTTCTTTTTTAGTTGCTTTTAATAGATATATTTTTACAACAGATGTCAAAAAAGGAAACTTTTATATCTGAGAATACAGTGAGGCCTGTGTGTGTGTGTGTGTGTGTGTGTGTGTGTGTGTGTGTGTGTGTGTGTGTGTGTGTGTGTGTGTGTGTGTGTGTGTGTGTGTGTGTGTGTGTGTGTGTGTGTGTGTGTGTGCAGCTGACATGTGACTGATGTCTGGAGGGGGTGAATGGCACCATGCCAGGCCAGTTTAACACCCATATTGCACATATCCCCAGGAATCTCCAGCCCAGCAGATCACAGAGCAGTCGCAGACCAGATTGGGCCCCTGGGACTGTGGACAAAGACCTCCAGAATGTGTGTGTGTATGGGGCGGCAGGGGTTAAAGACATCCCAGTACAACTGGTGTCTGTGTGTGTGTGTGTGTGTGTGTGTGTGTGTGTGTGTGTGTGTGTGTGTGTGTGTGTGTGTGTGTGTGTGTGTGTGTGTGTGTGTGTGTGTGTGTGTGTGTGTGTGTGTGTGTGTGTGTGTGTGTGTGTGCGTGCGTGCGTGCGTGCGTGCGTGCGTGTGTGTGTGTGTGTGTGCATCTGAGCATGCATGCATGCCTGCCTGCCCATGTGTGTGTATGTGCTTGCCCATGTTTGTGTACTTCTGTGTGTATGTCTGCATTCTTGCCTGTGTGTGTATTGGTCTTCACTAACCTGAACTCTGGCTTCTGTGAGTTTGGCCCTCTGAGCTAGCTCTTCTCTGGTGTATATATCAGGGTAGTGTGTTCGTTCAAAGGCTCTCTCCAGCTCCTCCAGCTGCTCAGCTGAGAAGGTGGTTCTACTGCGACGCTGTTTCCTCTTTAGTGGCAGGCCCGGCTCGGAGTCCACGTCCGAACCCTCGTCTGAGTGGCTGGCTGCAAACACATAACAGATAATGGTTATTCTGATTGGCCGGTTAGAAAAACAAAACAGGAAAGCTGTTATTTTGAATGGAGGAGGGGGGCAACAAAATGTATTTCTAAGACTTGGAATGTAAAATAAACCCTTGACCTTTATTAGAGAGACACACAGAAGCAACAGGTGTCAAAGACTTGGGATAAATCCTGCAATGTAATGTAATGACTAGGGCCCATAGTATGACCTGGGTAGCTCCTGCGGTCAGGGAATAATATATCTAGTTCTCGCCCACTATGATGTGACCTTAGGGCTTTCACAGGGTGGGATCACTTTAAATTGATCCTCAACACCCCCTTCTAAACTCCACACAGGCTCCAGTGGATCCTAAGGTGATCAAAAGAGAGCCCAGAGAGACCAGTAGTCCGTTTAAACATGGATTAAAGGAGTCGTATACCTGTTGGGCAAAGTAGGATATCACCATTTTTTTATGAAACATTAATCCCAGATTGTGTCTTTTATCTGTTTGCTCAGTTGAGGGCTGCTGGACAGCGGGACAGAGAGACAGAAGGGACAGAAGGACAGAGGGACAGAAGAATATAGAGAAAGACAGATGGACAGAGAGACAGAGGGACAGAGGGACAGGATAATATAGAGAAAGACAGATGGACAGAGAGACAGAGGGACAGAGGGACAGGAGAATATAGAGAAAGACAGATGGACAGAGGGACAGGAGAATATAGAGACAGAGGGACAGAGGGACAGAGGGACAGACAGACAGACAGACAGACAGACAGACAGACAGACAGACAGACAGACAGACAGACGGACAGACGGACGGACAGACGGAGGGATATAGAAACAGACAGACAGATAGAGGGATATAGAAACAGACAGACATAGGGATATAGAGGCAGACAGACAGAGGGACAGAGGGATATAGAGGCAGACAGACAGAGAGACGGAGAGGGCTTTTAAGGCCTAATTCAGCAGAAGAGTGGTGAATGAAGGCTTGAGGCTGGGAGACTGAAGGACTAAAGCAGCGTATGGGGGGAGGCTAGCTGTCTATTAAATAATGATTAGGGTCCTCAAACTAGCGTGACAGCCACCCATTGTCCACCATTACGTGTCTGCAATGCACTCGTCACACACACACACACACACACACATAAACGTATACACACACACATGCATCTGTCTGCTGTGTCTAGAACCTCTGATTTCACGCGTTGCTTTTTCTCTATAACAATGTTTCCAACGCAGATGGCTACAGACAGAAAGGGTTAAATTCCATTCCCTTGAGCTCTTTGCCTGAGGGACCTTCTAATCATGAAGTCTGACAGAAGGTGGGACAGAGCTTTAAATAGGGGGCTGTCTGAGTCTGTGCTCGTATGTCTCATAGACCCAAACATCCACCTAAAAGCAGAGGCAAATCCAGTTCTATTGTAATAATAGTATTACCCATACCAAGACCACCTCATGTCTCTCAGTGAGGCATCAGAGAGGAGGAAAGAGCTGGAGAGAAAGAGAGAGAATATGGTGTGGATGCATGGTTAATGGAGGTAACCTCTCCTCAACGCTTCTCCTCTCTTCAGCTCTCTCTTTCTCCTCCCTCTCTCCTCCCTCTCTTCAGCTCTCCCTCTCTCCTCGCTCTCTCCTCTCCTCTCCAGATTTAGGTTTAATTAAAAGTAGAGAGCCAGGCAGGCAGGGGAGCGGGGCTTCCGTCTCTCCCGTCTCCTCAGTGCCATTCTCTGGAGCCGAACAGGAAATGCTTGTGCTGGTTGCCAGTGAGAGCCCATCCAGGCATTACACAGGGATTTGAGCTCTGGGAATTCTGCTGTGGCTCTGGAGCGCCGAAACAAGATTCCAACGCAGGGAAGAGCTCTTTATTAGATTCAGACCAGGGGCACCGGACAGAGCATTGAGAGCAGAGAGACTCATGGGAGATTTGTTGGACGTGAAGAGTAAATATCCATCAGTGCAGAAAGTTTTGAGCCATGATTTGGAATACTGGTCTGGCTGGGATGTTTGTGTTACTTTGACAGGAATGTTGAGGAGAGGTATGTACACAGCATCAACCCTAACTGATAAACTGATCAAGTATAGATTTTTTTCTGCAGTGAATTTTACATGAATTCTATTGGGATGCTATTATGTCCTAAACTATCAAATAGTCTCAAAATCTTCCCCAAAATGATTCTGCCCCAAAAGCAACTATACTTGTTACTCAAAACATTCACAAAACAAGAAACTGATTCATTAAGCGATAAACAAGATAAAAACCAAACAAACCAATAAACAAATACACACATCATGGTCATTGCCATTTAAAGGATAGAAGAAAGAGAGAAAATGTGACAGAAAGAGAGCTGAAAACAAGCTGAGAAGAGCTAAGAGAAAAGAAGGAGACCAAAAGAAAGCTGAAAATGAGCTGAGAAGAGCTGAGAGAAAAGCTCCCCAGCAGCACTGTATCATGTTAACTGCAGGGTGGTGGTGCACTCCTCTTTTCTCTCTCTCTCCCTCTCTCCCTCTCCCTCTCTCTCCCTCTCTCTCTCTCTCTCTCTCTCTCTCTCTCTCTCTCTCGCTCTCTCTCTCCCTCTCCCTCTCTTTCTCTCTCTCTCTCTCTCTCTCTCTCTCTCTCTCTCTCTCTCCCTCTCTCTCTCTCTCTCTCTCTCTCTCTCTCTTATTAGTAACTACCGCAAAAACACTCCATCACAGCCTCTACTTTAATGAAAAATGACAGTGTTACTTTTGTCATCCTTTTGGCCCTCTTTCTCTCTCGTTCTCTCCATCTCTTTCTCTCCGTCTCTTTCTCTCCATCTCTTTCTCTCCATCTCTCTCTTTGGGAGTGTTATGGCCCGGGTTCCTTTGTATGGCAGAGGGGAAAGGCCTGTGGCAGGGCTCTATTGGGCTGATTTCCACGCTCCATCTGTAGAATCCATCAGGGCTGCCCCGGCCCGCATTCAGGGCCCTGTCACCTGCCCAGCAGGGGAGTGAGGGAATGGGGGTCTGGGTGGGTGAGCGAGGCAAGGGGGGTTGTGGGGGCACAAAGAGGGCCAGAGAGGGGCCACTGGGGCTGTAGAGGGGCACAGCAGGGGAGCACCCCCCCGCCCCCAATCACTCCCACCCTCCATCTATAGCCAGAGGGGCATGGGGGTTGGTGGGGGCATGGGGGTTGTGGAGTTGACAAGATGAGGGGGGTGGGGGTAACTGAGATGGGAGCTGAATGCACCTGGAGAAGATAGACAGAGGTGAAGGGGTGCTACGGAGGGAATGAGAGAGAGAGAGAGAGAGAGAGAGAGAGAGAGAAGAAGAAGAAGTACAAGTGGGGTTGCTCTCTATTCTGCTCCACTCATTGTTAAAACTGTCCCTTCCACCACGTCCATTTCCATTACTCCACTTCCCTCTTCCTCCCGCCACAACCGCCCACGTTTGAGTTTGAGAATACCAACCACGTTCCGATGCCCGTGGCGGATCACAACGAGAGGGCAACATTGACGCAAACGCAGGAACCTAGAGCAACAGGGTTCCCACACATTCCCATCAACAAACAGGAGAAGAGGATACTGAACACACAAGGGGACCTCCTCACTTCAACACTCAAATCAAATTTTACCCTGGAGCTAGGGTGCTGAAAATACAAAATACTCCACAGTTTGGCTGTGCCTCTGACAAAATCTAAATTAACGTAAAAATGGATTATTTTCCCTGAGGAGGAAATTGGTTTTGCTGCTGAATTACCCACTAAAATAGACATTTAAACAAAGCAGGACCAGGACGTGTAAGGCCAGTAGATAAAGGATACATTGAATAAGGTTGACAGAGCGACACAGTAAGGATAGATGGATATGTAGATTTCAACAGGTACGTAGTTTGTGTTAGACAGTGCTTCCCTCTCGAGCATGAAACACACAGAGAATCTCACTGCCAATAGATACTTATCACAGTGGGAGGCCATTCCTTCTTTTGCTAGAACAAAAGCGGTAACTGCTGGGTGCCAAACCAGTGGCGACGAACCTGACATTTCTACTTTTAGAATCGCAATGCACGTCAGTAGCCAACAACTTGACTTTGAGCCAATCAGAGAGCACGAATCCCCACGTGGGGGGAGCCAACAGGAGTGACAACAAAAAAGAAAAAATATGGGGGCATGAGCCAGTCACAATTAATATGCAATTTAGGCTATGGGATGGGAGCTAGCTAAGTGCACAGATGCAATGCACACAACACTAAATACTTCCTTCAAACTATGTAACCACTGTAGCTAATATTTACATTATCATTAAATCACAATGGATTCGTTTCCATGAAAAACTGCCTGTGTTAGCTGCCGAGTTAGCGCAGTGTCCTTAGCTAACTAGCTAGGTTGTGCCAGCTAGCGAATATGCTAACATTAGCTAGATATTTCAACAAGTGTCTATGGTCTGGCACTGGCAGTATGGGATTATGTGTTCAATTGTTTCTTTGTCATCTTGCTAGGTAGTTATCTACCTGTGGCCATCAAGTGCTTTCTACAAAATAGCAACATTAGCGAAGCTATCTAGCTTGTTAACATTGGAATCTAGACCATGAACTAAGCAACACATACGGACATGCATTGCCAAACAACGCTACTGCCACATTCTGGATCGGAGTATTTTAACAAGGCTGAGTGGCTGACGACTTCTAGGTCTTTGCTGTGTGAACACAAAACTGCCGACAGTGTTCAGAGGTGCTGAGTACTGTCGGCAAGCAAACGTTTGACAATCCTAACGGTGTGTCTGAGATTTTAAATCATTACAGTGTCTTAGATTGATGCGTTGAGCTCTTTTTGGTTATAAAGCCCTCTTGCATAATCTTCCGCCGTACCTTACTAAATTGTTAACCTTCAGACGTATAAGTTACCAGACCTGGACTCAGGGATCCATTCAATCGCCAATGAGTCTGCATTGTTTTTCATTTGCACCTCTCGTGAGGAATCCTCTCCAAAAATCCTTCAAGTTGGTGGAGTTGGTGCCTTTAGGCGGGCAATTCAGGCGGATGTCAGAGGGCCTTTTTACCGAAGAATATGTTTGTTTCATATCATTGTGTTTTGCTTTTCGAGTTTTGTGTTTGCTTTTCATGTATTGTGTAACAAATGTGTATGTAGATACAGTTGACGACGAAAGTTTGCATACACTTAAGTTGGAGTCATTAAAACTTGTTTTTCAACCACTCCACAAATGTATTGTTAACAAACTATAGTTTTGGAAAGTTGGTTAGGACATCTACTTTGTGCGTGACACCAGTAATTGTTCCAACAGTTGTTTACATACATATTATTTCACTTATAATTCACTGTATCACAATTCCAGTGGGTCAGAAGTTTACATACACTAAGTTGACTGTGCCCTTAAACAGCTTGGAAAATGATGTCATGGCTTCTGAAACTTCTGATAGGCTAATTGACATAATTTGAGTCAATTGGAGGTGTACCTGTGGATGTATTTCAAGGCCTACCTTCAAACTCAGTGCCTCTTTGCTTGACATCATGGGAATATCAAAAGAAATCAGCCAAGACCTCAGAAAGAAATTGTAGACTTCCACAAGTCTGGTTCATCCTTGGGAGCTATTTCCAAACACCTGAAGGTACAACGTTCATCTGTACAAACAATAGTATGCAAGTATAAATGCCATGGGCCATCATACCGCTCAGGAAGGAGACGCATTCTGTCTCCTAGAGATGAACATACTTTGGTGGGAAAAGTGCAAATCAATCCAAAAATAACAGCGAAGTACCTTGTGAAGATGGTGGAGGAAACAGGTACAAAAGTATCTATATCCACAGTAAAATGAGTCCAATATCGACATAACCTGAAAGACCGCTCAGCAAGGAAGGAGCCACTGCTCCAAAACCTCCATATAAAAGCCAGACTACGGTTTGCAACTGCACATGGGGAAAAAGATTGTACTTTTTGGAGAAATGTCCTCTGGTCTGATGAAACAAAAATAGAACTGTTTGGCCATAATGACCATCGTTGTGCTTGGAGGGAAAAGGGGGAGGCTTGCAAGCCAAAGAACACCATCCCAACCGTGAAGCACGGGGGTGGCAACATCATGTTGTGGGGGTGCTTTTCTGCAGGAGGGTCTGGTGCACTTCACAAAATAGATGGCATCATGAGGTAGGAAGATTATGTGGATATATTGAAGCAACATCTCAAGCTTGGTCGCAAATGGGTCTTCCAAATGAACAATGACCACAAGCATACTTCCAAAGTTGTTGCAAAATGGCTTAAGGGCAACAAAGTCAAGGTATTGGAGTGGCCATCACAAAGCCTGACCTCAGCTCTGTCAGGAGGAATGGGCCAAAATTCACCCAACTTATTGTGGGAAGCTGGTGGAAGGCTACCCGAAACGTTTGATCCAAGTTAAACAATTTAAAGGCAATCCTACCAAATACTAATTGAGTGTATGTAAACTTCTGAAAGCTGAAATAAATCATTCTGTCTACTATTATCCTGACATTTCACATTCTTAAAATAAAGTGGTGATCCTAACTGACCTAAGACAGGGAATTTTTTTACTAGGATTAAATGTCAGGAATTGTGAAAAACAGAGGTTAAATGTATTTGGCTAAGGTGTATATAAACTTCAGACTTCAACTGTATGTATATTGTAATTGTTGTGTATTGATGTGTATACAGGGCTCATCTGTGAAAGATACCGTGGTCTCAGCATGACTCTCTTCTTAAATAAAGGTTATAAAAGTCGTATAAAAATGTATATGCCGTTTACACAGAAACCCGCGCTAACACATGCAGACACGCCCACAACGATTTACAGATGACTGACATGGCCAAAAGCACACACACAAACCTTAACTAAACTAAATGGTTTATGGATCCAGGAAGCAGACAGGCATGGCACACACACAGAGATGTGAACCGTCAGACTGTCACTGTCCATTACAATCACCTCTAGCAGAACTGTATTTAAGAGTAGAGAAAAACCTCCAAACAGACCAGACCTCAAATAGGGACTGACTGGGCTTGTTGACTGTGTCGAGTCCAGTGGCCAAGACACACCCTGGCAAGCATTCCCTCTTCACCCTACTCTGAGATGTTAACACGAGGAGACACATATTACACACACATAGTGGCTGACACACACATACACACACACACAGAGTCACGACTCGCCAATACACACACACACACACACACACACACACAAACACACACACGCAAACACACCCGTACACAGAGTTGCCAATACACACACACAAACACACACACACACAGTCACCAATACACACGCTCTGACTTTGCAATCTCAGCATAAAGATGTAGAAAGAGAGGGAGAGAGGAAGAAAAATAGGTAGATTGAAGGAAACTGATGGAGAAAGAGATTAGAGAAAGAGCCAGAAGGACTGAGCCGGATAGAAGGAGAGAGAGAATCCAGAAAGAGACAGAAAGCAACAGAAAAAGAGAGATACAGTAGGTATAAATAGAGAGAAAGGGTTTAGAGAGAGGGCCATATGGGGCTGTTTATGACGGGGCTGGTCGTAGGGCCGGGCGGCCCTTCCTCTAGGGGCTCTTAATAGAGAGCGTAATTGAGATGCTGACATGTGTTCCCCTGCACCCAAAACAAAAGGCAGAAGAGACAAATTAACTAGTTATTTGCACAGGGAAGTAGATCTGTCCCTTTCAGAGAGCAGGACTGGATGGCCGACTCACTGAATAAAACAGTACATCATCGCCATGGAGGCGTGACAAGGAAAAGCTAGGGCTAGACCCAGCAGATGCACACAGGGTATAATGGTTAACTGACAGCTTATGGCCCCAGCTGGAGTTAACAGTGTGGTGAGAAAAGGAGGAGAAAGAGGGGAGGATGGGGAGGAAGAGGGGAGTGGGGCCTGGCTCTCACTTGACTTGCTAAGGAGCCCCCAGGAGTCTGTTGCAGCTGCCTGGGAATGAGGGAGGAAGGGACGAAGGAGGAGGGATGGAGCAGGGATGGAGGGTGAGAGAGCAAGAGAGAGAGAGAGAGCGATTGGAGAGCGGGCTGCGGAGATCACACACAAAGAGAGTCAGCGATATGACGTTAAAAAGATGTATCACTCTCTGATATAGCTGAAGTGGCAAAAAGCCCCAAACGGCCCTGTGCAGGGCATTATGTGGACCCAGTGTGGGGCATCTTATTATTTAGTTCCAGTGGGGTGGAGTGAGGTGACAGTTTCACGGTGGCATTGCCACCCCCAAAGAAGGGACAAAGCAGTGGCACAGTACCCATGCAGGGCCACATGAACAGGCCAGTCTGCCACACGCTCCCCCCCAGCACTGACCCACCCCGGCCCAGCCGCCCAAGCCACCCGCTCCCCAGGTGCATAATGGCCCTAGTGGGCCTACTCTCATAGTCTCACACCAAGCAACCACCAGCAGCATTCCAATTCACTTTAGCTTTACACATCCATGCAATAATATCAGAAAAACCTACAAGATTCCTATAATATTGGATGACTATGTAATATGTTCTATAGCCCAGAGAAATAGAACGGGAGTCTATTAGCTGTCATGGTGACCTAAACATTATTTTAACCTTCTCTTCCTGACGAGGAGATAGTTTTAACAGGCAGTGACCCTAAGTCGCCCTCTGACCCTGCCAAACTACACCCCCATGTACTGTCATAAAGGAGAGGGGGCAGGAGAGGAGCGGAGGTTGGCTGCTGACCCCTTTACAGGCCAACATCACCCCTCCACAAAAACTTCATAGGCAGTGAACGGCCAGAGTTCAACCACTGTGGCATTCCTCAGTTTCTCTTCTTTTCCATAACACATTCTGTAGGCTGTGATGTGTCTTTCTTTCTTTTTCTCCTTTTACTGGTTAGTCTGTCTGTCCTGGTTTCTTTATCTTAACGTTCTGATATTTTCTCAATTTTTTAGGCATATCTCATCGTGCTTGGATAATGTTCGCGTCTAATCGAGATGCACAAAGACGCGAAAACAAAAGCAGACTTTTTTTTGTTGTTGCTCTTTTCCATGAGAAAACACGACTAAAAAGAGCTACGAAATGACTCTACCGTGTCCATTCCATTCTGCGCCGAACTAAACTGCTCTTAAAAAATAATAAAGAAGCCAGGCTAAACCAAGTTAAGTGATTGACAACGCTGTCTGGCTTTACTCAATTAACTATCTCATTGTATCGAAACCTTTTTTTTGCCAGAACTCCCCTCGCCCCTCACCCCCCCCCCCCCCCCCCCCCGACCTCATTCTCTCCGAACTCCTTTATCCTCCACCATCACAGAGTTTTGCTTAGCTAATACTTCCAAGGAAATAGAGCGTTCTCCTTGACCTTCTATTGGTCACTCTTCTCTTTCTCTCTTCTTCTCTCTTTCTCTTTCAGCCACTTCAAACTGTCTCTCTGGGCAGTGGGGAGAATGTGACGGGAGTCCATCAGCGACGAGAGGCAGGCCCAGGGCAGGACCCCGCTCCCTCACTTCAAAGTTGGCCTGCATTCATTAATTGTCCTTTGAATTAATATCACAGTCCTCACAATGCGGGTGCCAGCACAGAAAGAGGATTTAATGAAGCATAGAGCCTGTATTCACTTGCAGATAAACCAGTGTGGATTTTCTTGAGAGAGAGTCTTGAGAGTGATGCTTTGACATAGGCTGAAGTAAATGTGGTGTGTATAGCCAGGGTGAGAGGAGATAAATAAGGGAGTGAATAGGGAGGGGGATGCTTTTCAATGCACCGCTAACATACACTACATGAGCAAAAGTATGTGGACACCTGCTCGTTGAACATCTCATTCCAAAATCATGGGCATTAATATGGAGTTGGTCCCTCCTTTGCTGCCATCACAGCCTCCACTCTTCTGGGAAGGCTTTCCACTAGATGTTGGAGCATTGCTATGGGGACTTGATTACATTCTGCTACAAGAGCATTAATGAGGTCGGGCACTGATGTTGGGCGATAAGGCCTGACTCGCTGTCGGTGTTCCAATTCATCCCAAAGATGTTCGGTGGGGTTGAGGTCAGGGTTCTGTGCAGGCCAGTTAAGTTGTTCCACACTGATCTCGACAAAGCATTTCTGTATGGACCTTACTTTGTGCACAGGGGCATTGTCATGCTGAAACAAGCAAGGGCCTTCCCCAAACTGTTGCCACAAAGTTGGAAGCACAGAATAGTCTAGAATGTCATTGTATGCTGCAGCGTTAAGATTTCCCTTCACTGGAACTAAGTGGTCTAGCCCGAACCACAAACCATTATTCCTCCTCCAACCAAACTTTACAGTTGGCACTGTGCATTGGGGCAGGTAGCATCCTCCTTGCATCCACCAAATCCAGATTTGTCTGTCGGACTGCCAGATGGTGAAGCATGATTCATCACTCCAAAGAATGCGTTTCCACTGCTCCAGAATCCAATGGCGGCGAGCTTTACAACACTCCAGCCGACGCTTGGCATGGTGATCTTAGACTTGTGTGCGGCTGCTTTGCCATGGAACCCCATTTCATGAAGCTCCAGACGAACAGTTACTGTGCTCATGTTGCTTCCAGAGGGAGATTGGAACTCAGTAGTGAGTGTTGCAACCGAGGACAGACGATTTTTATGTGCTATGGGCTTCAGCACTCAGCGGTCCCGTTTTGTGAGCTTGTGTGACCTACCACTTCGCGGCTGAGCCGTTGTTGCTCAGCCGTTTCCACTTAACAGCACTTACAGTTGACCGGGGCAGCTGCAGCAGGGCAGAAATTTGACAAACTGACTTGTTGGAAAGGTGGCATCCTATGACAGTGCCACGTTGAAAGTCACTGAGCTCTTCAGTAAAGCCATTCTACTGCCAACGTTTCTCTATAGAAATTGCATGGCTGTGTGCTACTTGTATAATACACCTGTCAGCAACGGGTGTGGCTGAAATTACTGAATTTACTCATTTTAAGGGGTGTCCACATACTTTTGTATTTATACACTACCATTCAAACGTTTGGGGCCACTTAGAAATGTCCTTGTTTTTGAAAGAAAAGCAAATATTTTGTCCATTAAAATAACATAAAATGTATCAGAAATACAGTGTCGACATTGTTAATGTTGTAAATGACTATTGTAGCTGGAATATCTACATTGGCATACAGAGGCCCATTATCAGCAACCATCACTCCTGTGTTCCAACGGCACATTGTGTTAGCTAATCCAAGTATATCATTTTAAAAGGCTAATTGATCATTAGAAAACTATTTTGCATCTTGTACAATGCTGTGTACTTCTCCCTTCACAGAACAGCGCAAACTGGCTCTAGCCAGAATAGAAAGAGGAGTGGGATGCCCCGGTGCAAAACTGAGCAAGAGGACAAGTACATTAGAGTGTCTAGTTTGAGAAACAGATGCCTCACAAGTCCTCAACTGGCAGCTTCATTAAATAGTACCCGCAAAACACCAGTCTCAACGTCAACAGTGAAGAGGTGACTCCGGGATGCTGGCCTTCTAGGCAGAGTTGCAAAGAAAAAGTCATATGAAGCTCCAGATACTCAACAAGTCTAAAGAAGGCCAGTTTTATTGCTTCTTTAATCAGTACAACAGTTTAACACAATTGCAAAAGAGTTTTCTAATGACCAATTAGCTTTTAAAACGATAAACTTGGATTAGCTAACACAACGTGTCATTGAAACACAGGAGTGATGGTTGCTGATAATGGGCATCTGTACATCAATGTAGATATTCCATTACAAATCAGCCGTTTCCGGCAACAATAGTCATTTACAACATTAACAATGTCTACACTGTATTTCTGATCAATTTGATGTTATTTTAATGGGAAAAATTGTTGCTTTTCTTTCAAAAACAAGGACATTTCTAAGTGACCCCAAACTTTTCAACGGTAGTGTACATTCTCGAAGTATGCAAGCGAGGAGAATCTGGACGTCTCTTACTTAATAGCTGAGCTTACGATTTTATAAAATGGTTCGCAGGAAACGACAACACACTACAGAAGTCAAAAATAAGCTACAACTTCGAAAAAGTGAACTTTCATTTTAACTTGATCCAAAAAACACCAGGAAAAATCCAAGTGGAAAAGGTTAAGACCAAACACATAAGTTAATCAAAAATGTGTATGACACTAAACTGCCTCTATGTTTGACTACCTGTGATGACACCAAACATCAAATGATCTGGGATACATCATTTATTAATCTGTTGGTGTTAATAAAAACTCTCAGCCCTGAATGAATTCTGATCACTCCATCCAACATCAATCTCCAAGAAAGAGTTGCTATACTCCAGCTATTGTGAATTTGGATTTCTGGTGTGGCATACTGTCACAGTACAGTTAAATTGGGTTTATATAAGTATTAATAACCCAGGCAGGGAGACAGCCAGTGATCGCACACAGAGTCAAGACCCAGCTATTTCTCTTCTCTATCCCAGTGCCTGGATTTCTCCACTGCTCTGCCTGGAGGCAGAGATGGAAAGTAGTTGGTAGAAAACATTCCACTGGTCGCAATGAGGCACTGTTGTTTGTTATGACTGGAGATAGTCTCTCTCTCTCCATCTCTCAATCCCTCTGCTTCACTAAGACAGCGTAAAAACGCACGGACCGCTGACAAATATACAACGTTATAGAAAATCAATGTCTAACTTCCCTAAAGGTTTCCGCTGTTGTGTCTGAGTTTTTTTTTTTTTTTGGTGTGTTCCTGACATGGTTGGCTATTACTGAGTGAGTGAGAGACATGCGTTTATTGAAATTTCTGAATGTCCTGGGAGAAAAGACATTATGAAACATTCTAATTGGTTTATAGGGTTTGTGGAAATACACAAATCATAGCGACCATTGATAAGATTCCCTATAGATTTAGCTTCAACCGAATGATTGCAGTTTGCATATTACTGTCTATGCATGCCACGTTTAAAAATGGCTCTCACTTTTTTCTGTTTCTCTGTTCTCTCTCTTTCCCTCTACTCTTTCTCCCCCCCCCCATCTCTCTCTCCTCTCTATCCTCTCTCTCCTCTCTCTCCTCTCTCTCCTCTCTCTCCTCTCTCTCCTCTCTCTCCAAACTCTCTCAGTCCATGCCAAAGTAGTGGGGAGCCAGTTTTCCCACTTTATTTACACAAACAAAGTCCTACTCAGTTTCTTTGACAAAAGCAGCTAAATCTTTCATGTTTTGTCAGCACTTGATTCCTCCTGTCCCCCTGGCTATTTGCCTGCCCCAGGACAATGGAGCCAGGAGAATGGGAGCAGATTTTGTGAATGTGCCTCAATGAAACCAATTATTACATGTTGACTGCGTTCACCATGGCAGATTTGAAAGAACTGGGCTTATTCAATTTGGCACCGCGGGATTCCCTTTCAAGATAAGTTATCCCTTTGACTGTTTGTATTTCTGAGCTTTTCTTTTTTTCTCCCCCCCACCCAAACCCCCCCATTGTCATAAATGGAATCTGCAAGAGTAGGCTACTCCTCTTTCATGACTTTGGTTATTTTAATTAGCTAAATGAGGCTAAAGGGGTGTCCGTTGGTGTTATAGTCATAAACAGAGGAAGGTGGTGTCATTCATTAGGAGGCAGTTAATGTGCCAGTATTTATTGATTAATTAACATGAAACCATTCATTCAGTTTAGGAGACCACTTCCATGCTGGTATCGTTTATGTAATTTTCTCATGCAAGATTGACAAGGTTGAGCACTTTCTGCAGACAATTTTTGCACCAAATGAATGTGTTCATACTAATAGAAAGTATTTACTATGTCCCCAATTTCTGTTTTTTTTGTATTTTTTTTTTTTACTACTGTTAAATAATTGGTCAATCACCATAACATTCTTAATTATATATAAATAATCGAATTTATACATTTAACATTTTGTTTCCCCTGAACTCAACTATACATCTTAAACAGGAACTGCAATCGTTTAACATCAGATTCATTTCCTGATTAAAAGCGCGACATTTACCATTTGCTTGGGGGCATCCTTTTCCCAGAATGCTCTAGGTGCCCTGTAATGTCATGCAGATCTAGTAGTAGCTACCTGGTCCCAGTATAGCTACTTCATCCCACTGAACTCAATAGTGGCCTTTTCCCAGACAAATAAATCAAAACAGAGCAGCTTTGATCTCTGCACTTAAGGGTAGCCAACAATGGAGGCCGAGGCGAAAGAAGCAGAGAGGAACAGTCCTCTCTCTCCTGCAACAATAGCCTCTACAAACACCTACTTAATCAATATTTGGCCAGAAGACACCCTCTCCATACCCAAGACAGCCTTTTCACATTCTAATGAAGAGCTTTAAAGGAAAACGAAAACAACAAGATCAACTACTTCCACAGGCACACACAAGAGGATAAGAGAATTACATATGGCCATTGCAGACTGAGGGAAAAGGGAAAGTAGTCATTGGACTGTGTTTGAATTGGAATATAATTTGAGTAGACAACATTTCAGATATGCCATTATCAACACTTGAGTTTGCTCTGAGCTAATGAGTTAATGTTGTCATTGTGGATAAGATTAAGATGATTAGTCTGGCAATGTAACAAGGGGTCGAGGTACTGAATTAAAGGAAAATACGTTGAAGAATTCTTCCCAAAACACTCAACTATATTTCTTGAATCTAAATAACACATAAAAACAACAACTTTTAGTCCATTCAGACGTTTGGCATATTTTAAAATAAATAGGCTGTAAATCATACTGTGATACATCTATAGGTCTGTGATACATCTATAGGTCGTATTTAATTTAATGTCACTTGTTGTGCACACTTGTTGCAACGTTTTATCATGCCTGGCTGTTCCTAACTTACAATATCTATATCCTAATCATACACCTCTCTCACAATATCTGCAAGCCTGTATAATATATCTAAACAAGGCATCATCAGCACGAATAGATAACAGAGAAATGGATGGGAATAATATCAGATATCGAAACAACCATAATCAAAAGAGCACTATCACATCTCCATAAATGGGCTATAGATTGTTTTGGACAAATTTGTCACAACCCCGCAGGAAAAATATTAACCAAACTGAGAGAATACATTTTAAAAGGTTAACAAAGTAAATTGCCTATCCTGATCTGTATTCGCGATGCCTCGCCTGGAAAAGGGCAGGAAAGCGGCTATACATATGGCATGAATGCGCGCGCCGCGGGCGAAGAGGACCGGGCGGGCTTTGTCCCTAGATGAAAGTGGGAAGAAATAAAAGGTTTGAGTTTAATCTACTAGAAAGGGTTTACACTGCGATGACTGATGTAAGGAGTAGTAAGCAGACCATGCCTCCTGCGCAACGAGTCTAAACACATGAGTAAAATAGCGATAAGAAAGGCCTAATCATTTGAGGATGCTTGGAAAATGTGTAAAAAAAAATGTTGAGTTCTTCAGATATGTATTTGCTATAAGTGAAAATAATTTACCCCCCCCCCCCCCCCCCAAAAAAAAATACAAAAATACAAATAATAATATGTAAAACAGGCAATGTGTCCCTTCCGAAACCTTGTTATGAACTTGGAATAGGCTTTGCTCACATTTCTAAAATTGTATGTTTAAAAAAGTCAGTTTCTGAAAGTATAGCCTACATTCCTGAAAAACCAACAGGTCACCAAGCAACAGGTGTTCGGGAAAAATCCAGGTCATAGGGAGAGATAGGATGCTGTCTCGTTCTCTCTGAGTCTGAATAGCAAACCCATCTCTTGACGCTGAAAAAGTCTCCAAATGAACATTTTGTCGTTGAAAACGGCCATTTTCTCTCGGCGCGCAGTCTATAAAACCGGCCGGAGTTGCCCATTGGTGTTATCTGAATTATTCATCGCTCATTGCGGGTCCATAATGTCTTCTCCCAGCCTTTTGTCAGCGCATTTTTTCTCCCTTTCTCTACACATTTTGAAAAGCTTTGGCGTCTTTTTGTACACCACTGAGCCGCTTGCTATAGCAGGCCTTTGTGCGCCTGAAACCGAAGTGTGAGTCTCAATAGACTCTCTCGCCTTTGTCCGGCAAGTTCATCCTCAAGTGTCCGATTGTGTGCGGAGGAACCGTCTTTTTTATGGGGGACGGAACAGTTGGGCAAATGTTTGATCAACTTCATATGGAAACGTTTGCCTTTAGCAAAAGTTTCGTTTAGTATAAACACAGGCATGCAACTCAAAAGTCCATATTCATAAAGTTAGGCTAGGGCTATATTGCAGAAAACCACCAAAATAGTTGTTATTTTCAAATGCTTAAATATTCGTTTTTTAAAATTCAATATCTATCTCATATCTGCACAACAATCATTCCGCTTGACAAACCAACCACAAAAAAAGTTAAACGTAGAATCACGCGTCCAAAATGTTTTATTTAGTAAACGATTTAGGTATTTAATTAAATAGTAATGGTCCATGATTATATTTCCATTTATCGCATTATATGGGTATTCTAATTCAATTCTGCATTTTTTTTCTCTGCACATTATGTAGGCCGTACCCATCTGAATTTAGTGTAATATGCAGGTTATTTGCTAATTCAGCATCTTCAAGAGACAACAACACATTTTTAATATTCCCCCTTTCTCCCAATTTTCAACTGTCTCAAGTGGCCAACGAATTAACCGACTTTTTAACTACTTCTAAACAACATCTCAGCACATATTGTATCACAACCAAATATAGAAAATTGAGAGGAAAAGAAGCATTCCATACTTCTGAAATAAAAATAATTTTCTAAACCAAAATTGCACCCTTGTCCAATAAGGAAACCGTGGCCTACAGTCAACATCGCCAAAGCTTTGCACTGCTTTTGATTAAAACCATTACTCACATCTATCCCCGAGGATGCCGTCGATGCTGTGTTTCGCTCGTCTTTCGTTCTCTTCCAATTCCCTTTTCTGGATTTCATCATCGTCCTCCTCATCTTCTCCTCCAACTCCCCCGAATTTACAACGCATGATACGGCTGATTGAACTCACTTTCAAAGTAAATACATAAGTGATAAATTGTTAGTAAAAAAATCATGCTTGAATTGATGAAAGTGCCAACATCCAATGCATATTGTCTTAGCACCTGTTGATTGGTTTTCACCTCGCAATAATGTTTCACAAAATTCTATTTATATCTGTTTATATTTTCAAACTTTCAGAATGTTTACAGTTGTTGCAATAGGGGTGTCATTATTGCATGCTTTTATGACTTTAGTAGACCTATAGACTATCTTCTCCTGCACTTTTTTACTAGGCGTATGCAAACGCATAATATTATTGTAGGCTTATACGATTTTAGTTAAGTAGTGTACATTTACATATTGGACACTATGCTCTGGTTAAGACAATGATAATATATGTTTGGTTTGTAGATCTTTAAGGTAGAAATTATTAGTTAAAAAATGTAAATACCTGAGGGGATGTTGTTTCTGTCGCAGATCCCGTCTTTGAGTAATTTATCCCTGATTTCCCAGCTGAACATGCCCGGGTTGTCTTTCTTGTATTCCTCGATCTTTTTGTCCACATCTGGGGTTGTTGTCTGCTTCAAGTGGCAAGGATGCAGGAAACATTTCATTAGGCCTATGATTGCTATTGCACATGTATTTATTTTAATGTTAAAATAAATTAGGCTACACTGTGCCTAATAGGCTATACAGTTCTGTTGAGTTTTATCTTTTACCTGATCGTTTTCAAAACCCATGTTTTGACAGTCTGTATTAATATGGTGCTAAAAGTGTGCATAAAATAAGGTCTTATAAATTAAATATGTATTCGAAATAATGAATAGCATATGACAATAAATTATACCACACAAAACTGTTAATTCTTATATATCCTTTTAGTTTAACGGCCTGTCATCCCCAATTACATGTATCCTGTTGGTGGCATGTTGAGGTGCAGCCCATTAAGTTGGGCTTGACAGAGACATCGCTGCTATACAGTCCGGTTCTAGGGCCCTCACCTTGGGTTTGCTGCCTCCGATGGACCCGGGCCTGATGGAGCCTGTCTCCTGGTACCGGCACAAGATTTTGGACACGCATCCATGGGAGACTCGGAGCTGGCGGGAGATGACACAGGGTCGGATGCCGTGGTGGGCCATCTCCACGATCTTGTGGCGGATGTGGTTGGGCAGGGGTCTGCCGTTGATAAACATCCCACCGAGCTGGTTCACCCGGCCCTGGCCTAACGGGGTAGAGACTGGACGGAGGGAACGCATTTCATTCAATAACAACAACAAAAGTAAACCCCAGCAGCAAAAAAAAAAAAGCCTAAACAATCAGGACTATATTTATTTATTCAACGTTTATGTATCCTATCTCAGTGAAAGGGGCTATATTTTTCAAGAGAGACCTGTTGCAAGAAAATATGTTAATAACATATCATTTGATCTCGGTCTTTTGCTAAATGTTTAATTGTTCTTGCTATTACATAGGTTAGACTTAATTGATGGTGCACAATGTAAATCAATATAAAATGTATAACAAGAGCATTGTTGATGTTTTGATATCAACTGCTACTATGTTAATTCAATTGAACCAGGGATTGCTACAAACTGTTTATGGCTTAGTAGGCTAGTGTAGGCTACTTACAGTTTCCAATAGGCAGCCTACACATTTAGGGAATACATCAACTTTCATTCACTTGTCAAAATGTTAGTTCATGTGTAGGCCTACTGTTAATTGTCTGTTAAAAGGCCACACTAAGACAATTATTTACATATGAACAACAGTTTTGCAGCTGTTCAAAGTTGACACAATATCAACACTTGCTTTCTGATTGAATCCTAAACAAACAAACAAATCTTCCAATACGCAAGAAACATGCACTTGGTTCCATTTGCAATAGCCTACCTTCCAGAGAGTAGCCTCCCCGCGGGTAGTTTTGGTGTGGGTTCGGGCGCATCATCCTCGGTATGCCCCCCGCTAGTGCTGTCATGTCTCCTAAAACTCCGCCAACGATGCCTTGCTCTCGACCAAATCAACACCAACCCGTAAACTTCTGAAATATTATGGGATCCACAAAAACGTATAGCTTAAAGGCCTACACGTTGGCTTCGATGGAGCAACAGGACAGTCTCCACGGGTTGCTTCGTCAAAATAACAACATGCAAGAAAAAACGCAAGTTAAATCCTTGGAGAATGGTACATTTGTCGATATTCAACGTGGAGTGTGAAAATATTGACAAAGCAATGTTTGCCTCTGTTGAAAGTAAAGGCCGCTTAGTTGGAGTTGTTGTTGACACTTTATCTGAATTGAGAAGATGGGTGGAAGTGAAACATTTTATAAGTTGTTGCTCTCCTTTCTCCTCAGTCCTTCCAGGCCTCTGATTGGCTTAGAAAGTCGAATCCCAGGGGCGCTGAGGGTGCATTTTGATTGGCCGACTGTTTTCTGTAGTGACCTCACGGGTTCAAGGCGTTGAGTCTTGTGGTGCTCCCGAGCTTTTGCTTTCACAGAATCTGATCCACGATCAGCCCTCCAGTCATCAACGGTAAAGGCTATATGGTCCAACCATGTTGATGGATGAAGATGCGCCTTTTAGTGAAGGCTACGCTACCCCCTGTAAGTCACCAGTCACCAATGTATTGCTTCATTATGATGTGACTATTTCATAACAGAATTGCACATTCACCATTTTCTGCCTGTGAAAGAACACACACACGAACATACACACACACTCACACTGTTTGCTATGCACAGTGATTTTACAAACAGGAATTTATTGTGGTATTTAGACAGTAGTGCACTAATTAGAATAGAAGGAGCTATGCGACCCAGCAGGGTGTGACGCCTGGAGTGCAGTAAAGTTGTCTGTAGCGAAAGAAAGTACAATTGTGTGAAGACATTATTTATAACTTCATGAGTGTCAAATGCCCCCCCCCCCCCTTCTTTTATCACTCTCTCTCTCTATCGCACACGCGCGCAGACGCACTTCCACATGCACGCACACACATACACACAGCCACCCCAGCTAACATATATGTTTGTTTTTTTAAGTTGTGGGAACTTATGTTTTGATTTCACATTGGTTGTGGGAATGAATCCACGTTTCCTTACTGGTAAAACTGAACGTTTTTAAAACATTCTGAGAACAGAAGTGAAAATGTTGCCTGTTCTGCGTAAGTTAATTTTTAGGTTGCAGGGAGGTTCTGAAAACGTTTTACTCTGGTTCTGAGAACGTTTTCCTGGGAGGTTTTATTAACTCTGAGAATGGTTTTTAAATAACTTCCTTAATACTTTCACTGAATCTTTCAATACGACTTTTAATAACACTGCTAGCTTATTTTGAATCAACTTTTTTTTTTAACTCCAAGCACAGATAGGACACATGGAAATTAATTTCCATAGGCATCAATCATGCAAGCACATTTCTTTTTTATTGTGACACGGAATCACTGAGATTCAAACCTATGATCTTATGTTCGCTATCCATGGAATTAGTCCACTGCACTATGAAGATGGAGCTAGCATGCAATGTTCTTTTAAGCATACATTGCTGTTAATTTGTGTATATTCAAACAGAACCCATTTCAAAGGAAACAAGCACTCATTATTAAGATCAGGTGTGGCCAATTCGTGGGCGCAACCGACACACCTGAACACACTTAACAAGATAGAGGATAGAGAGTTTCGTTGATGCTGAGGACTGAATATACACGTTTTTAAATAACATTCGTAGAACGTTCTTGGAAAACTTTCTTGTGTTTTTTATGGAACGTTGTCTTCAAGTTCTGAGAACGAAATGTATGTTCTTAAGTAACATTCTTAGAATGTTCTCCAAACCTTACTAAAGTGTTCTTGTGGGGTTTTTTTTTGGAAAGTTTGCTTAACGTTCCCGAAATAATTTGAGAACATGATTTTAAATAGAACCATGAGAAAACTGATAGTAAACATTATGCTGAAGTAGCCTACTGAAATTCCCATAAAAGAACATTGTTTCTAAACTTTCTTGGAACAATTTGAGAACATGATTTTAAATAGAACCATGAGGAAAAATGTAGGAAATGGTATGGTGAAGTACTGATATTACCACAGAAGAATGTTGTTGAGAAGAAAGTTCTCTGAACCCTTTGAGAACATTCCCAATGTTAAACTAGTTGGTGAACGTTCCTGGAACATTACCAACATTTAAATTAAATGTAACCATATTTGAACCTTTAGGAAACGTTCTGTAAAAATCCTTAGGACTCTATTGACACACCTGTGAGTCAATCTAATTAACATGATAAACAAATCCCCTTCAAAATCTGCCAGTTTAAGCTAGAGATATGTTTTTTTTTGTTACATGGTCTGTGTCCCAATCCACCACATCTGCCTATGTTGGCCTTCAGCATCTGCGGTGGAAAGTGGCAGGGCTACAGCATTGTTTGTCAGACCAGGAGACATCCCTAAAATCTGACATTTGTAGCGACCTCCACAAGCCCCACGGGACTCATCTGAAGTCGGTACCTGTTGATGTGTCAACTTCCGGTTTGTAGCGTCTGAACCGTTTGGGCTACAAACTAATATGACCCCCACTATGGAAAAGGGGGACTCTGTTTTGCTCTACGACCCCACAAGTGTCACAGGATTCATCTGAAGGTAACCCGGGTACCGGTTTAAAATATGAATGGAAGTATGAAGGTAGTTTTGTAGCAACAAAAGAAATTGGTTAAATATGTGTCCAAAAAACGAAATCCCCCTCCCGGCTTAGACATTTAGTGGTTAAGGTAATGAAATACCACCCCCCCCCCCCCCCCCCCCCCCCCAAAAAAAAATGTTGGTCAAGTTCCGTAATTCCTTAAATGTGCTGAGAATGCCAGAAACTATCCTGCACTGTTCCCATAAAGTTGTGGGAAGGCAAAATAACCATAGGATGACCATGTTCTCACCAAGCTCTAAGAAACATATGGTTCTCAGAACGTTATGTGTGCTAGCTGGGACTTGTACCCCATTCAGAAGTTTTTGTGGAGGCTCATTGAACAAGTCATGTCAGTCAAAAAGCTTCTCCCATTCACCACTCCCATCAATCAAAGGTATGGAGATCATTCCAAGTGAAGCCATTGAGTTCTAACAAAACAACGATTTTTTTTCCCTCCAAATTCCACATTGATACTTACCCTAATATTAGCCTACCCACCGACTGTTAAGGTCACATTTCCAATCAGTGAACTGAACGAAAATACAGTTTTGTATTAGGATACTTATAAGAGAGGTATAAACTACTTACTTGTGAGAGGTCGTGGCTGTTTTAGGGCCTGGAATATAGTAACCGATCAACAACTCATAATCACATGGCGAAGTGCATGAAAGGGCAACATGTCAAGGCATATCAGTTGATAGAAACTATGAATATAGGCTATTCTGTGTGCTCTTACAGGCCTATAGGAATTTAGTCAATCCCAACAGATTGAGCCCTACAACATTACTGTGGTTGACATTAACCACAGTTTAATTTTGATGCCAAAAATACTTCCATGTATAAACAACAGAAAAGTTCGAGAGTGGTTTTCCTTTGGAATATTGTATGCCATCTTCACGTCTATGTGTGCGCACCCGGGCGCGCCGCGACCCTTAATAACCGGTGATTATGGAGCGTTTCGGTCCCAGGTGCTCTGTAACCAGATTAGGGCCGTCACCGTGGCGCGAGGAGCAAACTGGAAGCCGGGCAAACCGGCAAACTGGAAGCTCTACAAGGGAGAGCGTCATTAGTTATGATTTTAATTGACATTGCTGGAATAGCTGAACAATAATAAATGCTTCTGATGAGAAGGCCCTATGCCTAAAGCCAATCATAGCCTATTTGCATAATGGTGTCACCTTTTTATTAATGGAAATAATTTAGGCCTGCGTCGTTTTTAGCAATGTCCTTGAGTTGTTCAAAAAGAGCAACTTATTGTTTCTTATTCATATTTCTATGTATTTATAAATAAAGTGTATATTATTGTTATTATACTTATAATTAATATTATTATTGTAGTCCTTATTATTATTTAATAATAACCATTTGTATTATTAACTTTATTCTCACAATGATAACACTGGAGATAAACTAGTAGTCTTAATAATAATCGTTAACCTTCGTATTGAATAACCATTACTTCTACTACGTTAAAATCATTAGGTAAATATTTGGACCATAATAAAGTTCGTTTTTCACTTATCATTTAACCATGTGGCTGTCGTGTTTCTCTCTCACCTGAAATCTAATACATCTAACAGACGAAGAATTATGGTAAGCCAAACGACATTTTAGAGTTGGAAATGTGGTATCCCACAGTTAATGAAGGCCTGCATTGACATTCCGCTTTTTGGTAACCGAAAAGTCTCTTCCAAATGTTTTCTTTCTACAGGAACGCACAGACAACGGAACGCAGGAGGGAAATATGGTTTGGACACGGGAGTCCTTTCACATGCAAAATGAGGAATTGCTCTCTTTCTCTCAGTTCCAACACAGAAGTCTACATGCGGAACTTCTTCCATGGTCGCCTAATGTTCGCCTAATTCAACATTAGGACCATGCATGACCCGCGGTTCAACCACACGTTGGTGTAACACATGCGTGCAAATGGTCGATTATTGACACAGAGACACGAGAGGTCATTTGACTGTAGCCTTGTTGAACTGTGACAATTAGCCATGTTTGATGGTCAGAGACACATGCTGCTCAGGCATAGGGCCTATTCCAAATAGGTCAATGGAGAGCGTTAGGCTATTTGTGATCATGATGATTGTTAGAGCATTTGTTGGTAGGCTACAATGTACTAATATGGTAGAAGTTATATAGAATTGTCACAATATCTGATAATACATTATTGATATTTTGGCGTAGGCCTTCAATTAGAAGTTGTAAAAAGTAACCTTCTAATATTGCATTACCAAAACAATTTGGGCTGTTAATTAAGTAGGATGATACAATGATAATGATATACCTAATAATAGGCCTAATAATACTAATAATAAGAATAAGCATACATTGTAAATCAAAACAAATGTTAAAGAAAATAACCTATCTAGAATTATAATCGTAAACATCCAGCGAGATAACTACAACTGTATCTCTACAGTTTTAAGAAATGGTGTGGCTACTTTTTACAGCAACAACCCCATCATGCAGCCTGATAATGTTTTTCTTCACAGGGTTTGAGGTGGGATACATTCCCCTTTCCTCCTACAAAAATACGTCCACGGGACATAAATGACTTGCTGAAACTCTATATCGTCATAAAAGAGGGAATGGGGCAAAAACAAAGTTATGATACGAATTTTGATTATCATGAAAGGGATACTGGATATCCGTGTCAAATCAATTAGTGAAGGGGAAAATCCAAGTCAGAAACTCGCTCGATCAGTGAGCAAAATGCATCGAAAAATAAAGACCAAAATGCCTGTGTAGAAAAGAAAACGCAGTCGCGTTCAGTGTGCTCAGAACCAAAATAACCTTAGGATGTATCAGAGAGCAAAATAAGGACGAGCAGGCCTTATCTCTGTCACTTATAGGCCGGGAGTAAAGAAGATCATTAGAATACGGGATTTGGTCTGGTTCTGGTTTAAACATTCTGTAATTTTCGATAGGTCCACATCTCATGGTATTTTGATTAATTTATTTCTTGACGAGTTGTTCTTTTAATTATGAATGCTGACTCGTTTGTGGACATCATGGCCAATTGTAGCCTAATATAAATATTATATTGTTCAAAGGTCTAGTGCAATTTTACCCTTTTATAGCAACATTAAATCAGTATAAATCAGAAAGATGTCGCTATTGGAGGTTTGGAGTTTTTCTTTTTGATGACCCCTCTAAGTCAGTATTTACAATGTGGGAACCTTGTCATTCCCACATTACGATGACAGATGACAACTGAATGCCCTGCGTTTACAGTGGGCACTTGTTGCTGTGATTGCTTTACAAACTGTTTTCAGGTCATTCAAATAACTAGGGAATGGTTGTAAAGCCATTTCCCATTTACTTTGAGTGTAAAACCGATTAATTAGCCCACAGAGACATGTTTGCCACTGTGACAGGGGACGTAATTCCCACAGGAAATAATAACATTATCTTATCTACACCAACTCGCAGCCTATTGTTGTGTATACTGTCCTCGAGATATGAGAATATATTAAAACGATAGCATATAGACCTACCAGCATAGTCCAGTCAGAACGTTAGCTATATATGCAGACGTGGGATCTTTTCAAAAAGATTGCAAACAAAGAATAGTTTCTAAGGATTAAATAGTATTATGGTTACACCGTATTTGAACCATTTGGTCATTTGTCAATTAGTTGCCCATATAGCCTGTAAGCTTATTCAACAATGGCTAATTTATCTCTGGTGTTTGAAATGGTCAATTACATGCAATCTGAGGCCCTACAACCGAAGCTCAAACTGGGGATATTTTGCATCAGTGAGCCTACAGTGCCTTCAGAAAGTATTCATACCCCTTGACTTATTCCACATTTTGTTGTGCTGAATTCAAAAATGGATTAAATGTATGCTTTTCTCACCTGTCGACACACAATACCACATAATGACAAAGCGACAACATGTTTTTAGAAGTTTTAACACATTTTATAAAATACATAAATATCTATTCACACCCCTAAATCAATACATGTTAGAATCACCTTAGGGTCTTTCTGGGTGTCTCTAGGTACTTTGAACATCAGGATTGTACAATATTTGCACACATTCTTTTTTAAATTCTTCAAGCTCTGTCAAGTTGGTTGTTGATCATCGCTAGACAGCCATTTTCATGTCTTGCCATATACTTTAAAGACGATTTAAGCCCCAACTTTAACTAGGCCACTCAGGAACATTCAATGTCATCTTGGTAAGCAACTACAGTGTAGATTTGGCCTTGTCTTTTATATTATTGTGGTGCTGAAAGGGGAATTAATCTCCCAGTGTCTAGTGGAAAGCAGACTGAACCAGGTTTTCCTCTAGGATTTTTACTGTGCTTAGCTCAATTCCATTCATTTTTTATCCTGAAAAACTCCCCAGTTCTTAACGATTACAAGCATACCCATAACATGATAAAGCCACTACTATGCTTGAATATTTGGAGAGTGGTACTCAGTAATGTGTTGTATTGGATTCGACCGAAACATAACACTTTGTATTCAGGACAAAAAGTTAATTGATTTGCCACATTTTTTGCAGTATTACTTTAGAACAAGATGCATGTTTTTAATAGTTTTAGTCTATACAGGCTTCCTTCTTTTCACTCTGTCAATTAGGTTAGTATTGTGGAGTAACTACTTTCTGAAGGCACTGTATGTGGGACTAAGTGAGTGGGAGAAAGAGAAGAAGAGAGGGAGATGGGTAGAGGGGCATTTGTTAACCCAGAGCCCTCAGGCCATGCAGCAGGATGACTAAGGATGATGACTGGGGACAGTGGTGAGTTTGTAGTTTATTGTCCCTATGGTGAACTCATATGGCTACCTACATCCCCCATTCATAGCCCTCCATCCCTACCCCCAGGCTACTGTGTGAGCCCCTTGGTCCTCCTCCTGTACCCTAAACTAAACCATAAGCCCTCAGGTGACCTTTAGCCCAGTAGGAGCCTGAGTCATTCTCTCTCTGATGTTGGCACCTTGATGTCAAATGTCATTGTTAACTGGTTAACTTTGGATTAGTGACACTACTGTAATACTGAATCACATTCTGTAGGCCAATCACGTGCTGTATGTCCATTTTATTCAGCAAATGGGTTAGTGTGTGTGTGTGTGCATGTGTGCGCGTGTGTGTGTGTGTGTGCGTTTGTGTGTGCGTTTGTGTGTGTATAAGGTCAGCTCTAGCCTTTTGGGGACCCTAAGCGAGATTTGGTTGGGGGGCCCACCAAGCTGGTAAAACAGTACTGTGGTCCCTCTCTTGATTGTGGAAGGAAAAATCAAAGTTATAAGTTATAACAAGTTTTATGCAATTCTACTCATGTTGTCATGGGACAAAGATACATTTTTGTAGTTTTAAAGCTAACTCATTATTTTGGGCTCCTGAGTGGCACAGTGTTCTAAGGCACTGCATCTCAGTACAAAGAGGTGTCACAACAGTCCCTGTTTCAAATCCAGGCTGTATGACATCCGGCTGTGATTGGGCGGCGCACAATTGGCCCAGCATTGGCCGGGTTAGGCCGTCATTATAAATAAAAATTTGTTTTTAACTGACTTGCCTAGTTAAATAAAGATTTTAAAAAAAATACAAATATCAATTTTGCCATGGGGTGGAGAGATTTGGCAGTTTTAAAGCAAATTCTGTGAAATTCTACACATTTTGCCATGACTTATGCCCTGTTAATGATATCTGAGTGAGAGTGACTAACAAAATCAATGGGGCCCCCCTGGAGGTCAGGGCCCCCGGGCACGTGCCCTGCATGTCCAGTCAGTATTCGGCCAATGTTACTACAAGTTTAGATAATGGGCTAGACTAAATTACCAATCTAAAAATTGTTAGCTGGGTGACTGTCAGTGACTGACAAAACAAGAGAAAAACTGCTGAAACACAACCAAAATCTACTATTCTCACTCTCAACAGTAAGTTGAGTCTCCGACTGAGTTCCTTTGGGTCTGGAGCCACCGGTCACTAAGCGACTACTTACGACACTTATTCCTGGAGCCGGCCCTGTGTGTGCCTGTGTTTTCTTCTTTTGTGGGTGCACATGTGTGTACAAAAAATACTTATGTGTTGTAGTGCAAATGGAAATGCCCCACCATTTAACCAGTTCTGCCTCTCATTGACCTGTAACCTAATACCTTTCACCATTGTGGGAGTAGATTTCCTCCCATCAACACTGAACCCCATATCTCTCTCTGATCTGATTGTGAATAATGTCATTATTACACCTCTCCATCTAGGGATCTCCATGGAAAACAATATTGACTTTGACAGGGAATGTATTTCCCAACATGAGAATGACAAATGGGATATCAAGTAAACGATGTGGGTAGCCTACAATATTTGCTTGATGATGTGGAAAACCCTGCATTCACAGGAGGTTGGTGGCACCTTAATTGGGGAGAACGGACTCGTGGTAATATCTGGAACGGAATGGGTGGAATGGCATCAAATACATCTCAAACATGCCATTCCATTAACTCCGTTCCAGCCATTATTATAAGCCGTCCTCCCCTTAGCAGCTGCACTGCCTGCATTGGTCTCTTTAGAAGACCAGAACATGGGGCCTCCTGTGTGGTGAAGTGGTCTAAGGCACTGCATCGCAGTGTTAGCTGTGCCACTAGAGATTCGGGGATCGAGTCCATGCTCTGTCACAGCTGAACGGGAGACCCATGAGGTGGTGCACAACTGGCCCAACGTCGTCCAGGTTTAGGGGAGGGTTTTCCTGGCAGTGATGTCCTTGTCCCATCGTGCACCATTGACTCCTGTGGTGGGCTGCTGACACAGTTGCCAGGTGTTTCCTCTGACACATTGGTGTAGCCAGGTTAAGTGTGTCATTGTGTCAAGAAGCAGTGCAGCTTGGTTGACCTTTGCCTCTCCTGAGTCTGTACGGGAGTTGCAGCGCTGAGACAAGACTGTAACTACAGCACCAATTGGATACCATGAAATTGTTTTTTTTATTTTTTATTATGTTAAAAAAAGAAGACCAGAACATAAAACAATGCATTCTGTCAGTGTGAAGGCTATAGCCTATAGTAGTGTTCCCTTTGACCCAAGACTGTGATAAGCACATTGGTATTCATGCAGCATCACTGAGCTGGACAGGATTCAGTAGTTTTATTTTCGAATGTTGTAAATGTATGAGCCACCGGAGGGTGCCAGTGGTAAGCCTAATTCTTATGTGAGCCTGAGATTGAGGGTGACAATGTAGACATACCAATCAATGTGAACTACAAATACACATTCCCTTATTCAATAATGCCAGATCAGAAAGGAGGGAACGGACTTGCAAGCCATGACTCAAGGATCACTTTTATTAAAACGATAACACTTGAGCTCTGACGGAATCAGTGTCATCTGAATGGCTAAATGTACTCTTAAATCTCCAGCCGGTACAGCCAGGGACTGGCTACCCCCCTGGAGCCTGGTTCCTATCTAGATTACTTCCTAGGTTCCTACCATCTAGGGAGTTTTTCCTAGCCACTGTGCATCTGCATTGCTTGCTCTTTGGGGTTTTAGGATGGATTTCTGTAAAGTACTTTGTGACTACTGCTGATGTAAAAAAAAAAAAGGAAAAAAAAGGGCATTATAAAATACATGATTGATTGATTGATTGATTGGTTGATTGAAGGGCTACATTCCAGGGTTCGGCTGACTGAGAAACTGCTCTAAAACCTTTCTGTCATCAAGTAGTACATAACAGTCAGGACAGAGGAAACATTATTCTTTGGTTAATGTAAATATGGGTGACACATTTGCGTTTAGACAGGCAACCCAATTCTGATATTTGTTTCACTAATTGGACATTTGACCACTCAGGTCAGCTTTGAAAAAGAGCTGACGTGAAAAATCTGATGTGATTGATCAAAAGACGAATTAGCGGAAAACATATCAGAATTGGGCTGCCTGTGTAAACACAGTCAGAACACACAATCTGAATATGAGTCATGATGACCTAGCCTACATTCATAGTGATAGGACAGGCCCACCAGAGGCGGAACACAATACCTGCATTTACACAGGCAGCCCAGTTCTGATCTTTTGCCCAATTATTGGCAAAATATCTGATATGATTGGTCAAAAAGCCAATAATTGGGCAAAAGATCAGAATTTGGCTGCCTGTGTAAACGTAGCTAATGTGATGCAATACTAAATAGGGCAGACATACAACATATTATTTAATTGGTCCAATTATGAAGTGGAATCACTACCCTGTGAATCAGGCTACCCAAAGGAGTGTATAACACACCTAAGCATATATAATAGGCTATAGCCTACACTTAAACTGACCCGTCAATACATTAATACATTGAAGTGATTACATTTGAAAGGTAATCTCATAAAACATTTAAATGTCTCCGGTTGGCATTGGACGAGGAAGAATGTCCGGGTTCCGGGTCAGGTCTGTATCTCAGCCAGCACACCAACCACGTGATAACAACAGAGAACATGGTCATGGTGCTGGCAACACTGGTGCTTTCCACCCAACGTGGTGCTGAAATATGTAACACAGTGGTGCGCAGCCTGATCACAATAAAGAAACGGAGACTCTTGACTATTTCTAAAACGAAGAATAGCACCATTGTTTTGGTTTGAGCAAATAAACTAGGCCATCCAAATATTCACCTGGCAGGAGGATAGAATAGGTGTTATGCAAGGGTTATTTCGTTTAAGCATGCTACAGATCTAAACGGGTTTATTAAACCTGCATAATCTGATATAGCCTAATCTGGCACTATTTCCAGGTTGTGCCAGTGCCCCAGTTGAGCCCCAGATCCAAACAGCTCTACCGGGGAAACGACTCTAGTCTAGATTCTGGTTCATGCCAAATTGAAGCAGTGGGAGAACCGTGAATGAATGCAGTTCTGTCCTATCCGCTGTGTGAGAGAGAGAGAGTTCCAGGGGCCGCTTCCTCTTTACCGCGACGGAATTACCACGTCAAATTACCCTCACGTCGTAGACCTATTATCGTATTCTAGCACTATTCTGGTATTTGATGCTGTCAAAACCACGCAGAATGGCGGGAATGGAGCTCCCTGCGTCTGTGTAAACCCGAGGGAGAGGCGTTGGAAATCATCTGGTCACATCATACATTATTTTGAGCAGCCTAGGCTTTAAAGCATGTAGGCGAAACATGCCCTCTCTGTCGCCACCGGAGTACCGGATACACAACCTCCCCAACAACATTACAGCCACCGACGCTTATCCGTTCTACATCCAGGATGACAGTCTCCCGCAAGACAGCCTGCCACCGTATCCTCCTCCTCTGCACCCAGCGCTCACGGCGGCGTACCACCGGGAGGAGGCGAACGCACGAACCATACGAAATAGCCGGAATGTAGCTGTGTCTAGAGGTAAGGCCGCTTCCGCGGAGTCGTATGACAGTGCAGTTTACGAGAGCTGTCAGAACTGTAGGCGCATCGCACTGACCACAGGCTGTGTGAGCGCCATTTCCGCCTTCGTCTCGACGCTTGTGCTGCTGTTTCTGGGACTCATATTCTTACAGCAACCCCACATCTCCAGTCGGCCCTGTCTGTGTTGCTAATCAGCACAATGCGATAACACCTGTGATGTGTAATGAGGAGCAACCAGATGCTGCACTTGACATCTTTATGGAATTGCTTATTCCGTTTACTAATAATGCACCCATTAAGAAATTTACTTTAAAAACTGTTAAATCTGCGTGGATTGATGATGAATAGAAAAATTTGATGATTGAGAGGGATGAGGCAAAAGGAATGGCAAATAAGTCTGGCTGCAAGGCCAAGTGGTAAACATACAGTAAATTGAGAAATCATGTGACTTAACTGAACCAAAATAAGAAACTATGAAACAAAGATTAATTATAGAAAGAATGATAGTGAAAAGCCTTGGAGCACCTTAAATGAAAATTTTCGTTGAATCAGATGGCTCATTCATCTCAAAACCCATTAATATTGCCAAATACATAAATTGTTTTTTCATTGGCAAAATTAGCAAACATAGGCATGACATGCCAACAACAAATTCTGAACGTACAAATCCCTGCATAACTGATCAAATTATGATAGACCAACATTAGAATTTTGAATTCTGTAAAGTGAGTGTGGAAGAGGTGAAAAAAGTATTGTTGTCTATCAACAATGACAAGCCACCTTGTCATGGAAAATTGCAGAGGATGAGAGCGGACGATATTGCCATCTCTTCCATATAAGCCTACAGGAATGTGTGTGCCCTCATGTCTGGAGGGATGCAAAAGTTATTCTGCTACCCAAGAATAGCAAAGCACCCTTTACTGGCTTAAACAGCCTACCAATTAACCTGTTACCAAAAAAAAATGGTGTTTGACCAGATACAATGCTATTTCACAATAAAAAGATTTTCAGCATGTTTATAGGGAAGGGCATTCAACATTTACGGCATTGACACAAATAACTGATGATTGGCTGAGAGAAATTGATAATGCAAAGATTGTGGGAGCTGTTTTGTTAGACTTCAGTGCATCTCTTGACATTATTGATCATAATCTGCTGCTGGAAAAACGTGTGTGTGATGGCTTTACATCTACTGCTATATTGTGGATTGACAGAACATAGTTCTTTAAGTTAATGGAATCCTCTCCAAACATAATCCAGGTAGAGTCAGGCATTCCCCATTCCCCTTACTTTTTAAAATATTTACTAATGACCTGCCATTGGCTCTGAGTAAAGCCTATGTGTCTATGTATGCTGATGACTCAACACTATACACGTCAGCTAGACCAGCAAGTGAAATCACTGCAACACTTAACCTCTCTAGGGTACGTGGGACGGTAGCGTCCCACCTGTCAACAGCCAGTGAAACTGCAAGGCTTCAAATTCAAAACAACAGAAATCCCATAATTAAAATTCCTCAAACATACATGTATTTTACACCATTTTAAAGATACACTTGTTGTAAATCCAGCCACAGTATCTGATTTCAAAAAGGCTTTACGACGAAAGCAAACCAAATGATTATGTTAGGTCAGAGCCAAGTCACAGAAAAACACAGCCATTTTTCCAGCCAAAGAGAGGAGTCACAAAAAGCAGAAATATAGATCAAATTAATCACTAACCTTTGATGATCTTCATCAGATGACACCCATAGGACTTCATGTTACACAATATATGTATGTTTTGTTCGGAAAAGTTTATATTTATATCCAAATATCGGAGTTTACATTGGCGCGTTATGTTCAGTAGTTCCAAAACATCCGGTGATTTTGCAAAGATTTATTTACAGAAATACTCATAATAAAATTGATAAAAGATACAACTATTATACATGGAATTTTAGACCCCCTTCTCCTTAATGCAACCGCTGTGTCAGATTTAAAAAAAACTTTACAGAAAAAGCACACCATGCAATAATCTGAATAGGGCGCTCAGACGACAAAATCAAGCCATACAGATATCCGCCATGTTGGAGTCAACAGAAGTCAGAAATAGCATTATAAATATTCACTTACCTTTGATGATCTTCATCAGAATCCACTCCCAGGAATCCCAATTCCAACAATAAATGTTTGTTTTGTTCGATAATGTCCATCATTTATGTTCAAATTCCTCCTTGTTGTTAGCACATTCAGCCCAGTAATCCAACTTCATGACGCACGAGCAGACGAAAAGTCCAAAAGTTCCGTTACAGTGGGCATGCTTTTCATCCAAAATTCCCAATGCTGCCCCCTACCCTAGAGAAGTTAAGAGCTGCAGTCAGTTTCAGAATGGGTGGCAAGAAATAAGTTAGTGCTAAATATTTCAAAAACTAAATGCATTGTATTTGGGACAAATCATTCACTAAACCATAAACCCAAACGTAATCTTTTTATGAATAAATTGGAATTTGACCAAGTTAAGGACACTAAACTGCTTGCAGTGACCCTGGAGTGTAAACTGTCATGGCGAAAACATATTGATGCAACAGTAGCTAAGATTGGGAGAGGTCTGTCCATAATAAAGCACTGCTCTCTCTTCTTGACAACACTATCAATAAGGCAGGTGCTACAGGCCCTAGTTTTGTCACACCTGGACGACTGTCCAATCCTGTGGTCAGATGCCACAAAGAGTGACTTAGGCAAATTACAATTGGCCCAGAACAGGGCAGCTCGCCTGGTCCTTAAATGTACATGGAGAGCTAACATTAATAATATGCATGTCAATCTCTCCTTGCTCAAAGTAGAGGAGAGATTGACTTCAACACTACTTGTATTTGTGAGAAGCATGTTGAATGCACCAAGCTATATGTTTAAACTACTGGCACACAGCTCAGACACCCATGCATACCCCACAAGACATGCCATCAGAGGTTGCTTCACAGTTCCCAAGTCCAGAACAGAATATGGGAGGTGCACAGTACTACATAGAGCCATGACTACGTAATGCAGTGTATCTTTGGAGAGGGAATCCCAGGCAAGGCCGTTGACAGACGGCGCGGTGACGTCAGAGACTACCCAGAACAGGTTACCCTAACTCCACACTCGAGTGCATCTTCTCTTGATGCAGATTTGGATTAGTTATGATTCCCATGGGAGTAGATTATTTAGAATGCAATCGAGGGAGAAGAGGATACCCTCAATGGCCTAACAGGGATCAGCAGCAACGCTGACATGGAAGACGTGTCAGAGGGGAAAGAAGAACAGAGGAGCAAGGCCCCTATTGGACAGGCAGTCAGAATGCTTGAGTGTGATCAACCGTTCTTCACGTCCCATCACCACTTGAGTTGGCCTTGAGTAAGGGTTTATCTTTTGTCCCCACTTTATCGTGTAATTACTTTGACACCACAACAGAGTTTCAGAAATTATTTTGTACATTGAGACTTAGGGAGACTTAAGTGTCCAAATGTGGATGTGTCAACTATGTCACACCCTGATTTGTCTCACCTGTCCTTGTGCTTGTCTCCACCCCCTCCAGGTGTTAAACATCTCCCCCATTATCCCCTGGGTATTTAAACCTGTGTTTTCTGTCTGTCTTCGCCAGTTCGTCTTGTATGTTCCAAGTCAACCAGCGTGATTTTTCTCGTGCTCCTGCCTTTTCTATTCTCTTTTGTTAGTCCTCACGGTTTTGACCCTTGCCTGTTTTCTGGACTCTGTACCCGCCTGCCTGACCATTCTGCCTGCCCTGACCTCGAGCCTGCCTGCCACTCTGTACCTCCTGGACTCTGAACTGGTTTTGACCTTTTGCCTCTCCACGACCGTTCTCTTGCCTTCCTCTTTTGGATTATTAATACATATCAAAGACTCAAACCATCTGCCTCCCGTGTCTGCATCTGGGTCTCGCCTTGTGCCCTTATAAACTATGGGTGAGACAAGTGTGCAGACTATGGGTGACACAACAGAGAATGACATTTCCCACAGAACAAATAACCCTTATCAAGCCAAATCCACCTTTTGTCCACCCAGATACAGAAATCCCTCCCTAAAAACATACTGCAGATTGGTGTAAAAATATGTATTTTGAATGAGAAACAAGAATACAGATTCTACAATATTCTCCCTAAAGAACAGAGGCAAGCACTGGATGTTTTAAAAAACTGATTCCACTTTGATAGTGCATAATGCTGATAAGGGCGGAGCTGTGGTGTTGTTAAACCATGATGACTATGTGAATGAGATCGGGGGACAATTGAACGACACCAATTTCTATCAAACATTGTCACGTGAACCCACACCACTGTTCAAAAATGAGATTCACTGCAAGCTAAAGTCTCTTGAGGAAAGTGGAGACACTATGCAAAAATATTATGAGTTCATGAAAGAATCTATCCAATCAGGAGCGTTATTCATGCCTTACCAAGAATCCACAAACAACTGGATAAGCCACCAGGGAGGCCTATTGTGGCCTCCATTGGCTGAAAATATTTCTGCTTTTATATATTTATTTCTAAAACTCAGTGTGGTGTCCCTCCCTGCATATGTACACGATTCTATGGACATGATTAACACCCTCAAGACAATGCACTATATCAATGGAGAGATGCTTATGGCTTGCTTTGATGTTGAATCCCTGTATACTAATATCCTCCATCAGGGAGGCCTAGAAGCCATGGCACACTGTCTTAGTCAACAACCCACTGGTACACTGTCTTAGTCAACAACCCACTGGCACACTGTCTTAGTCAACGACCCACTGGCACAATGTCTTAGTCAACGACCCACTGGCACAATGTCTTAGTCAACGACCCACTGGCACACTGTCTTAGTCAACGACCCACTGGCACAATGTCTTAGTCAACGACCCACTGGCACACTGTCTTAGTCAACGACCCACTGGCACACTGTCTTAGTCAACGACCCACTGGCACACTGTCTTAGTCAACTACCCACTGGCACACTGTCTTAGTCAACTACCCACTGGCACACTGTCTTAGTCAACGACCCACTTGCACACTCCCTAGCACTATGTATTGAACTTGCTGAGATTGTTCTGACTAAGATCTTTTTCATCTTTTCCATTATTGCGCCATATCAGACTCTAGAAACGCGTCATTGATGACGTATTCATTCTATTCCAGGGCACAGCAGGGGAACTGAAGACTAATTGATCAGAAATCAAATATCTGAAAAGTTATATTAGGAAAATTATAACTTTGTAATCTGAATATTTTCCTTGGTGCCCCGACTTCCTAGTTAATTACATTTGCCTGATTAGTTCATCACGAAATGCTAATTAAATGCTAATTACAGAGAATCTTTGATAAAAAACGAAGTCTTCAGTTACACGACAATCAGGACCCTTGACCAGAGAAACCCTGTGGCTACGCATTTCATGGAGGCTCATCACAACATTAGCTCTTTGAGATATATTGGCATCGAACATGTTAAGACTCCTAGGAGGGGGGAGATACTGATCATCTAGTATTCAGAAGAGAATTGTATTGGATTCACCATTTGTGTACCATGTCTCCTAGAGGTCTGAACCAAGAGTTTGATATCAGACCATTTCTTACATGAATATGTCACTTTGATTGGTCTTGCCTTCCAGGTTACCCACTTTTTGTAAATATATATTATTTTCTGGAACTACTACATGTACCTATCTCATTGTTATTAAATTATTAGAGATACACAAATTGTTTTTGCATCCACCATGTGTCATGTCCGCAATGGCCATGTGAGGTGAAATGTGTATATTTTGGGATGTCACCACTCAGTTTGTTTGTCCGGAAGAGGATCGGTTGCGGATCGAAACGTTGTCAATAAATCGGTGAATTGGGAGCTTTAAAACGGTGCATGCCTTCTTGTTATATACTAGTGTTCTTAATTAGTCTAGCACCTATGTTTTTAAGGATGTGCGTATGACCACAAACTTAACATACGCACTACAACACACATATACACATGGATTTTGTGTTGTAGATACAGTGCCTTTGGAAATTATTCAGAACCCTTCACTTTTTTCCTCATCAATCTACACTCAATAAATACCCCATAATGACAAATAAATAAATGACAAATGAATAAATTGTAGAATAATAGTGAACACATCCAAACTATGAAATAACACATATGGAATCATGTAGTAACCGAAAACTGTTAAACAAATCAAAATATATTTTAGATTTTAGATTCTTCAAAGCCTTGATGATAGCTTTGCACACTCTTGACATTCTCTCAACCAGCTTAACCTGGAATGCTTTTCCAACAGTCTTGAAGGAGTTCCCACATATGCTGAGCACTTGTTGACTGCTTTTCCTTCACTTTGTGGTCCAACACATCCCAAACCATCTCAAATGAGTTGAGGTCGGGTGATTGTGGACGCCAGGTCATCTAATGAAGCACTCCATCACTCTCCTTTTTGGTCAAATAGCCCTTACACAGCCTGGAGGTGTGTTTTGGGTCATTGTCCTGTTGAAAAACAAATGATAGTCAAACTAAGAGCATACCAGATGGGATGGCGTATCACTGCAGAATGCTGTGGTAGCCATGCTGGTTAAGTGTGCTTTGAATTCTAAATAAATCACAGAGAGTTTTACCAGCAAAGCTACCCCACACCATCACACCACACATGCAGAGATTATCCATTCACCTACTCTGCGTCTCACAAAGACATGGTGGTTGGAACCAAAAATCTCAAATTTGTACTCATCAGACCAAAGGGGAGATTTCCACTGGTCTAATGTCCATTGCTCGTGTTTCTTGGCCCAAGCAAGTCTCTTCTTCTTATTGGTGTCTTTAGTAGTGGTTTCTTTGCAGCAAATCGACCATGAATTCTATCAGGTATGAAGGTAAGACCCAGATGCAGAGAAGGTCGAATTAACAATGGTTTAATAATTCAACAGGGGCAGGCAATAGACAGGTCAAGGCAGGTAGGGGTCAGTAAACCAGAGGTGGGGGCGAAGGTAGCGGTCAGCAGGCAGGCTCAGGCTCATAGTCAGGGGCATGCAGAGTGGTCTGGCAGGCTCAGAGTCAGGACAGGCGAGGGTCAGAACCAGGAGGGCGAGAAAAAGAGAGATGATGGGACCAGAGATGCTGCCGCGTTCTGTCTCCTAGAGATTAATGTACTTTGGTGCGAAAGTGCAAATCAATCTCAGAACAACAGCAAAGGCCCTTGTGAAGTTGATGGAGGAAACAGGTACAAAAGTATCTATATCCACAGTAAAACGAGTCCTATATCGACATAACCTGAAAGGCCGCTCAGCAAGGAAGAAGCCACTGCTCCAAAACCGCCATAAAAAAAGCCAGACTACGGTTTGCAACTGCACATGATGAAACAAAAACAGAACTGTTTGGCCATAATGACTATTGTTATATTTGGAGGGAAAAAGGGGAGGCTTGCAAGCTGAAGAACACCATCCCAACCCTTGAAGCACGTGGGTGGCAGCATCATGTTGTGGGGGTGCTTTGTTGCAGGAGGGACTGGTGCACTTCACAAAATATATGGCATCATGAGGGAGGAAAAGTATGTGGATATATTGAAGCAAATCAATTCCACTCCTTCATTAATACAAGAAGTGAACATTTGAAATTCACCCTCACCTTTGATGCGGATGACATTTTAATTAAGAGGGAGGGGGGTTGATTTTAGCATGGATCTATACAGGAAGCCGATGGACAGGAACTCTGTTACGAGGCGACAGCTTCCACCCTACACCCCTAAAAAAGAGCCTCTCCGTTAGCCAATACAGTCGCATACGCAGGATTTGTAGTACACAGTGTGACTGACAAGCAAGCCAACTATATGGATGAGCGTTTCAGACAGCGGGGTTACCTAGAGGAATGGTCACTTTAACCATATCTACATGTACATACTACCTTAATCAGCCTGACTAACCGGTGTCTGTATGTAGCCTCGCTACTTGGGTACAGCAAGCCCCATCCCCCTCTCCCTGTCTCCTACACACAGGCTGCTGTGGTTAGAGAGAGGTTGTATATTCCTGGAGGAGTTTATCTCCTCATGTCTCATAGAGACAGAGTGAATTTTCATAGAGAACAAAGGAATTTCTTCCACCTCACAGAACTTGAACAATATTTATGTTCTGGAGAAGGTATAAAAGATCGGTGAAGAATCCAGCTACGAACTGGTCCGTTTGGTACAATTTGGTGAAACTCATGGGAGACAATACGACCACATTACCATTACGCTGTTTATATAATAGCCTCAGATATGAGGTTTATATCTATTTGTTGTATAAGATGAATGAGTGAGGATGATACTGTTTGTAAAATTGTGTAATGTGATTTTGGACTGTTTAACGAAGGAAACTCCAATTCCCTTTTGAGTTTAACTAAATCAGAGGACTGCCCATGAGCCCAGTTAGGGTCTGGCATCCTGGGACAGGCCCTTTTTTGCAACTCCTGAATAAAACCCCCACTTTGAGAATTTCTCAACAGACCATGTTTCTCTCCATTACGAGAGGACAAGGGTTGCAGACCAGCTTACCTCGATAACGAGAGGGCCAAGGTTTGAGACCAGACTGCTGAATCTTTTAACCATCCCACGTGGTTAAACTCTTAGACTATCGATACCGACCGAATAAGAACAAGTCTTTGATATTAATTACTAGTCTGCAGCTAGGAATTCGGTATCATTGAACGCAAAGACCGACAACCGCCGAAACATCTATCCATAACGACATAAATGTCACTCTGAACTATCCATTCTAACCACAACAGAGAGGGCGGACAAACTCTCCAACAGAAACAAACTTTTCAACAGAGACCCCGACAACACACTGAGCATAAATATATATATTGATTGCAGTTGTTCCCGAATGAGTGAGCGTTCATGTGCAAAGGATTAGCATTTCAATTGTTGTAATTATCAACTGTGTGTTGTCTTATCTCAGCTGACCCCCACTCCCCTTTTGTCTAACAAGCCGCCATGCTGGTTTAGCCCACTAGGGCACTTTCCCCTATCATTTCTTGTAACCTTATTTACTTTGTTTGTTTGCGTGTGCACTTGAGTTAGTTAATAAATCAATTATTTAAGACAATTGATGTATTGATGACTCATAGTGAAGACTGGGTTTGTGCAGATAACCAACAATTTACGACGTTTGGAATGAGACTAACGTGAGGTAAAATAAATAAGTCATTAATCAGAAGACTAATTGATCAGAAATCAAATATCTGAAAAGTTATATTAGGAAAATTATAACTTTGTAATCTGAATATTTTCCTTGGTGCCCCGACTTCCTAGTTAATTACATTTGCCTGATTAGTTCATCACGAAATGCTAATTAAATGCTAATTACAGAGAATCTTTGATAAAAAACGAAGTCTTCAGTTACACGACAATCAGGACCCTTGACCAGAGAAACCCTGTGGCTACGCATTTCATGGAGGCTCATCACAACATTAGCTCTTTGAGATATATTGGCATCGAACATGTTAAGACTCCTAGGAGGGGGGAGATACTGATCATCTAGTATTCAGAAGAGAATTGTATTGGATTCACCATTTGTGTACCATGTCTCCTAGAGGTCTGAACCAAGAGTTTGATATCAGACCATTTCTTACATGAATATGTCACTTTGATTGGTCTTGCCTTCCAGGTTACCCACTTTTTGTAAATATATATTATTTTCTGGAACTACTACATGTACCTATCTCATTGTTATTAAATTATTAGAGATACACAAATTGTTTTTGCATCCACCATGTGTCATGTCCGCAATGGCCATGTGAGGTGAAATGTGTATATTTTGGGATGTCACCACTCAGTTTGTTTGTCCGGAAGAGGATCGGTTGCGGATCGAAACGTTGTCAATAAATCGGTGAATTGGGAGCTTTAAAACGGTGCATGCCTTCTTGTTATATACTAGTGTTCTTAATTAGTCTAGCACCTATGTTTTTAAGGATGTGCGTATGACCACAAACTTAACATACGCACTACAACACACATATACACATGGATTTTGTGTTGTAGATACAGTGCCTTTGGAAATTATTCAGAACCCTTCACTTTTTTCCTCATCAATCTACACTCAATAAATACCCCATAATGACAAATAAATAAATGACAAATGAATAAATTGTAGAATAATAGTGAACACATCCAAACTATGAAATAACACATATGGAATCATGTAGTAACCGAAAACTGTTAAACAAATCAAAATATATTTTAGATTTTAGATTCTTCAAAGCCTTGATGATAGCTTTGCACACTCTTGACATTCTCTCAACCAGCTTAACCTGGAATGCTTTTCCAACAGTCTTGAAGGAGTTCCCACATATGCTGAGCACTTGTTGACTGCTTTTCCTTCACTTTGTGGTCCAACACATCCCAAACCATCTCAAATGAGTTGAGGTCGGGTGATTGTGGACGCCAGGTCATCTAATGAAGCACTCCATCACTCTCCTTCTTGGTCAAATAGCCCTTACACAGCCTGGAGGTGTGTTTTGGGTCATTGTCCTGTTGAAAAACAAATGATAGTCAAACTAAGAGCATACCAGATGGGATGGCGTATCACTGCAGAATGCTGTGGTAGCCATGCTGGTTAAGTGTGCTTTGAATTCTAAATAAATCACAGAGAGTTTTACCAGCAAAGCTACCCCACACCATCACACCACACATGCAGAGATTATCCATTCACCTACTCTGCGTCTCACAAAGACATGGTGGTTGGAACCAAAAATCTCAAATTTGTACTCATCAGACCAAAGGGGAGATTTCCACTGGTCTAATGTCCATTGCTCGTGTTTCTTGGCCCAAGCAAGTCTCTTCTTCTTATTGGTGTCTTTAGTAGTGGTTTCTTTGCAGCAAATCGACCATGAATTCTATCAGGTATGAAGGTAAGACCCAGATGCAGAGAAGGTCGAATTAACAATGGTTTAATAATTCAACAGGGGCAGGCAATAGACAGGTCAAGGCAGGTAGGGGTCAGTAAACCAGAGGTGGGGGCGAAGGTAGCGGTCAGCAGGCAGGCTCAGGCTCATAGTCAGGGGCATGCAGAGTGGTCTGGCAGGCTCAGAGTCAGGACAGGCGAGGGTCAGAACCAGGAGGGCGAGAAAAAGAGAGATGATGGGACCAGAGATGCTGCCGCGTTCTGTCTCCTAGAGATTAATGTACTTTGGTGCGAAAGTGCAAATCAATCTCAGAACAACAGCAAAGGCCCTTGTGAAGTTGATGGAGGAAACAGGTACAAAAGTATCTATATCCACAGTAAAACGAGTCCTATATCGACATAACCTGAAAGGCCGCTCAGCAAGGAAGAAGCCACTGCTCCAAAACCGCCATAAAAAAAGCCAGACTACGGTTTGCAACTGCACATGATGAAACAAAAACAGAACTGTTTGGCCATAATGACTATTGTTATATTTGGAGGGAAAAAGGGGAGGCTTGCAAGCTGAAGAACACCATCCCAACCCTTGAAGCACGTGGGTGGCAGCATCATGTTGTGGGGGTGCTTTGTTGCAGGAGGGACTGGTGCACTTCACAAAATATATGGCATCATGAGGGAGGAAAAGTATGTGGATATATTGAAGCAACATCTCAAGACATCAGTCAGGAAGTTAAAGCTTGGTCGCAAGTGGGTCTACCAAATGGACAATGATCCCAAGCATACTTCCAAATGTTGTGGCAAATGGCTTAAGGATAAGAAAGTCAAGGTATTGGATTGGTCATCACGAAGCCCTGACCTCAATCCTATAAACAATTTGTGGGCAGAACTGAAAAAGCGTGTGCGAGCAAGGAGGCCTAGAAACCTGACTCAGTTACACCAGCTCTGTCAGGAGGAATGGGCAAAATTCACCCAACTTATTGTGGGAAGCTTGTGTAAGGCTACCCAAAATGTTTGACCCAAGTTAAACAATTTAAAGCAATGCTACCAAATACTAATTGAGCGTATGTAAACTTCTGACCCACTGGGAATGTGATGAAATAAATAAGAGCCAAAATAAATAATTCTCTCGACAACTATTCTGACATTTCACATTCTTAAAATAACGTGGTGATCCTAACTGACCTAAGACAGAGAATTTGTACAATGATTAAATATCAGGAATTGTGAAAAACTGAGTTGAAATGTATTTTGCTAAGGTGTATGCAAACTTCTGACTTCAACTGTTCATATTACCTCAATTACCTCAACACTGGTGCCCCCGCACATTGACTCTGTACCGTACACCATGTATATAGCCGCTCTATTGTTATTTTACAGCTGCTCATTACATTTTTGTTATTCCTATCTATTACTTTTTTTTAGGTATTATCTTAAAACTACATTGTTGGTTAAGGGCTTGTAACGAAGCATTCACTGTGAGGTCTACCTGTTGTATTCGGGGCATGTGACAAATACCATTTGATTTGATTTGATTTGAAAGACTGATTCATGCAGTCTCCTCAGAACAGTTGATGTTGAGATGTGTCTGTTACTTGAACTCTGTGAAGCATTTATTTGGGCTGGAATTTCTAAGGCTGTTAACTCTAATGAACTTATCCTTTGCAGCAGAGGTAACTCTGGGTCTTCCTTTCCTGTGGCGGTCCTCATGAGAGCCAGTTTCATCATAGTGCTTGATGGTTTTTGCGACTGCACTTGAAGAAATGTTAAAAGTTCTTGAAATGTTCTGCACTGACTGACCTTCATGTCTTAAAGTAATGATGGACTGTAATTTCTCTTTGAATGTATGACGCTACAAGCTTGGCACACCTGTTTTTGGGGAGTTTCTCCCATCCTTCTCTACAGATTCTCTCAAGCTCTATCAGGTTGGATGGGGAGCATTGCTGCACAGCTATTTTCAGGTCTCTCCAGAGATGTTCGATTAGATTCAAGTCTGGGCTTTGGCTGGGCCACTTAAGGACATTCAGAGACTTGTCCCGAAGCCTCTCCTGCGTTGTCTTGGCTGTGTGCTTAGGGTTGTTGTCCTGTTGGAAGGTGACCCTTCACCCCAGTCTGAGGTCCTGAGGGCTCTGGAGCAGGTTTTCATCAAGGATCTCTCTGTACTTTGCTCCATTCATCTTTGCCTCGATCCAGACTAGTCTCCCAGTCCCTGCCCCTGAAAAACACCCCCACAGCATGATGCTGCCACCACCATGCTTCACTGTAGGGATGGTGCCAGGTTCCCTCCAGATGTGACACTTGGCATTCTGGCCAAAGAGTTAAATCTTAATTTCATCAAACCAGAAAATCTAGTTTCTCATGGTCCTTTTGGCAAACTCCAAGCGGACTGTCATGGGCCTTTTACTGTGGAGTGACTCACTCTGGCCACTCTACCATAAAGGCCTGATTGGTGGAGTGCTGCAAATATGGTTGTCCTTCTGGAAGGTTCTCCCATCACCACAGAGGAACTCTGGAGCTCTGTCAGAGTGACCCTCTGATTTTTGGTCCTCCCTGACGAAGGCCCTTCTCCCCGATTGCTCAGTTTGGCCGGTTGGTCAGCTCTAGGAAGAGTCTTGGTGGTTCCAAGCTTCTTCCATTTAAGAATGATGGAGGCCACTGTGTTCTTGGGGACCTTCAATGCTGCAGACATTTTTTGGTACCCTTCTCCAGATCTGTGCCTCCGCACAATCCTGTCTCGGAGCTCTACTGACAATTCCTTCGACCTCATGGCTTGGTTTTTGCTCTGACATGCACTGTTAACTGTGAGACCTTAAATAGAAAGGTATGTGCCTTTCCAAAGCATGTCAAATCAATTGAATTTACCACAGGTGGACTCCAATAAGGTTGTAGAAACATCTCAAGGATGATCAATGGAAACAGGATAAACCTGAGATCAATTTCGAGTCTCATAGCAAAGTGTCTGACTACTTAAATTAGCAAACATTTCTACAAACCTGTTTTTGCTTTGTCATTATGGGGTATTGTCATGTGTGCTCCCTCTCCGGCTTCTAGGTCAACAGGCTGCTCGTTTATGGCGCACACCTTTCACCAGTGTTACGCGCATTTGCTCATAACTCACCTGGACTCGCCCTTTATATGTCGCTCCCTTTGGTTTCTTCCCCAGTCATCACTGTTTCTGTTCCATGTCGGTGCGCTGTTTGTGTTTTTTGTTTTGGTCATTTATTTAATTAAATGTATTCACTCTCTGAACTTGCTTCCTGACTCTCAGCGTACATCGTTACAGAATGACGACTCAACAAAGGGAAGCATCAGGGAGTGTATTATTTTTTGTGTGTTGGAGGTGATGTCGGGTCCGGGTGTTGGAGCTGGAACTACCTGGGAGGCCTCAGCCGGTTTGTAGGCTCCCATGCCTAAGCTGGATGAACAGGCTCCCGTGCCTCAGCCGAGGCAACCGGGGAGGTCTCAGCCGGCTCATCAGACTCTTATTCCTCATCCGGTTTGTCAGGTTTCTGCACCTCAGCGGAGGCGACCGGTCTGCTCCAGATCCACGGGATCATCCCTGTGGTTTGCGTCCTGCGGCTGGAGCTGAACCCGCTGGGGAGGGGGTTCTGTCACGTATGCTCTCTCTCCGGCCTCTACGTCACCAGGCTGCTCGTTTATGGCACACACCTGTCAACAGCGTTATGCTCATTTGCACATAATGAAACTCACCTGGACCCATCCCCTCCTTGATTCCCTGCCATGTATATGTTACCTCCTTTGGTTTCTTCCCCAGTCGTCATTGTTTCTGTTTCTGTTCCATGTCGGTGCGCTGTTTGTGTTTCTTGTTTTGCTTAATGATTTATTTAAATGTTTTCACTCCCTGAACTTGCTTCCTGACTCTCAGCGTGCATCGTTACAGGTATTGTGTGTAGATTGTTAAGGATTTTTTTTCATCCATTAAATAATAAGGCTGTAACGTAACAAAATGTGGAAAAAGTCCACTGTATGTGGTAGTAGAGTAGTGGCCTGAGGGGACACACTTAATCTGTTGTGAAATGTAATATAATGTTTTTTTTTTATATTGTATATAACTGCCTTAATTTTGCTGGACCTCAGGAAGAGTAGCTGCTGTATTGGTAGGAACTGATGGGGATCTATAATAAACAACAGGAAGAGTAGATTCTGCCTTGGCAGGAACTAATGGGAATCTATAATAAACACCAGGAAGAGTAGCTGCTGCCTTGGCAGAACTAATGGGGATCTATAATAAACACCAGGAAGAGTAGCTGCTGTCTTGGCAGGGACTAATGGGGATCTATAATAAACACCAGGAAGAGTAGCTGCTGTCTTGGCAGAACTAATGGGGATCTATAATAAACACCAGGAAGAGTAGCTGCTGCCTTGGCAGAACTAATGGGAATCTATAATAAACACCAGGAAGAGTAGCTGCTGTCTTGGCAGAACTAATGGGAATCTATAATAAACACCAGGAAGAGTAGCTACTGTCTTGGCAGAACTAATGGGAATCTATAATAAACACCAGGAAGAGTAGCTGCTGTCTTGGCAGAACTAATGGGAATCTATAATAAACACCAGGAAGAGTAGCTGCTGTCTTGGCAGAACTAATGGGAATCTATAATAAACACCAGGAAGAGTAGCTGCTGTCTTGGCAGGGACTAATGGGGATCTATAATAAACACCAGGAAGAGTAGCTGCTGTCTTGGCAGAACTAATGGGGATCTATAATAAACACCAGGAAGAGTAGCTGCTGTCTTGGCAGAACTAATGGGAATCTATAATAAACACCAGGAAGAGTAGCTGCTGTCTTGGCAGAACTAATGGGAATCTATAATAAACACCAGGAAGAGTAGCTGCTGTCTTGGCAGGGACTAATGGGGATCTATAATAAACACCAGGAAGAGTAGCTGCTGTCTTGGCAGAACTAATGGGGATCTATAATAAACACCAGGAAGAGTAGCTGCTGTCTTGGCAGGGACTAATGGGGATCTATAATAAACACCAGGAAGAGTAGCTGCTGTCTTGGCAGAACTAATGGGGATCTATAATAAACACCAGGAAGAGTAGCTGTTGTCTTGGCAGAACTAATGGGGATATATAATAAACACCAGGAAGAGTAGCTGCTGTCTTGGCAGAACTAATGGGGGATCTATAATAAACACCAGGAAGAGTAGCTGCTGTCTTGGCAGGGACTAATGGGGATCTATAATAAACACCAGGAAGAGTAGCTGCTGTCTTGGCAGAACTAATGGGGATCTATAATAAACACCAGGAAGAGTAGCTGCTGTCTTGGCAGAACTAATGGGGATCTATAATAAACACCAGGAAGAGTAGCTGCTGTCTTGGCAGAACTAATGGGGATCTATAATAAACACCAGGAAGAGTAGCTGCTGTCTTGGCAGGGACTAATGGGGATCTATAATAAACACCAGGAAGAGTAGCTGCTGTCTTGGCAGAACTAATGGGGATCTATAATAAACACCAGGAAGAGTAGCTGCTGTCTTGGCAGAACTAATGGGGATCTATAATAAACACCAGGAAGAGTAGCTGCTGTCTTGGCAGGGACTAATGGGGATCTATAATAAACACCAGGAAGAGTAGCTGCTGTCTTGGCAGGGACTAATGGGGATCCATAACAAATACAAATACCTCCCGCCTACCACTCATCCCATCCAGATAAATGCTTACACCAAATGTGTGTTATGGAATTTTTTGCATTTAGTTTATTGACCAAAGTAGGCGACAAATGATAAAATAACTTATTTGTCTTTAGTGCAGACAGTCTGGACCAGTTTCATAGCTAAATATTGAGTGTGTAGATAGAATGTTATTTCATAGTGTGAGGGGTGTGGGCTTCTCAATGTCTGTGTGTAAAACCTGAGGGTGCCTGCCTTATACTAATTTATAAACATTGGTGGTTCGAGCCCTTAATGCTGATTAGCTGAAAGCCATGGTACATCAGACCATAGACCTTGGGTATGACAAAACATGTATTGTTACTGCTGTAATTACATTGGTAACCAGTTTATAATAGCAATAATGCACCTCTGGGGTTTGTGGTATATGGCCTATATACCACGGCTAAGGGCTGTATCCAGGCATGCTTAAGAACAGCCCTCAGCCGTGGTATATTGGCCATATACCACACCACCTCGGGCCTTATTGCTTAAGTACACTCATACTGTATAATCCCAGCCCCAGGCTTTAGGTTACACTCAGACACACAGATATACATTTGAAATCGGACATTTGCATACACCTTAGCCAAATACATTTAAACTCAGTTTTTCACAATTCCTGACATTAATTCCTAGTAAAAATTCCCTGCCTTAGGTCAGTTAGGATCACCACTTTATGTTAAGAATGTGAAATGTCAGAATAATGCCCATTCCTCCTGACAGAGCTGGTGTAACTGATTCAAGTTTGTAGGCCTCCTTGCTCTCACACACTTTTTCAAATCTGCCCACAAATTTTCTATAGGATTGAGGTCAGGGCTTCGTGATGGCTACTCCAATACCTTGACTTTGTTGTCCTTAAGCCATTTTGCCACAACTTTGGAAGTATGCTTGGAGTTATTGTCCATTTGGAAGACCCATTTGCCATCAAGCTTTAACTTCCTGACTGATGTCTTGAGATGTTGCTTCATTATATCCACATAATTTTAATTTCCCTTCCTTATGATGCCATCTATTTTGTGAAGTGCAATATTCCCTCCTGCAGCAAAGCACCCCCACAACATGATGATGCCACCCACGTGCTTCATGGTTGGGATGGTGTTCTTTGGCTTGTAAGCCTCCCCCTTTTACCTCCAAACATAACGATGGTTATTAATGGCCAAACAGTTCTATTTTTTACTTCATCAGACCAGAGGATATTTCTCCAAAAAGTATGATCTTTGTCCCCTTGTGCATTTGCAAACTGTAGTCTGGCTTTTTTATGGCGGTTTTGGAGCAGTGGCTTCTTCCTTGCTGAGCAGCCTTTCAGGTTATGCCGATATAGGACTTGTTTTACTGTGTATATAGATACCTTTGTACCTGCTTCCTCCAGCATCTTCACAAGGTCCTTTGCTGTTGTTCTGGGATTGATTTGCACTTTTCGCACCAAAGTTCATCTCTAGGAGACAGAACACGTCTCCTTCCTGAGTGGTATGACGGCTGTTTGGTCCCATGGTGTTTATACTTGTGTACTATTGTTTGTACAGATGAACGTGGTACCTTCAGGCGTTTGGAAATTGCTCCCAAGGATGAACTTGTGGTCTACAGGTCTACAATTCTTGGCTGATTTCTTTTGATTTTCCCATAATGTCAAGCAAAGAGGAACTGAGTTTGAAGGTAGGCCTTTAAATGCATCCACAGGTTCACCTCCAATTGACTCAAATTATGTAAATGAGCCTTTCATGAGCTTCTGAAGCCATTACATACTTTTCTGGAATTGTCCAAGCTGTTTAAAGGCACAGTCAACTTAGTGTATGTAAACTTCTGACCCACTGGAATTGTGATACAGTGAATTATAAGTGAAATAATCTGTCTGTAAACAATTGTTGGAAAAATGACTAGAGTCAAAAAAGTAGATGTCCTAACCGACTTGCCAAAACTATAGTTTGTTAACAAGAAATTTGTGGAGAGGTTGAAAAACGAGTTTTAATGACTCCAACCTATATATGTAAACTTCCGACTTCAACTGTATGTATAAATGTGCACACATACACGCACACACACACCCCACACACATACACACACACAAAGAGAAACACTCCATCGACCATCCTTATCAATGGGAATGAAACCACACAACTGATTATTCATCAGGTGAATTTCAAATTGATATCTAATATTAGATATTATTGTATCTGACAATTTGGAGGTAAATGAACACCATACTTTGAATAAAGACTTTAAGACATAATTGTATGCTTTCATTGATGTTCTTGTTATTGTATTTTGCCAATATCACAGTGCTGAGTAGCCATCTCTTTGATAGGTGAACCTCGGGTACAGATCATTATTATGATGTCAGTCAGCCTCCCTGTCAGCTTGGAGTGTTGGGTCAAAGTACAGGTTAAGTGTTAAGATTCTGACAGAGCCTCTGAAGGAAGTGTGTGTGTGGCATACTCTGTGGGATGTTGTAAAGAAAGCTGACGTGTGTGTGATGTGTGTGCGTGCATGCTCATGTGTCAAATCAAATGTTATTTGTCACAAGCGCCGAATATAACAGGTGTAGGTAGACCTTACAGTAAAATTCTTACTTACAAGCCCTTAACCAACAATGCAGTTATAAGAAAAATAAGTGTTAAGTAAAAAATAGATGTGTAAAAAATTTAAATAATTAAAGAGCAGCAGTAAAATAACAGTAGCTCGGGATACCGGTACAGAGTCAATTTGAGGGGGCAGGGGTTAGTTGAGGTAATTGAGGTAATATGTGCATATAGGTAGAGTTAAACTGACTATGCATAGATAATAAACAGAGAGTAGCAGGAGCGTAAAGGGGGGTCAATGCAAATAGTCTGGGTAGGCATTTGATTAGCTGTTCAGGAATCTTATGGCTTGGGGGGTAGAAGCTGTTAAGAAGCCTTTTGGACCTAATCTTGGCGCTCCGGTACCGCTTGCCGTACGTTAGCAGAGAGAACAGTCTATGACTAGGGTGGCTGGGGTCTTTGACATTTCTAGGGCCACAGCCTGGTATAGAGGTCCTGGATGGCAGGAAGCGTGGCCCCAGTGATGCGCTGGGCCGTATGCACTACCCTCTGTAGTGCCATGCGGTCGGAAGCCAAGCAGTTGCCATACCAGGCAGTGATGCAACCAATCAGAATGCTCTCGATGGTGCAGCTGTATAACTTTTTTGAGCATCTGAGGACCCATGCCAAATCTTTTCAGTCTCCTGAGGGGGAATACGCTTTGTCGTGTCCTCTTCACGACTGTCTTGGTGTGTTTGACCATGATCATTTGTTGTTGATGTGGACACTACAGCCCGTAGATGAGAATAGGGGTGTGCTCGGTCCTCATTTTCCTGTAGTCCACAGTCATCTCCTTTGTCTTGATCACGTTGAGGGAGAGCATGTTATCCTGGCTCCACACAACCAGGTCTTTGACCTCATCCCTATAGGCTCTCTCATCGTTGTCAGTGATCAGGCCTACCACTGCTGTGTTGTCGGCAAACTTAATGATGGTGTTGGAGTCGTGCCTGGCCATGCAGTCATGAGTGAACAGGGAGTTCAGGAGGGGACTGAGCACATACCCCTGAGGGGCCCCCGTGTTGAGGATCAGCGTGGCAGATGTGTTGTTACCTAACCTTACCACCTGGGGGATGGCCCATCAGGAAGTCCAGGATCCACTTGCAGAGGGAGGTGTTTAGTCCCAGAGTTCTTAGCTTAGTGATGAGCTTTGAGGGCACTATGGTGTTGAACGCTGAGCTGTAGTCAATGAATAGCATTCTCACATAGGTGTTCCATTTGTCCACGTGGGAAAGGGCAGTGTGGAGTGCAATAGAGATTGCATCATCTGTTGATCTGTTGGGGCGGTATGCAAATTGGAGTGGGTCTAGGCTTTCTGGGATAATGGTGTTGATGTGAGCAATGATCAGCCTTTCAAAGCACTCCATGGCTACAGACATGAGTGCTACGGGTCAGTAGTTATTTAGGCAGGTTTAGTGTTCTTGGGCACAGGGACTATGGTAGTCTGCTTGAAACATGTTGGTATTACAGACTCAGTCAGGGAGAGGGTGAAAATGTCAGTGAAGACACTTTCCAGTTGGTCAGCCCATGCTCAGAGTACACGTCCTGGTAATTTATCTGGCCCTGCGGCCTTGTGAATGTTCACCTGTTCAAAGGTCTTATTCACATCGGCTACGGAGAGTGTGATCAAACAGACGTCCTGAACAGCTGATGCTCTCATGCATGCTTCAGTGCTGCCACATCCGACAAGCGTCGGAGCAGGTGTAGTACGATTCAATCTTAGTCCTGTATTGACGCTTTGCCTGTTTGATGGTTCGTCGGAGGGCATAGCAGGATTTCTTATACGCTTCCAGGTTAGAGTCCCTCTCCTTGAAAGCAGCAGCTCTACCCTTTAGCTCAGTGCGGATGTTGTCTGTAATCCATGGCTTCTGGTTGTGGTATGTATGTACAGTCACTGTGGGGACGACGTCATCGATGCACTTACTGATGAAGCCAGTGACTGATGTGGTGTACTCCTCAAAGCCATCAGAAGAATCCCGGAACATATTCTAGTCTGTGCTCCCAAACAGTCCTGTAGCTTAGTATCTGTGTCATCTGACCACTTCTTTATTGACTGAGTCACTGGTGCTTCCTGTTTTAGTTTTTGCTTGTAAGCAGGAATCAGGAGGATAGAATTATGGTCAGATTTGCCAAATGGAGCGCAAAGGAGAGCTTTGTACACGTCTTTGTGTGTGGAGTAAATGTGGTCTAGAGTTTTTCCCTCTGGTTGGACATTAACATGCTGGTAGAAATGAAGTAAAACGGATATAAGTTTCCTTGCATTAAAGTCCCCGGCCACTATGAGCACCACCTCTGGATGAGTGTTTTCCTGTTTGCTTATGGCCATATACTCATCGAGTGCGGTCTTAGTAGCAGCATCGATATGGGGTGGTAAATAAACAGCTAGGAAGAATATAGATGAAAACTCTCTAGGTAGATAGTGTGGTCTACAGCTTATCATGAGATACTCTACCTCAGGCGAGCAAAACCTTGAGACTTCCTTACTATAAGATTTCGTGCAACAGCTGTTATTTACAAATAGACACAGAACGCCACACCTTGTCTTTCTGGAGACAGCTGTTCTATCTTGCCGATGCACAGAAAACCCAGCCAGCTGTATGCTATCCATGTCGTCGTTCAGCCACGACTCGGTGAAACATAAGATATTACAGTTTTTAATGTAGGATATTTGTGATCGTATTTTGTCTATTTTGTTATCCAATGATTGTACGTTGGCTAATAGGACTGATGATAGATGCAGATTACCTACTCGCCTTCGGATCCTTACAAGGCACCCCAACCTACGTCTCCAATATCTCTGTCTCTTTCTCATGCGAATCACTGGGATATAGGCCTTGTCGGGTGTCTGAAGTAAATCATTTGTGTCCGACTCGTTGAAGAAAAAATATTTGTCCAGTACGAGGTGAGTAGTCCCTGTCCTAATATCTAGAAGCTCTTTTCGGTCAAAAGAGACAGTGGCAGAAATATTATGTAGAAAATAAGTTACAAATAACATGAAAAAACACACACATTAGCGCAATTGGTTAGGAGACCGTAAAACGGCAGCCATCTCCTCTGGTGCCATTATACTGCATGTATCTGTGTGTAGTTTATAGCCTGAGGCTGGGATTAAAGAGTATAAGTATAACATCTTTCAACTCAACTAGCTCCACCACCCCCAATGTAGCCAGGTTAATAACAGCGAGATCTGGCCCCTCCTACAGTAGTCACAACCCCATCTCATTTGGGATTAACTCTACCTCAGTTCACCATGGGGTTGCCTGGGCCTGTGGAGACCATAGTGGAGATATAGGCTGATGACCCTAAGGGTATGTGAGCAAATAAAGTCCATCTTAAAACAGGAGTAGGAGGTCAGAACAAAGGGTGTAATAAAGATCTTAGACAATATAGGAGGAGTAGGCTAGGACCTCCGCACTACTCAAAAGTTCATCTGATGGAATTGTGTCAGATTTTCAGAGATACAATGCTCCTCTACAGGATTTTTCAGATGGATATTTTGTCATCTGGAACAATGTTGTTTCAGTGTAATGTGTTTTTTTTTTCTCTCATGAATTTGCATGGATCCATTCTCTTCCCAAATTATTGGACTATGTTTTGTGTGAGGGGAAAGTCAGATGTTTGAATGAAAAAAGACCGCAACATTTTCCTAACTCTACAGCCCATATCACTGTGGCCTCATGGCTCATGGCTCTGCTGCAGTTACAACTAGTGCAATATTAATGAGACAGTGGAAAGGGATCTCTCTCGGTCTCTCTCTCTCTCTCTCTCTCTCTCTCTCTCTCTCTCTCCGTGTGTGTGTGTGTGTGTGTGTGTGTGTGTGTGTGTGTGTGTGTGTGTGTGTGTGTGTGTGTGTGTGTGTGTGTGTGTGTGTGTGTGTGTGTGTGTGTGTGTGTGTGTGTGTGTACAAATATTACATAAAAAGTATTGGTATGACTGTGACTTGCTAGCAAAGTTTCTTGTCCATGTTTGGGAGGTAAATGGTGGCGATTTTCAACTTGCTGAAGTGAAAACACAATTTGTTGAAGAGAAAGTACATCTGTCCCTCACATCTTTGTAATCTGTGTGAAAAAAATGTTAAGTCAAACAATCAAGATTCATAACAAATATAAAGCAATACATCTCCATCTATGTCCATATCAAAGATCTCCATTGACTTCAAGGAATAACTGAAGCCCAAACTCCCTTCATTCCTCTTTTCTCTCTGACTGAGTCTGATATCAAACATGCCTAAAATAATGCTGGCTACAAAGTGGGTTTTTGTTTCCCGTTTGGTGTTGTTTTAAGAGGAGACACCGGGCTGGAAAGTTAAAGCCTGTCTCATTCAGGTCCCTCAAAGGAGCTCCTTCATTTGGTCATCTTGCCGGTGAAAAATGCCACTTAAATGCCACCGTGACAAAAGCGTGAGAAGGAAGAGAGGGCGGCTGGCAGGCCACTGGGCTGCCATTGGGGAGCCATAGACATCATGGTGTCTGGGACAGGGGGCTTCGTTTGGGAGAGACTGCAGGGCTTAAAGTCAAAGATTACTTTGAAATCGGTACTCCCCCCTCCTCTCTGTCCTCTCTCATTCCCTCCCTCCATTCCTCTCTCCACCAGCCACCACTCCCTCCCTTGGAAAATAAAACCTGCCGCCAGAGAGCAGGGGATGAGCCAGGAGAAGATCCTCTTTGATGACAGAGAAGGATCCCTTTGTTTCACTAATCCTCTTCGCCCCTCTCCCCCCTCCTTACACCCCTCCCTTTGCCAAATGTTAAGCCCAACTGGACGTCAAAGGGGCCGCATGCTCAGGCAGGGACTCAATGGTTACATTCTTCATCCTACTACATCACTCAGAAGAATGGGATAATTCGAGTTTTCTTTTTTATAAGGTAAAAAAGACATGAAAAAATGTATGGTGAACAGACAAAAGTTGTATTTGGGACTTCAGTTGTTTATCTTCATAATTCTGAACTGCTCTCAACTGGAGCTGGCTGTCTGATAGAATGTAACCAGTATTTAAGTTAATAGGAGCTTGGTCTTTGCACTCTTGCTATGGAAACCATACGATCATCTATTTAACACTGCCATAGCAGCCACTATGAGAAACATCCCCCCCAATATCTTGTAATGTCATCTAATTCTGTTTATTCACACAATTCCCCATTGACACTTCACCGTTCATCGTATACTTTGGAGGGAATTAGAGAAATGACAAAACACATTACCCATCGCCATCATCATGAAGCGATCCCATGACATGGGTCAATATTGGTGTTGCTCAGGGAGACTCCCAAGGGAGAGTTCTTCCAGCTAGTCTAAGCCTGTCAGGGAGAAGAGGTCGTCACCTATGGTTAGGTCTCAGGATATTATGCATTTCCCTCTCTTCCTCTGTCTGCCTTTAGGGTCACCACTAAGTGAGGACCCAGGCACGAGGGCAAGCAGCTCAAGTGTGTGTCGGTGTCATTATCAGATGGGACACACATATTTACAGAGGAGATGAAAGTGCTTCCTCGGATTGTAACATCTGCCCTCTGATGGTTGCTGTCTCATCTTGATGACCCCAGAGGTCTAGATGAGAAAGGAAGAGCCTGGGGACAGCTATTATTTCCACTCCTTGTACACACAGATTGTGTGTGTGTGTGTGTGTGTGTGTGTGTGTGTGTGTGTGTGTGTGTGTGTTGTTTACATGTGTATGATGGGGAACCTAACACCACTGGACATATGGTCAATACATATGAAGTGAGAGGATGATTGTCTTTTTTTCAACAAATATGCCAATACCCTGGAGATGTTTGGTTGTGTTGAGTGGATATCACTAGTCCAGGGTCATGGGGTCAAGAGGGGCTAACCTGGCCATTTCACTTTCATGTCATTTTTAAGGTGAGTACATGCCCCCCCCCCCCCGCTCTCTCTCGCTCTCTCTCACCCTTCCTCTTGCATCCCTCTTCCGCCATCTTCTGTTCCCTCCTTCCCCTTTCCATTTCCTCTCTCCCAGCTTAAATTAAAAAATAAATGAGGCCCTCTTTTTTTGGAGGAGCCACACTGCAGGAGTGAAAGCCTAGCTTTCCTAGGGGAAATGAGGGCAGGAGAGGGGAGAATAGGGAGAGGATGGAAGGGAGAGGATCAGGTCAGGAGCCTCTGGCCATCAATCGATGGGCTGATGGTTGGTCAACAGGATCTCTTCTCTCAGACCTTGTGCTGGCCACTACCAGTGAGTTACTGCAGTAGCTCCTCTCCTCTCCTCTCCTCTCCTCTCCCACTCCCACTCCCCTACACCAGAGGAGGCTGGTGGGAGGAGCAATAGAATAACGAGCTCATTGTAATGGCTGGAATGGAATCAATGGAACGGTGTCAAACATATCAAACATATGGAAACCACATGTTTGACTCCGTTCCAAAATGCCATTCCAAACTTTACAATGAGCCCTTCATCCTGTAGCTCATCCCACCAGCCTCCTCTGCCCTACACCCCTGGTGTCTGTCTCCTTCTTTCGCTTTCTGTTGGCCACTCAACAGCGTATCCCCAATGTATGACCATCAGCTGTACAGCTGTAACAAGGAGGGTGCATGCCACCTAGAGGTTTGAGAGATTCATTGCTACATTTCAAGCACTTAAGCAATAGAAATGGAAATGGAATTACATTTCCAACTATCATCTCATAAATTCTTATCTACTCTTAATGAATTGGATAAAGATACTCAGACAAAAGTTTGATGAAAGCATTCTCTTTAAAAGGAAACAGCAGGAGGCTTGAGAGTATAGTTATTTTGGGCTGTTTTTGCTAATTTAAATACAACTTTTACTTTATGCCTTGTCTTTCATTACATTTTGAATGCTTAGCAGGACAGGAAAATTGTCAAATTCATGCTCTTATCAAGAGAACATCCCCGGTCATCCCTATTGACTCTGATCTGCCGGATTCTAAACATATGTAAATGATGTCTGAGTGTTGGAGTGTGCCCCTGTCTATCCGTAAATTAATAAAACAAGAACATGGTGCAGTCTGGCTTGGTTTATACTTTTACTTTTGATACTTAAAATCAAATACTTTTAGATTTTTACTCAAATAGTATTTTACTGGTTAACTTGAGTCATTTTCTATTAAGGTATCTTTACTTTTACTCAAGTATGATGATTGGGTACTTTTTCCACCACTGATTAACAGCCTACAGTCAGATAAAATAGATTTTTAACGTTCAATCTTGTTATCCATTTGTTTCTTTCAGCCCTGTAAATAGCCCTAGCCGCCTAGCACCATAGACAAATGATATTCCATGCACTTAAACATCCCGCACAACAGATTGTAAAAAATGAAATTAAAGAAAATGAAAGACACCAGCAAAAGATAACGTGTTTGAAAAGTCATAGCCTATTGGTATGAGGTAATGGATAGCATTATAACTCACTCTCCAAAACCTTTAAAACTGTGGGCACCGCCCGATGTCGTCATGAATCTAACAGGCATGGACAGCTGCATCAACTGGTTTGTGCTATAGAAGGCCAAAATGGCCAATGATGAGAAGATTGCATCAACCTTAGATGAGAAGGCAATTGATAATAAGACTGCCCAGCCCCAAGAAAGCCCTGCTGATAGCATAAACGAGATGGTGTTCAGAATTGTGGGGACCGCCCTGGAGAAGAAGAAGAGGAAGAAGAGGAGGAGGAAGAAGAAGCCTCGGGAAGAAGCTCACTCTCGACACCCTCCTGAAGATTGAGACTCCTGCCGCACTGGCAAACGGCCTGCGGGTGAAGAAACCAGAGATCTATGAGCAGATAAGATACGCTAGTGATGCGCGCCTTGAATCATAATCCGCAGTCGGCGCAGGCGTGTTTAGGATAATGAAATATTCTGTGCATGAAGGGACGGTGGGTGGCAAAGCGTTGAATAAAGAGAAAACAATACTTTTCAAAATCTATAGGCCTCAATGTTTATTTATATTTATAGTGAAATATATATATATCTACCCTAGATGCCCTCAATCTAAACTAGATGCCCTCAATCTCACACAAATTATCAAGGAGCCTACCAGGTACAACCCTAAATCCATAACCATGAGCACCCTCTTAGATATCATCCTGACCAACTTGCCCTCTAAATACACCTCTGCTGTTTTCAACCAGGATCTCAGCAATCACTGCCTCATTGCCTGCGTACATAATGGGTCCGCGGTCAAACGACCACCCCTCATCACTGTCAAACACTCCCTAAAACACTTCAGCGAGCAGGCCTTTCTAATCGACCTTGCCCGGGTATTCTGGAAGGATATTGACCTCATCCCGACAGTAGAGGATGCCTGGTTGCTCTTCAAAAGTGCTTTCCTCTCCATCTTAAATAAGCATGCCCCATTCAAAAAAATGTAGAACTAAGAGCAGATATAGCTCTTGGTTCACCCCAGACTTAACGGCCCTTGACCAGAACAAAAACATACAGTGACATTCTGCATTAGCATCAAATATCCTCTGCGATATGCAACTTTTCAGGGAAGTCAGGAACCAATATACTCAGTCAGTTAGGAAAGCTAAGGATAGCTTTTTCAAACAGAAATTTGCTTCCTGTAGCACTAATTCCAAAACGTTTTAGGACACTGTAAAGTCCATGGAGAATAAGAGCACCTCCTCCCAGCTGCCCACTGCACTGAGGATAGGAAACACTGTCACCGCCGATAAATCTACGATAATCAATCATTTCAATAAGCTTTTTTCTACGGCTGGCCATGCTTTCCACATGGCTACCCCTACCCCGGTCACCGCATTTTTATCTGCAAACTCAATAGTCTTGGCTTCTCAAATGACTCGCCTGGTTCACCAACTACTTCTCAGATAGAGTTCAGTGTGTCAAATCGGAGGGCCTGTTGTCTGGACCTCAGGCAGTCTCTATGGGGGTGCCACAGGGTTCAATTCTCGGGCCGACTCTTTTCTCTGTATATATCAATGATGTCGCTCTTGCTGCTGGTGATTCTCTGATCCACCTCTACGCAGACGACACCATTCTGTATACATCTGGCCCTCCTTTGGACACTGTGCTAACAAACCTTCAAATGAGCTTCAATGCCATACAACACTCCTTCCATGGCCTCCAACTGCTTTTAAATGCTAGTAAAATTAGGTGCATGCTCTTCAACCGATTGCTGCCCGCACCCTCCTACCAGACTAGCATCACTACTCTGGACGGTTCTGACCTAGAATATGTGGACAACTACAAATACCTAGGTGTCTGGTTAGACTGCAAACTCTCCTTCCAGACTCACATTAAGCATCTCCAATCCAAAAATAAATCTAGAATCGGCATTCTATTTTGCAACAAAGCCTCCATCACTCATGCTGCCAAACATACCCTCGGTAAACTGACTATCCTACCGATCCTTGACTTCGGCGATGTAATTTACAAAATAGCCCCCAACACTCTACTCAGCAAACTGGATGTAGTCTATCACAGTGCCATTCGTTTTGTCACCAAAGCCCCCTATACTACCCACCACCGCGACCTGTATGCTCTCGTTGGCTGGCCCTCACTACATATTCGTCGCCAAACCCACTGGCTCCAGGTCATCCATAAGTTTTTGCTAGGTAAAGCCCCACCTTATCTCAGCTCACTGGTCACCATAGCAACACCCACCCATAGCACACGCTCCAGCAGATTTATTTCACTGGTCATCCCCTGAGCCAACACTTCCTTTGGCCGCCTTTCCTTCCAGTTCTCTGCTGCCAATGACTGGAATGAATTGCAAAAACCACTGAAGCTGGAGTCTTATATATCCCTCTCTAACTTTAAGCATCAGCTGTCAGAGCAGCTTACCTGTACCTGTACACAGCCAATCTGTAAATATCAGACCCAACTACCTCATCCCCATATTATTACTTACCCTCTTGCTCTTTTGTACCCCAGTATCTCTACTTGCACATCATCATCTGCACATCTATCAGTCCAGTGTTAATGCTAAATTGTAATTATTTCGCCTCTAGGGCCTATTTATTGCCTACCTCCCTACTCTTCTACATTTGCACACACTGTACATAGATTTTTCATTTTTTTTCCTATTGTGTTATTGTTTTGCTTTGCTTTGCTTTATCTTGGCCAGGTCGCAGTTGTAAATGAGGACTTGTTCTCAACTGTCCTACCTGGTTAAATAAAGGTACAACAAATATCATCATCGGCACATTCGGCAGGGGCTCTTTTTTTTTCGTTTTATTTTGTTTGTTCATTTTTTAATTAAAAAAAAATCTCAGTCCTTTTTTGTATTCATAATACAGATCAACAACTTACAGTGTTACATCATACAAAACAGAACGTAGGTATTAACAAGAAAATACTAAAACATACAAAACACATCAATGAAATAATAAAAGAATAAACAATTCTAGTGCAATTCTAATCACTCTGAAAAATATATAATTATAATGATTCAGGAAAATGTTATTATTGCTGTTATTCACTAGGGTTAATGTTTTAATAAGATAGTTAAATTCAATCAAAAATGAGTGCAATTTTGGTATATAATTTTGTAATTTTTGTTTGTGTATAAAGTATTTGGCAACAAGAATTTAAAAAATCACAATCATTTCACTGATCTTGTTATCATTGCAATACTAACATATTATATCCTTCATGTCAAAAACATGGGTAGTGTTCATAATGGTAAATAAGTATTCTGCAAGGTTTTCCCAAAATTATGACACAAATTTACAATCAAAGAACAAGTGAGACAGATTCTCACCTTTTTTCATAGAAAACGTCATCAACGTCATCATCAATAGCCACAAATTTGGACAACATAGAAGTATATGGATATATCTTATGTCAAATTTGAAAGTGCACTTCCTTAAATTTGTTTGGTATACAATATTTGTAAGGCCTTAACCATGCATTCTTCTAGACAATGTCAAGAATAAGCATGTTCCAGAAAATGTTTCCTCTTGGTGTAAGTTGGTTTTGTGAATGGCGAATTTGTCTTATATATTTATTACAACAAGATTTCTCAAGCCTTCCAAACGAGGCAGGAGCTCTTCCTCTGACCGCCAGTAACCCTGTTGACATCACAGCTACCTCAAGCACGCGCCACCTTCAGCGATCCAATCGCAGGCAAGCGGACTGCCTTGACAACGTTTCGTTTCCCCATCACTTCCGGGCTGATAACAAGGGCCGTTGATGCCTGCAGATTTTCATTAAAATATCTTAGTTTAATAAATACATTGGCGCCATAGCTGTGATGTTTTGGGAGTGATTTGGTCACAAAGCCTACAAATGAGGTTGGTGTATTGACGAAATTCTTCCAAGAGACGCAGGAATAGAGGATGATGAAGAGGTGAGGTTGCATTGTCTGGGCTCTCGATTCTTGCAGATGTGCTGCGATGTTAGCTAACGTTAGCTGGCTAGCAATTCTATTTTGTTGCTTGCTACCAGTAGCTCTCTCGACGGATAATCTAATGTTATTTGGTGTAATTGAAATTAGACTCAATAGGTTACTAGCTAGTGTCGGCTTGCTTTTCTCGAAACTTTTTTTTATTTTTTATTTTATTAGTTAGCTGTGTGTGTGTGTCATCCACAGCTGTAATGCCGGGCTGTTGATGCTAACGTTAGATATATTTGATAGGCACTTTCCTGTCTGGTGACGTTAGGAAGCTAGTTCACAACGGTAGTCAACGTTATCTTACTGTGGTGTTGACAAAAGGGTTTCATCATGGCATTTTGAGTGTGTTGATCTCCCCATTTATATCACGTTTTATTACACGTTATCAGGACCTGGGTAACTGTTAGTTACCTAACTATTTGGTTTGTTTGTTATATTTTTAGTTAGTGAACGTTAACTATGTACCCGTAGCATATTTAGTTAGCATAGCCTATTTTTGCATAGATATGGAAAAATTGTTCATCCAGCAATGTGGTAACGTTATTGTCTTTTGGCCTGCCACACTATCTAGCATTATAGACCCTGCTAAGTAGGACTAACTGTCCACGCCATACCGGTAACGTTGCTTTAACAACTGCGTCATGGCAACAGACAATCACAAATGTCACATGACACATGTCTGGAGACGAGCCTTTGGTGTTTCCTTTCTGGGAGAAGGAGATGGTGTGTGCTGTGCAGATAACAACGACAACTAGAATATAATGATGGTGAGAAGGCCATCGATAGAGTGAAACCTTTCAGATAGGAGGTGATGACAGATTTGGAGTCTCGTGGGTATGGGCTGACTGAACCAGTTCAGGATGTAAGGTGGTCAGATGCTTTGATTTGATTAACTTATGCCAATACTGCAATGGCACCACATTAGGCATCATTCACATCTTGTTAGTTACAAATACTTTAACTGTTGTGCAAACTGTGTTTGTTATGACACTGGTGGACAGAGTGGTGGATTCCTCCAGATGATATAACAACACATTCTCTCTCTATCTCTCTCTGTGTGTGTCTGTCTGTTTCAAGGACTCTAGGAATATTGTCTTGTCTTTACTTTGGGGTCAAGTGGAAGTAGAGTTTACACAGCAGAGGATGTCTTCTGGTTGATTGAGAGTTCTGTTTTCCAGAACCAGACTTGACCTAGACTATCCCTAACAATAACGGAACAACAACTCATTTGTTTACAATTACAGGAGTAGAACTAGCTATATGTTTACTGTGCTGTTAGGCCTACATTTCAGTTTCATAGTTCCCGTTCAGCCATGTGGTCTGCAAGCCGTTATTACTCTGCGCCGTGACTCATTTAAGTGGAGACTCAGAGTGGCCTAAAACTTGACTGGGAGATCTTTTGAGGTGTGTCCTTAAGCATTTATTAGCCTCTCCAGCCTCTCTACCATAGAGGCTGGACCTGTATTTCTGGTCTTGTTTGTCAAAGCCTTTGATGAAGAGCTGTGAGACTTTGCATTAGTGGCTGTACTAGTTTAGACTAGTCTGACTTGGTGACCTCTGTGGGTCATTCCACCTCAAAAGGGGATTTTGACACCCACCATCTCAGATTTCTGAAATAGTTTCTGTAGTTAGTAACAGATACGATTAGCATTCCAGAAACAACATTTTCTTGAAATATAATTTGATCTCTGAGAAATTAAGCTAATTGATTGCACCCAAATTGGCCATTTTAATTTATAGGATTCAGATAATATTCATATATTACATATAGTACCCAACATCCGATTTACACCAAAGTTCTTCCTACCAATGAATATACACACATCTAACGCGGATCCCCCACACCGCATGCCAATCCCACCCAACAACCAGTTTGCAGTTATCTATGTTTGACAAGTAGTATGAAACTGTGGATTGGAGTATTGCTTCTCCATACTATTTAATGTATTCCCTGTGAATCTGGTGATGTTTTTTTTCCCCTTTTCAGAGAAATTTCTAATTCAAGTCACTTGCATTATTTGCCATAAAGTAGTGTGAAAGTACAAGGTTTTGACCACTAGATGCAGCTGTTCCTGCTATACCGCAACTATTTTATCAATTGTGTTGGTCTCCTGTGTTTATTAAATTGATCACAACATTTCCTTTGTGACTTTGGCTAGAAAACCAATGGATTTGTCTCATTATGAAAATAAATGTTGTGGTCATACTCACAATTCAAGCCAGCAATTCAGTTTGTCTTAATAGCAACCTAATGCGTCAAACCAACTCTCCTTGAGTAGTCCAACAAGTGTCTGTTCTCTAAGGCTATCACTATGCAATTCTCATACAAAGACTTCTCCTTGAAGCCCAAAACTTTGATGGTGAAATGCGCTAAGGACTTCATTGTTGTGACAACACTAATAAAATAATGAATTGCATGGCAGTCTTATGTTTGTCAATACAGTTATTAGGAAACAACTCTATGTATCTGTGTCAGTCACCCATGGTATTGGGTTGGGTTTAATTCACACTACTTTCCCGAGTGGCGCAGTGGTCTAAGGCACAGCATCTCAGTGCAATAGGCGTCACTACAGAACCTGGTTCAATTCCAGACTGTATCACAACCGGCCATGATTGGGAGTCCCATAGGGCGGCGCACAATAGGTCCAGCGTCTACCGGGTTAGGGTTTGGCAGGGGTAGGCTGTCATTGTAAATAAGAGTTTGTTCTTAATTGACTTGCCTAGTTAAATAAAGGTTCAATTCAAAATACATTTTAAAAAACAACATTACAAAACACTATACAGTGTGTGTTTTCAACTATTTCCATTGAAGACCATTTGAGACCATAACATTGAGACCATTAGAACTGCTGTGGCCTAATGGTTTGCTTGTTCATCAGGACCTTTTTTGGAGGGAATAAACCACACACAAAGTGGCCATTTTCTGGACACTGATTAAGCATAAAAGGAGGACAAACTGATTTGCTTTCACGGAGGACTGGCTTGAATTGTGAGGATGGCCACACAATTTATTTTTGTCATGGGCCAAATCTATTGGTTTTCTACCCAAAGTTACAGTTGAAATGGTGTGATCTCTTTAACAAACACTGATAGCAGCAAAATGGATAAAAGAGTGTGGCTGTATGGCAGAAACAGCTGCATCTATTGGTCAAAACCTGGTGCTTTCACACTACTTTACTTTATGGTAAAGGATGCAAGCAACTTCAATAACTATTTTCTCTGAACAGGAGGAAAAAACTGATATTAGGTACTATATTTATTGAATATTATATGAATTCTATAAATTGGGTGCAATCAATTAGCTTAATTTCTCAGAGATAAAATGATATTTTAACAAAATAGTGTTGCCGTAATGCTAATCTTATCTGTTTCTAACAACAACAAAAAACGATTTCAGAACAATCTGAGATGGTGGGTGTCATGGTTTTCTGAAATTACATGGAACAAACCTGTGTCAGAGTCATAGGCTGCAAGTTTTGAAGTCAAGAATGCATGACCATTGATCAGAGTACAGTACAGTTCAGAGTTCTCCTTTGAAAGGTCATGGGTTAGTCTAGCTTCCCACACAACCTAGAAAAATGTTTTCAGGGAAGTGTGTGTGAGACAGGGCGATTCTACTTCCCTATGCTCAACTAGGGCTATAGTCTCCCTTGAGATCAATTCATTTCTTTGGAGCAACATCTATTGGGAGGAAATCTAGATCAAGTCTTGCCTGCAGTTACTATCAGCATAGTAACAAAGCTCAGTCTCAAATTGTTATCTATAACCCAATCCTAGTTGTGAATAGGGCTGTTGCGGGAACATATTACCGCCACACCGGCAGTCATGGGTCATGACCGCAGTAAAATGCCATGTGACTGAGTCACGGTATTCCCCTTTTATGCACTCTGGACATGCTTTGCTAGTACCCAGCTTGCTAACTACCTTCAGGTCCTAATGGTCTGGTATTCAGGGCTCTATTGTTCCTCCATCAGGTCCTAATGGCCTGGTTCTCAGGGCTCTATTGTTCCTCCTTCAGGTCCTAATGGCCTGGTACTCAGGGCTCTATTGTTCCTCTGTCAGGTCCTAATGGCCTGGTTCTCAGGGCTCCATTGTTCCTCCGTCATGTCCTAATGGCCTGGTACTCAGGGCTCTATTGTTCCTCTGTCAGGTCCTAATGGCCTGGTTCTCAGGGCTCTATTGTTCCTCCTTCAGGTCCTAATGGCCTGGTTCTCGGGGCTCTATTGCCCCTCCATCAGGTCCTAATGGCCTGTTATTCAGGTCTCATTTGTCCCTCCATTAGGTCCTAATGGTCTGGTACTCAGGGCTCTGTTGTTCCTCTAACCACTCTGACAGTAATGTAAGTGCAATCAAAAATCACATCAAAGACTTATCATCATAACAGTATGGTGCTTTTAAAACTCAGCTCACTGTGATTGATTTGAAGAAATGTTGTTGATGTTGTTTCAAAGCCTAACACAACGAAATGGACAGCGCTTTCTAAGGTGGTGATTCTTTCAAAACAGCCATACGCATGTTAGAGCTTATACATATGTATAGGCTTATGACCCCAAGCTCGAAAACAAACAATCAACCCTGAATTAAAATGATGATTGTGCCGTTATACAATATATAACCTACTGCATATTACGCATGGCTGAAAAACATAAAACAAAACTGATTTAAGATGTCTTTGGTGTATATAATAGGTCTAGCCTATACTCTAAAATTTAAACAAATTCTAGTAATTGCCTTTGAGTGTGGACTGTATTAATATGCATACTGGATGGACTGGTTACCTTATGCTAGGAATGGGCCAACATTCTTATTGTGGGAAGCTTGTGGAAGGCTACTCGAAACGTTTGACTCAAGTTAAACAATTTAAAGGCAATGCTACCAAATAGTAATTGAGTGAACTTCTGACCCACTGGGAATGTGATGAAATAAATAAAAGCTGAATTAAATCATTCTTTCTACTATTATTCTGACATTTCATTTGGCTACAATGGGAAATCATAGTAGTCCCAACCCACAGTTGCAGTGTAGCACTGTACAGTAGAGTACATTACAGTAGAACACAGAATAGTAAAGAAAAGTAGAGTACAGTAGAGCACACGTGTAGAGTACAGTATAATGTAATATACTCTACTGTACTGAACCATACTCTGCTTTTCTTTACTGTACTGTGTGGACTGTACTATATTGCAGGGATTGCGTTAATGCAGAATTTACCTTTTTTTCAAGCAGAACCCCCCCCCCCCCCCCACCCCTGAGAAAAACATGTTGCATTCTGAGAACGCAGGTGTATTGACCAAGACAGGTTCAATTTCAAGTTCCAACTTTTCCAACACGTTCCAAAACGTCTCTTCCATTTTCTCCAGACCACTCGCTCTCTGCCTGTCTGCGGGGGATGGTGTGGGAGATGAGGAAGTAGGGGATTAAGAGCACATTTTACGTTTAACATTTTATGTGGCTGTTTTCACACTAGTTTGTTTGCTAATGTTCGAAGCAGAGTTCGATTATTTGTTATATTGTGGTTACATCGAAGAATGAAAAAAAAAACATATTTATAATGATTTATTCAGATGAGTGTCGTGAGCTTGTCATTTTTCCTACGCACTTATAGCATTTGTATTTCAACAAAGTTGAGTACTTGCATATTGAGGCTATATTATCGTTCAGATGAATGATTATTGTATGTGAGTATAATAACACTATGTTTTCACATAGCACCCTCTTGAACTGACCCGGATTTTCCTGCATTCTAGAACACTGAGTGGACCCATGTATTTATTGTCCATTTGTTTAATTAGAGGGCAGGGGAATCTATTAAAACAGATTTTTGGCGGGTCTGTGTTTTGAAAATGCAGACTTTTGAATGCTAATGCGACCCCTGGTGTTTTTGAATTATTCTCTATTTTTTTACATAGTGGTGCAGCCCAACCACAAGGGGGCGCAGCGGCCCTCTTACGTTCTTTCGAGAGAACCCTGGTCTGATGGAGATTACACTGCTTGCCTAATTTGACTATTATTCCAAGGAGATTAGAGCCATGTAGCCTAAATTCATTGCTGGGTGGTCTAACAAATGGTACATTACTAATGTGTTTCATTTTTTTAAATGCATTTGCGCTTTCTATCCCTCCCTCCCTCTCCGCTATGCCGGTCTTCATCTCTAAAGTGTTTTCTGTTCTCTCACAACAGGCGAGCTGACTAAAACCAAGCTGTCTGTCAGTCCATCCAACAAACAGATCTATCAGAGGAACCACCAGTGCATGAGAAGGAACACAATCAGTTTTCGAAAGAAGTGTTGGGGTGTATCCCTCACACTTCCTGCCCCACCCACCTCAACTCAGACTCCACCCCGTGACCCCTGACATCCAAGATGAAACTAAAAGAGGACATGAACCCACTGCTGCTGCAGGTCTTCCGCTCGGTTGTCTGGGTCTACTCTGTCATCACCTTCCTGCCCTGGTACCTGCTCTCGGGCGCAGGAGCCAACCTAGACCGGGCGCGGCGGGTCAAGGCACGGTCAGTGAGCGGTCGCCCGGCGGGCCCTTACCGGGCGACCAACCATGAGGATGGTAGCCAGCAGAAGCTGGTGTCTTCCTTGCACCCAGGAGTGGACACCCTGGACAAGGTGATGGAGCATGGAGCGGCCAGGTTCCCAGAGAGGAACTGCCTGGGCACGAGAGAGGTGCTGAGCGAGGAGGACGAGCTCCAACCCAACGGGAAGGTCTTCAAGAAGGTGAGGAAGAGGGAGAAAAGTGGATTTAATTATCTTTCTTGATACAGTGCCTTTGGAAAGTATTCAAGACCCCTTGACTTTTTCCACATTTTGTTACGTCACAGCCTTATTTTAAAATGGATTAAATAAATACAAATCCTCAGCAATCTACACACAATAACCCATTTCTTAAAAATAGAAAACAGAAATACCTTATTTATATAAGCATTTAGACCCTTTGCTATGAGATTTGAAATTGAGCTCAGGTGCATCCTGTTTCCATTGTTCATCGTTGAGATGTTTCTACAACTTTATTGGAGTCCACCTGCAGTAAATTCAATTGATGTGACATGATTTGGAAAGTCACACACCTGTCTCTATGTAAGGTCCCACAGTTAACAGTGCGTGTCAGAGCAAAAACCAAGCCATTAGGTCGAAGCAATTGTCCGTAGAGCTCAGAGACAGCATTGTGTCGAAGCACAGATCTGGGGAAGGGTACCAATTTTTTTTGCAGCATTGAAGGTCCTAAGAACACAGTTGCCTCCATCATTTTTAAACGAAATAAGTTTGGAACCACTAGGACTCTTCCTAGAGCTGGCTGCTCAGCCAAACTGAGCAATTGGGGGAGAAGGGCCTTGGTCAGGGAGGTGACCATGAACTCGATGGTCATTCTGACAGAGCTCTAAAGTTCCTCTCTGGAGATGGGAGAACCTTCAAGAAGGACAACCATCTCTGCAGCACTCCACCAATCAGGGCTTTATGGTAGAGTGGCCAAACAGAAGCCACTCCTCAGTAAAAGCCACATGACAGCCCGCTTAGAGTTTGCCAAAAGGCACCTAAAGTCTCACAGACCATGAGAAACAAGATTCTCTGGTCTGATGAAACCAAGATTGAATTATTTTGGCCTGAATGCCAAATGTCACGTCTGGAGGAAACCTGGCACCATCCCTACGGTGAAGCATGGAAGTGGCAGCATCAGGCTGTGGGGATGTTTTTCAGCTGCAGGGACTGGGAGACTAGTCAAAACAATTTAATCAATTTTAGAACAAGGCTGTAATGTAACAAAATGTGGAAAAAGTCAAGTGGTCTGAATACTTTCCAAAGGCACTGTATAATTTGTATGGGAAAGGCCTCTTTGCTATGGTTGCAGTAGAAGGACATTAGATGACACTGTCTAACCCTGTTTGAAGGCAGCTGGTTTTTATAGGTAATTCTGGGGTAATACTGTCGTATAAGGAGACCTACCAGACATCGGTGTGTGACAGTTTAGTGGTGCGTACTTCTAGTATTAACAATGGTATTTTTATTTTTGGGGGGTCAGCTATGAAACTAGCAGACAGATGCATAATTTCTGATCCCCCTTTTTTGCCCCTACGATCCCCTACCCTGGTTGGAGGACTTGGTGGAAAAACATTACAATTTAAAATATACTGTGCCTTCAGAAAATATTCATACCCCTTTTTCCACATTTTGTTGTGTTACAGCCTTTTTTTTTTAAATTTACATTTTTTTGTCACTGGTCTACACAAATAGGGCTGCCCTCAGTTAGTCGATTAATCAGTCAATAGGCTGTTGGCCGCCCGAGATTTCTTTAGTTAAGTTTTTTTATTGTGCACAAGACACCCGTCTGTTTCTCACCTGCCTCAGTGGATTAGTCCTTTGCGGAGGCCACGGGGATGGCACAATCCATCACTCTAAGATGCTACTGAAATTGTGTATGGTTATATTATGTATGAATAATCATGCATCACTAATAAATATAATATTATTTGGTAACAAATGCGCCTCTCCCACATTGAATAGTGGTTGCTGTCCGCGGTTCTGAAACATAATCTTCAGTGCCTCGTTGAATTGGCGCCTTTCCCTATATGTTTCTTTGTGCATAATAGCAAAATTATCCAGCATATTGGTGTTGAGAACAATGTGACGGAGGCAGCAGCGGTGTGAGGAGACGGGAAAACAACCCTAGCCTTAATTGTCTAAATTCAGGAGAGAGGAAACCCCAACCTGATTAGGTATATAATCAATAGCCTAACTGTTTAATGTGCCTGGCTTTATAAATCATCCATATATACATACTAAAGTATGTTGACAGCCCTTCAAATTAGTGCATTCGGCTATTTCAGCAACACTCATTGCTGACAGGTGTATAAAATCGAGCACACCGCCATGCAATCTCCATAGGTAAACATTGGCAGTAGAAGGGCCTTACTGAAGAGCTCAGTGACTTTCAACGTGACATCATCATAGGATGCCACCCTTTCCAACAATACAGTTCGTTAAATGTCTGCCCTGCTTGAGCTTCTCCGGTTAACTGTAAGTGCTGTTATTGTAAGGTGGAAATGTCTAGGATCAACAACGGCTCAGCCGTGAAGTGGTAGGCCATACAAGCACACAGCGGGATTGGCGAGTGCTGAAGCGCGTTGTGAATAAAAATGATTTGTTCTCGGGTGCAACACTCACTACCAAGTTCCAAACTGCCTCTGGAAGCAACATCAGGACAATAACTGTTTGTCAGGAGCCAAATCTGGTTTTGTTTAGTAGCCTACTGATTCTGTTAGCGCCAATCATTGCTATGCTGCATCACCAATCTTATTTTATTGCTATGCTGTAATAAAGGCTTTTAATTTATTTTATTTTTTAAACAAACTCTGTTATTACTTACCATTTATTTAGTGTTTATACTGTTCCAAATAATCAGAAAATAGTAATAATAATAATAATGTAATCTAACAGCACCTGTTTGGCACACATAGGCCTAATATTCACACAGTGCTGGCTACAATATACCCCCCCTTTTCTGGATCTCCAGTAGTTTTCACAGCTAAATCACATGTCTTCCACACATCTAACTTCCCCTTTCCCTCCTGAGCAACCAGCAAACATTCCCCCATTTCAAGTTTCATTTTCAGGTCTTCCGCATCCATTTTGCTGTGTTCAGAGTTTATAACCAATTTTGTAATGTGAAACATTATAACCATGTTTCACGTAAAGACGGCAAGAGTTTAGGGAATGTTTTTTCCTAAACAAATGTGGGATTTGGGTAACAACTTTTCAGTCAGAGAATCAAGTAAGAAACTAAATGGCTGTAATGATGGTGCAGCTCGATAAACGCTTGCTGTGCTGTGGTGCTTGTTCACTGCAGCAAGGAGGGGAGAGAGAGCGACAACCTTACTCAGTCACACAGGCACTCGCTGTCATTTCATTTCTTTAACACCACGTGGCCATCGGTTTCCCTCTTTGAGTCATTAGTGTGTCTTAATTATTTAATCAAACGATGTGACTAACGCATCAGACAAGCTTATTCAAACACATAGGTGGTGTCTATGGAAAAATGCATGCATTTCAAATGTAGACCGATAGACCGACGACTCTCGCTCGACAAAGGTTTTTCTTAGCTGGGGAGAACAAGTATTTGATACACTGCCGATTTGGCAGGTTTTCCTACCTACAAAGCAACTGTGAGAGACGGAATCTAAAACAAAAATCCAGAAAATCACATTGTATGATTTTTAAGTAATTAATTTGCCTTTTATTGCATGACATAAGTATTTGATCACCTACCAACCAGTAAGAATTCCGGCTCTCACAGACCTGTTAGTTTTTTTTTAAAGAAGCCCTCCTCCTGAAAATGGATGTCGTACGAGGAGGCTTACCAAGCAGCAGTATATTAGTGTAAACACTAGGTTATCTCTAGGTGATCCTGGGGGAGTATCAGTGGATGTCGTATGAGGAGACCTACCAAGCAGCAGTATATTAGTGTTAACAGTGTATGTGGTTGTGTTATCTCTAGGTGATCCTGGGGGAGTATCAGTGGATGTCGTATGAGGAGACCTATCAGGCAGCAGTGTGTTTTGGCAGTGGGCTGGCCGCGCTGGGCCAGAGACCTCAGTGTAACATCGCCATCTTCTGTGAGACCAGGGCCGAGTGGATGATAGCAGCACAGGCCTGCTTCATATACAACTTCCCATGTGAGTGTTTATGTTAGACAGTAGCACACTATAGACAAACACACACAATGAATCTCTAACTCCAGTCTGTGTCATTCTGACAGTGGTGACGTTGTACTCTACTCTGGGCGGAGCGGCCATTGCCCACGGTTTGAACGAGACTGAGATCACCCACATCATCACCAGCAAAGACCTGCTACACAGCCGTCTCAAGGTCAGCTCTGCTCGCCTTGTCCTGATCACGTCCTGCAATGCCATATGAGACAGTACACACTCCAGCCAGATAATACCATTTTCCCACATTTTAAATAGTCTTGCCTCTCTCTCTATATATATATATATATATATATATTGGAACAGTTACCCACTTACAGTACTTGAGCAGACAGTCTAAGTGTTGACAGTCAGTGTGTTTGAGGGGATCCGTTTGTACAAGGCAATGCGTAGAATTGCTAGTCTTAATGGCATGATGAGCAGTTATTTGGAGTGCGAGATGATTTGTAGATCATAGACTACATTGATTCTATGCAGTCCGAATGCAATCTCCAGTCAATAGCTACTTTCTCTCCCCCTCTCTCCTCCCTCTCATCCTGCCATCTCCTCCCAGGACATTCTGTTGGAGGTGCCTCGGCTGCAGCACATCATCGTGGTGGACAGTAAGCCAACCAGTTGGCCCGGCTTCCCCCGCGGCATCATGGTCCACAACATGGATGCCGTGCAAGAGCTGGGCTCCAGACCCGACAACAGTAAGGAGGGAGAGCGTGGGTGTGTGAGGGGCGTGTGTGTTTGGGTCTACGTGTTGTCTGACTTGGTACAGTACTTCTGCCCTGTGGTCTTAGCAACTCAAATGTAATCTGACTTCCAGAATCATAGTTTTCTATACCTGAATAGCCATCTCTGTCATATCCTATCAGATTGTATTAGCCCTGTGCTATGTGCATGCCCTCTCTTGAAAGAAAGATCGATAGCCGTTCTCTGATGCCCCCGCATTGTTCAATGTTCTGACCCAAAAGTCTCTTTGTGTGACTTCTTTAACGTCCCTGCTGCCTCTCTCTCTCCCTCTATCTCTCTCTGCGCGCGTCTGTAGTGGCGGTGGCGCGCCGGCGGCCCGTGCCCTCTGACATCGCTGTCATCATGTACACCAGCGGCTCCACGGGCATCCCCAAGGGCGTCATGATCTCCCATAGCAACATCATCGCGGGCGTCACAGGCATGGCAGAGCGCATCCCAGACCTGGAGTACGTACAGAGAACTATGGTGTCTTCTAGATTGACTGCTAATTGTTTTTGACTTTTCGCTCTCTCACTGCCACTCTTTCCCCCCCTGTGTGCCCTGATCACTGTTTTTCTCCTTTTCTCTTTTCCTCATTACTCTGTTTTCACTGTCTCTCTCTCTCTCTTTCTATCTGCCACCATTTGCCCTACAGAATGTAAACGTATCTCTTTCTTTCTCTCTCATCTCATGAATATCTCTGAGTGTCCTGCTCTTCATCTTCTCTTCTCTTCTCTATATTAGTACCAGTCAAAGTTTGGACACCTCCTCATTCAAGGGTTATTTTCTACATTGTAAAATAATAGTTAAGGGATAAAAACGATGAAATAACACATGGAATCATGTAGTAAGAAAAAAAGTGTTAAACAAATCAAAATATATTTTATATTTGAGATTCTTCAAAGTATCCTTGATGACAGCTTTGCACTCTCTTGGGCTTTCTCTCAACCTGCTTCTTGAGGAATGTTTTTCCAACAGTCTTGAAGGAGTTCCCACATAAGCTGGGCACTTGTTGACTGCTTTTCCTTCAGTGTGCCTTGAATTTGAAATAAATCACCACAGCGTCACCAGCAAGCACCATCACACCACCTCCTCAATGCTTCACGGTGGGAACCACACATGCAGAGATCATCCGTTCACCTACTCTGCGTCTCACAAAGACATAGCGGTTGGAACCAAAAATCTCAAATTTGGACTCATCAGACTAATGTCCATTGCTCGTGTTTCTTGGCCCAAGCAAGTCTCTTCTTCTTATTTGGTTTCCTTTAATAGTGGTTTATTTGCAGCAATTTGACCATGAAGGCCTGATTCACGCAGTCTTATCTGAACAGTTGGTGTTGAGATGTCTGTTACTTGAACTCTGTGAAGCACTTATTTGGACTGCAATTTCTGAGGCTGGTAACTATAATGAACTTATCCTCTGCAGCAGAGGTAACTCTGGGTCTTCCATTCCTGTGGTGGTCCTCATGAGAGCCAGTTTCATCATAGCGCTTGATGGTTTTTGCGACTGCACTTTCAAAGTTCTTGAAATTTTCCACATTGACTGACCTTCATGTCTTAAAGTAATGATGGACTGTCATTTCTCTTTGCTTATTTGACCTGTTCTTGACATAATATGGACTTGGTCTTTTACCAAATAGGGCTATCTTCTATATATATCTTCTATATATATTCTATATACCACCCTTACCTTGTCACAACACAACTGATTGGATCAAATGCATTAAGAAGGAAAGAAAGACACACCTGCTAATTGAAATGCATTCTAGGGGACTAAAGCTGGTTGAGAGAATGCCAAGAGCGTGCAAAGCTGTCAAGGCAAAGGCTGGCTACTTTGAAGAATCTCAAATATGAAATATATTTTGATTTGTTTAACACATTTGGTATTTGGTTACTACATGATGGTATTTGGTTACTACATGATTCCATATATATATATATATATATAGTTTCTGTATGTTTGGCAGTTGAATAAAAATGTTTTTGTTGTTTCCATTCGTGCAGTGAGACAGACACCTACATTGGGTACCTGCCACTGGCCCATGTTCTGGAGCTGAGTGCAGAGATGGTGTGTATCTCTCACGGCTGTTGCATCGGATACTCCTCCCCACAGACGCTAGCAGACCAGGTGAACACACACACACACACACACACACACACACACACACACACACACACAGAGCGAGACAGTAAACCAAGGCTCAACAACACATGCGGTATGTAGGAACCCTCTATTGGACATCCTCCTCTATTATAGAACAGACCTAGCTGTGCTCTACTCCTAGTCTGATCCATCTCTCTCCTCTCTTCTCTTCCTCCCCAGTCGACTAAGATTAAGAAGGGCAGTAAAGGAGACACCAGTGTTCTAAAACCTACACTCATGGCTGCTGTACCGGTAAGCACTAAAGCCACCGTAGAATATATATATATATATATATATATAAGCAGTTAATATTTTTGTAAGATACGCACATATTTCATTTTATTTTATTTGAAGTGGTGTTTTGTCCTCTTTCCTTCTCTGTCCCTCGTTCTCCCTCCTGTAGGAGATCATGGATCGGATCTATAAGAATGTGATGACCAAGGTGGAGGAGATGAGCAGTGTGCAGAGAACCCTCTTTGTGTTGGCCTACAACTACAAGATGGAACAGATCACCAAGGGCTACAAGACCCCGCTCTGTGACAGGTAATACACACACCTGTAACACACACACACACACAGTCAATGGGTAATGATTGATAGAGAGTCTCCAGGAGGTTGAACTAGGTCTGTGGCGGCCATGACATTTTTTCAGCCAGTTATTGTCTTGCAAAAGACTGCCGGTCTCACGGTAATTGACCGTTAATAAACATAAACATGTTTAGCTTCTCCAGGCCTTCACACATACACGCTGCTGATGTGTCTTTGGAATCTACATTTTTAACAAGTCTATAAATCAATTGAATATACACCATCACCATAAATCCATGATTTATTTTAGGTAGGTCTAAAGAAACATGATATGAAGAAAATGTATTTCTGAAGAACAGAATATGTGTTGGTCTACTGTATGTTATCCTGTTGGCTGTAGGCTTGTTGGTTTAGCTGACAAGTTATGCTCATAAGTCCCATGCCATTATTTTATATTATATGATTTTATAGTAAGAAGAATATAATTGAACTGAGCTGAATAAAATAGAAAGGATATTTTTCCCTTTCCAGAGCGAGTGCGCAGATGAAAGTGGCTCTGTTGAGCGTAAAAGTGATCATTTGAAACGGGTCCTATACGCTAGATTGAGTAATTTGGCAACTTGTGAGAGATACAAACCTTAGAATGTCTTCTAAATCAAAACATGTAATGGGGCCTCATGGACCGGCTAAAGGCTGTTGGTGATTTAAGAACGTCGCAAAGAAAAGCTTGCGCTCTGTTCCTTGCCTCAGGCTGCACAGACCGTTCTCTCATCAAGTGATCATATTATCACCCATCAGACTATTCTCAGTGTAATATTGTCTTTACTAATATATTACATGAGTTAATATTTAGAATGGCCACTTATCAAATGGGCAGGAAGAAAAAAAGACTATGCACACGAACAGCGACTGGAGGCCGCTTTCCCCCCTGTTGGTTGGGGTAGGCTACTGCTGTTATTTCACTCCAGGCATCAACCACTGTTTGAGGAGCATGCAGCCTCTCACTTCATGACAGGTGATATTCCGCCCATACTCTCTATGCCATGGGCTCTCCAACCCTGTTCCTGCAGCTACCCAGGGCTTAATTTAGGAAACCTAGTGAAATCTGTTTGAGAACATTGAAAATAACATGTTTTCACAATGAAATATAGAGTGTTTAATTAAACTGTCGACAGCCCCTCTCTCTGCGCGCTTGAGAAAGGAGAGAGGGGCGGAGATGGAAACGCACGGTTCTGAGATATTCTGTAGCTGAAGGTAATGTATCACCCAAGAAAATCTCTCTTACTAGGCTATTCAAAATCAAATATAAATTCACTATTGTAGGTGAACTGTAATCTGCGCTGCACAATCAATGCACCAACAGCATTGCCTAGGCCTCTATGTTCTTTCCCCAGACTCATGGATAGAAATGTTGGAGCATAGCACAAGGTAACCAGTCCATCCAGTATGCATATTAATACAGTCTACAATCAAAGGCAATTACTAGAATTTGTTTATTTTTTTAATATAGGTTAGACCAATTAAAGAAGTTTTAAATCATTTCTTAAAATGTTTTTCTGCGGTGCGTAATATGCGGTAAGCTATGTATTGTATACTGAATGTCATAATCATTATTTTAATTCTGGGTTTTTTTCAGGCTTGGGCTCATATATAGGCATATGCAATAATGCAACGCAACAGCCTTAATGGAGACTCGCACACCGACATTCTCGATATTGCTGTGGCCGGTGCCTGCGTTAAACAGAAACCTAAGGTTCACACAGAGGTTATTATGAATGACTTGTTGTTTACCTTGGTGTTATTCTCATCCTCTGACTCACTGTCATCCTCTTTCCTTCTCTCTCTCCAGTCTTGTGTTTAGGAAAGTGCGCTCGTTGCTGGGGGGTCACATGAGGGTGCTGTTGTCAGGCGGAGCGCCCCTCTCCGCTGCCACCCAGCGCTTCATGAACATCTGTCTCTGCTGTCCCGTGGGCCAGGGCTACGGCCTCACCGAGACCTGCGGAGCTGGCACCATCAGCGAGAGTAAGAGAGCGGGAAGGAGAGAGGGAAGGGAGGGAATGAGTAAGGGGGATGGAACGGAGTCAAGAGGGTGGGAAGGAGGAAGTCAGCCGGGGCTACTGCCTCACCGAGACCTGCGGAGCTGGCACCATCAGCGAGAGAGAGAGAGGGTGAGGGAGGGTGGATGGAGGCGGTAGGTCCAAGAAGAAGGGAGGGAGGGTAAAAGAGAAGGAAATGTGTAGACTGCTTTCTGATGGAAGAGAGGAATGGGGGGCACAATAGAGAAAGCCAGGTGATTGCACACAGTAATGTGATATGCTATGTTGTTCTCACGTGTATTATTTTCCTCTCTCTATTTGTCAGTGTGGGACTACAGCACAGGCCGGGTCGGCGCTCCTCTGATCTGCTCCGAGATCACCCTCAAGGACTGGGAGGAGGGTGAGTCCCTCCGTAGCACTGTGACTGCAGAATCGGTGATATTAGGGGGAGGGCTGGGAGGGTGGCGGTGAGTGGGGTTGGGGGCTAGGGTGGATGAAAGTTATATTGGAAGGGATGGACGTGGGGCTGAAGATGCTTTGGGCATAGACCGCGTCCTCTTCTCCTGATCTTCTCCAGGCGGTTACTACAGCACAGACAAGCCACACCCGAGAGGGGAGATTGTAATCGGCGGGCCCAACGTGACTATGGGTTACTACAAGAACGAGGTGAAGAACCGCGAGGACTTCTTCGTGGACAGCAACGGCCAGCGCTGGTTCTGTACAGGAGACATCGGGGAGTTTCACCCAGACGGGTGTCTCAAGATTATCGGTGAGCATCCCAGAAAAAATAGCCGTTTTTAGAGAGAGCCCTATGATATGTTGTCTGTCTATCTGTGGATTTAAATACATACGAGTCAGGATGAAAGCGCCAGATCCTCCAAATTTTTCCCGGGTGAACTAACAATGCATACCAGTACAGTTAACTGAGGGTGACCTTGTGGTTAAGGTCACCACCCTTGTCTGCGTGGACACGAATCTACCAGCCATACTCCTCCCCTTCTCTCTGTATCCACTTCACTTCATACTCGTCTCTGTTAAAAACAATCACATATGAAAGGATTCACGTATATAAACGACAGATAAATTCCTCCCAAAGGCAGATGTATATAAATCTACCTTAGCAATCATTTGTGTTCCTTCTGTGTAGATCGTAAGAAGGATCTGGTGAAGCTCCAGGCTGGGGAGTATGTGTCTCTGGGGAAGGTGGAGGCCATGCTGAAGAACTGCCCTTTCGTAGACAACATCTGCGCCTACGCAAACAGGTAACAATGCACATATGATATACCGCTCGGGTGACAGGAGTCTCTTTATAACCCTTGAGTGTACAAAACATTAAGAACACCTTGCTAGAAAGTGTCACTCAGAGATGCCGGCCCATGTTGACTCCAATGCTTCCTGCAGTTGTGTCAAGTTGGCTGGTGGTCCTTTGGGTGGTGGACCATTCTTGATACACACGGGAAACTGTTGAGTGTGAAAAACCCTGCAGCGTTGCAGTTCTCAAATCAAGTTGTATCAGTCACATGCGCCGAATACAACAGTGAAATGCTTACTTACAAGCCCCTAACCAACAATGAAGTTTAAAAAATACAAATAAGTATAAGAAATAAAAGTAACAGTCATTAAAGAGCAGCAGTAAAAAAACGATCGCGAGACTATATACAGGGGGCACTGGTTAGTCATGGTAATTGAGGTAATATGTACATGTAGGTAGAGTTATTAAAGTGACTATGCATAGATAATAACAGAGAGTAGCAGCAGTGTAAAAGAGGGGGGGCAATGCAAATATTCTGGGTAGCCATTTGATTAGATGTTCTGGAGTCTTATGGCTTGGGGGTAGAAGCTGTTTAGAAGCCTCTTGGACCTAGACTTGTCGCTCTGGCATCGCTTGCCGTGCGGTAGCAGAGAGAACAGTCTATGACTAGGGTGCTGGAGTCTTTGAAAATGTTTAGGGCCTTCCTCTGACACCGCCTGGTATAGAGGTCCTGGATGGCAGGAAGCTTGGCCCCAGTGATGTACTGGGCTGTTCGCACTACCCTCTGTAGTGTCTTGGAGGCTGAGCAGTGGCCATACCAGGCAGTGATGCAACCAGTCAGGGTGCTCTCGATGGTGCAGCTGTGGAGCCTTTTAAGGATCTGAGGACCCATGCCAAATCTTTTCAGTCTCCTGAGAGAACTGTTTTGTCGTGCCCTGTTCACTACACAAAACGGTGCCTCTGGCACCTACTACCATACCCCGTTCAAAGGCACTTAAATATTCACCCCCTGAATGGCACACAGACACAATCAATGTCTCAAGGCTTAAAAATCCTTCTTAACCTGTCTCCTCCCCTTCACCTACACGATGAAGTGTATTTAACAGGTGACATCAATAAGGGATCATAGCTTTCACCTGGTCAGTCTGTCAAGAAAAGAGCAAGTGTTCTTAATGTTTTGTACACTCAGTACAAAACGTTGATTGTCTGTTTCTCCTTGTCAACTTGTTCTGTCTCTAGTCACAATGTCTCCATCTGCTGTCTGTGTCACCCACTTTCTACCTCTCTCCTGTCTCTCTTTGTCTTTCTGACTCATTGCTCTCTCTATCCTTCATCCTATTCTGGCCTGTCTTTCTCTCTCCATCTTTGTCTTTCATTATAATAATAACTAGAATGATGATGATGATAATATAAAAAGGAATTATACAAATCAACTGTGTTTTCTAAATAAAACAATAACACTATTATCTCTCCATTTCCTTAACTCTCTCCGTCCCAGTGACCAGTCGTACGTGATTGGCTTCGTGGTGCCCAATCAGAAGCAGTTAATGGCGCTGGCAGAGCAGCGAGGGTTACGGGGCAGCTGGGAGGAGATCTGTAACAACCCTGACATGGAGAGAGACGTTCTCCACATCATCACAGAGGCCGCTCTGTCAGGTAGGACCGAGGGATGGAGAAGACGATGAGAGACGGGTGGAGGGAGGAATAGAGATTTCTGGTTGTAACATATGAGTACTGTTTCTCCATCTTTTTGGCCCTAGCGTTGAATAGCATTTCTCAACCCCAGCCCATGCATTGGTCTCTAAAGTCCGGTGTTGTTTCTCCCCCCACAGCCAAACTGGAGCGCTTTGAGATTCCGAGGAAGATCCGTCTGAGTGCAGAGCCTTGGACACCGGAGACTGGCCTGGTGACCGACGCATTCAAACTCAAACGCAAGGAGCTCAAATCACACTATCAGGAAGACATCGAGAGAATGTACGGTGGCAAGTAACACACACGCACACACAGGCATACGCAAGGAATCTAACACACGCTATCTAGATGACATGAAAACTGGAGAGAATGTACGGCGGCAAGTTACACACAAACAGACACAGCCCCCCACCCCCCCACCTTCCCAAGACAGAGGGGCCAAGCCAGTTGGAGGAGCATCAGTTGCTTGTCTTCGTCAAAAGTTTTTCGGGGTCTGTGTGTTGCTATGACGACGCTGGCATCATGGCGTGACTCGGCCGTGACACGGAAAATGACACGTTAATCTTGTCCCGCTCCTCTCCTCCTTTTCTCCTTCCCTTCTCTCTCCTATCCTCCATCTAGCATGTTCTTCGGCCTCTGTGTGTAGTCCAGACACCTGATAGTAGAAAGGATGTTTTTTTTTGTGTGAATGTGGCCTGGATCGTGTTCATTAGGCATCAAACGGAAGAAAACTGACTGAAACAGGGAGGGACTACCTGAACTTGTCCAACAAGAAACGTTTTGCTATGTTGTGCACTAATGAATACGACTCTGAAAAATGAGGCCCTTCGGTTTAAACGTTCCACATCCAGGTTTGAATCTATGCAGGGATCCCTTTTATTGTATAAATGTTTTGGGATGTGGTGATGTTTTGTTCATGTTTCGTTGTCTTTCTTTTTTTAACGTAATCGGTTTGTCTTGGTTCGTTTCCGAAACCTATTCGATGAACATCTTGTGTCTGAGAGAAATTAGTGTTTTGCGAAACCATAAGATTTTTGTAACGCAACTCGCATTTTTTATTTGCTTTCCTTATTTCTTGTTTTTTTCTGAATGGTTTGTTTCTCATTTATCTGTTACCAAACTCACATTTCCCTCGTCTGCCTCTAGGTCCTGAAGGTTGCTTCTATTCTATGGAAGAGTATGTGTTTACTGACTTGACTAGATTAAGTCCTATGTCACTCTGTTACAGAGTGCCAGTGATGGAATCTCCTCCCTGCTCTGTGCCCATGTGTGGCTACGGGCTGATGTGATGTGCCTGGGTTGGCTGGTGGAACCTGTTTCTCGTAATGTAGCCTGATCCTGGATCGGTTTTTACTTTAGCCACCTCCTCTTGACTATTTGTGAGATGTCATGAGTTGACCCAGGCAAGAAATTATCTGGGACCAGGTAAGTAATGATGGGGGGGGGGGGGGGGCTACGGGGAAGTAGGATGCAGTTGCCCTGTAAAGCTGATCGAAGTTTAGTTTCTCTTCCCTGTGGTTGAGGCTAGGATGGGGAGAGGACAAGCTGAACCTTGATCTGTGCCTAAAGGGCAACTTCTCAGCACGCGACACCAATCCTACTGTGTCACTTAACCAGTAGGAGGCCGTCTCTGCCACTGGTTCATCTTTGAAACATAATCTGTATAGTAATGTCCAAATTTACAGGGGTGTGTATGTGTGATTTGTGCTGATGTTTGTGTGTGTGTGTGTGTGTGTGTGTGTGTGTGTGTGTGTGTGTGTGTGCGCGCGTTCGTTCTCTGACCGTGAGCTTGTTCCAAGTTCCCTATGTCTCTGTGAAGCCCGCTGCATGCCAACCCCACCTGACCTGTAGAAGTCTGTTACCTTTCAATGTTTCCTCCAGCAAAACGATGTTACATACACAGTGTCCTGCTAAACCAGGTCTGTGGCTCCATAAACCATGTTATCACCTGGACGATCTGGTTCCATAAAACCACGTAGATTGTCTTTATTGACATTGTGTACCGCATGGACGTCTCCTAAGAGAGCCAATGGCTCCCAGTCCAGATCTGTAGCCGTTTGCCTTTTTTTAGTTGCTCTTCGGCAGACTGTGTGTGTGTGTGTCATCCAACGGTAGTCCTATCTACCCCGATATCCCTGTTCGTATTACAGGAATGCATTGTCCTATTTCTTTGTCATAGCTCTAGTTACTGTTGCTATTATTGATGAAATATGAAATGCAGATTGAATGTGCAATATTTATACGAAATACAAATTCTAAAACCTAAAGTATGTAAAGGAAAAATGCACAGAGAGAGCGAGCCCCTTCACAGTGTATGAATGTGTGGGTGCGGGGCCTGTCTCTTTCCAATTAAATGTACAAAGAGAACCTGGAGGACAGGCGGACGGACAGAAAACATTGTTGTAGAAGTAGTAACATATAGCCTCTTTACGGTGTGATATTAGTGCCAACAGAAATGTAATCTGAATTCAATCATCTTGAATTCATTCAGATTTGTCGGCAGTAATATGACTCTATACTTATTTTTCTGTATTGTGAAAGTACTGTACCAATTATAGTAATGAAGACTAATATTTTGGCCTTGTAAAAGAAAAATACAATGGTGAAGAATAAGGCACTACAGGTGAACAGATGTATGTCTCCGGGAAGTTATTTGGGTTGCATGATTCCTTGTGAATGCACTATATACATTTGTGACGTATAATGTATTCAGAAATAAAGTCCAAGATGAAAAGTCATGTGGGCAATTCCATATGAGATTTGCTCAGAGATATGTCATCCTTGGAAAGGTACTTTGGGGTAAGGAGGTTTGGCATACCTTTTTAAAGTTGAAATCATTGATTTAAAAGTTGGAAAGTTCATGACATTTTTGCTTTGCCCCAGGCCTTTTGAAGATATGACCCATTTTATACATTAATGGACGTTATAGGACATAACCAACTGTGCAAATCACCAGCAGAGGGAGTTCTGGATCCGTTCCCACGTGAACTGTGTTGTAGATGCTCCAAAAAGAGATCATCATTTCAAAAGTAGCAGAGCGACCACTCTGGAAATGTTATGTACTTGTAGAGTATATTGTTTTTAAACCATTTCCAATACTGAACAAAATTCAAAAAGGGGACTTTTTGAGACATTTACGATAAGGCCCGGGTAAGGCCAAAATTTCACACATTTCCCAACTTTTAAATGAGTTATTTCTCAATAATTATTTTGGGTACAGATGTCAATGGTATTCCAGACAAAATGAAGTTTTTATTGATTTCATTTCAGGAAGATTAAAAGCATCATAAATGTCTCTGGGCCAATCTCGTTTGGAATTCCACGTACATTAAAGGCTGCCATAAATGTATTGTCTGCAAATGAATTACTGTGTATGAGCAATGTACAGTATATACCGTAGAAGAAGAACGGCTTGGATATTTAGCACAAGGGATATTTCAGCATTTGAAAAGGACCCTCGGTTTTGGGAAGTAGTCCAAAACACTGATAATGTTATGAACGAGGAACCCAGGTGCAGGCTGGTTCCCGTTCTTCTTACAGTTCCTGATATTTCATTGGTTCTTTGTATTCAATTTACCAACCAATGTCTGTCCAGTCTGCTGCTTTGCTATCCCATACCAGGCCACAATTGGTTAAGAAGATTTGTTCATAGGAATATACAAAGTGCTGTATCTTGAGTGTTTCTCTGAGGTTATACGCACAGACATATACACATACATACACACACGCCTACATACACTACCATTCAATGGTTTAGGGTCACTGAGAAATTTCCTTTTTTTTTGCAAGAAAAGCAAAATATTTTGTTTATTAAAATAACATAAAATTGATCAGAAATACAGTGTAGACATTGTTAATGTTGTAAATGTCTATGGTAGCTGGAAACGGCAGATTTTATATGGAATATCTACATAGCCGTACAGAGGCCCATTATCAGCAACCATCACTCCTGTGTTACAATGACATGTTGTGTTAGCTAATCCAAGTTTATTGTTTTAAAAGGCGAATTGATCACGGTAGTGTACATACCTACATACCTACATTACATGTCTTAGTAGTGAAGTCATCCACTTTAACTACTGATGTACCTAAAGACAAGGAACAAAGTTTGGTGTACAGATTAATTTGACCTCTCGCATTGTTTCTCATAGTAAATATGTTGGAAGGGGAGGGGTTAATATGATCAAATTTCCTAAAGATATACCAGTTGTGCAGGTGTAAAACCTCATTTAAACCTATTTGGTCTTTGTTGTTCACCAGTTTTTTGGGGTGGGTCTTTTTCCTTCTCGTTTAGCGTGGGTTACTGGCCTTGTGACATCATGGGCTGTTTGCAAATGTTTCCTTCCTTATTTATTGGTAATTTGGCCTTGGAAAATTGTCATGAAAATAAAAGTTGTGATTGGTCTAAAAATGCCCATATGTTCATTCTGTTTCATTCATGGATTATATTGATTCTTGTTAACGTGGATATGCCTTTTTTTGAATTAGAATGATTTTGATCTGTCTGTGAGTGTATGTATAACATTCCAGACAGTGCTGGCTAACACAACGGCTTAATTCGAATCGTGTCCCGAAGCGTGTTATATGGCAACGAAGCCAAGGTGTGTATGGAGTTACTGTGGGGTGTGTGGGATACCAGCTGGCGTGAGAGGGACTGGCTGGGGTAAAGGAGTCTGTAACAGGAACATTCTCTGAGCATTAAGGAGCTGAGACAGAGGCCCTCTTCCTCTGAGATAAAAAAAAAAGGACACTCAGAGTTCCCTCCCTACCAATTCAAAGGGCTTTATTGGCATGGGAAACGTGTATATTGCCAAAGCAAATTTAAATAGATAATAAACAAAAGGGAAAAACAAATGAACAGTAAACATTACTCAGTTTCAAAAGAATAGAGCCATTTCAAATGTTATGACGATGTACAGTGTTGTAACAATGTGCAAATAGTTGAAGTACGAAAGGGGAAAATACAAATAAATATAATTTTGTATTTACAGTAGAGTTTGTGCTTCACTTTCCTTGTGGCAACAGGTCACAAATCTTGCTGCTGTGATGGCAAGATGTGACCTATGAGGTGCGTGTCACTGTTATTAGGGGGGGGGGGTACTTATATTTGTCCTGTTAGACACAAGTGTGTAATAAAAGTGTTTCTTGCATATCCCAACTCCTCTTGAGACACTTGCAGTGACTTCTCTTACACTCCATTCATTCCAACAGCATGAAACAGTCACAGGAAAGAATTGTGCGCAACAATAAGTGGCCAAGGTGCAATACCGTCACCCAACCACAGGATGCCAGTCATGTACCCATAAATGGAAGAATGTCTCCTGTGAGTGTGGTAATACAGTTGAAGTCAGATGTTTACAAACACTTAAACTTAAAACTCGTTTTTCAACCACTCCACAGATTTCTTGCTAACAAACTATAGTTTTGGAAAGTCGGTTAGGACATCTACTTTGTGCATGACAAGTCATTTTTCTTACAATTGTTTACAGAGAGATGATTTCACTTATAATTCACTGTATCACAATTCCAGTGGGTCAAAGTTTACATACACTAAGTTGACTGTGCCTTTAAACAGCTTGGAAAATTCCAGAAAATGATGTCATGGCTTTAGAAGCTTCTGATAAGCTAATTGACATAATTTGAGTCAATTGGTGTACCTGTGGATGTATTTCAAGGCCTACCTATAAACTCAGTGCCTCTTTGCTTGGCATCATGGGAACATCAAAAGAAAATCAGCCAAGACCTCAGAAAAAATATTGTAGACCTCCACAAGTCTGGTTCATCATTGGGAGCTATTTCCAAACGCCTGAAGGTACCACGTTCATCTGTACAAATAATAGTACGCAAGTATAAACACCATGGGACAACACAGCCGTCATACCGCTCAGGAAGGAGACGCATTCTGTCTCCTAGAGATGAACGTACTTTGGTGCGAAAAGTACAAATCAATCCCAGAACAACACCAAAGGACCTTGTGAAGATGGAGGAAACAGGTACAAAAGTATCTATATCCACAGTAAAACGTGTCCTATATCGACATAACTTGAAAGGCCGCTCAGCAAGGAAGAAGCCACTGCTCCAAAAAGCCAGACTACGGTTTGCAACTGCACATGGCGACAAAGATCGTACTTTGTTGAAGCAGCTTTGGCAGCAATTACAGCCTAGAGTCTTGAGTATGACAAGCTTGGTACACCTGTATTTGGGGAGTTTCTCAAATTCTTCTCTGCAGATCTTCTCAAGCTCTGTCAGGTTGGATGAGGAGCGTCGCTACACAGCTATTTTCAGGTCTCTCCAGAGATCAGTTTCCGGGCCACTCAAAGACATTCAGAGACTTGTCCTAAAGCCACTCCTGCATTGCCTTGGCTGTGTGCTTAGGGTCCTTGTCCTGTTGGAAGGTGAACATTCACCACAGTCTGAGGTCCTGAACAGGTTTTAATCAAGGATCTCTCTCTATTTTGCTCCATTCATCTTTCCCTCAATCCTGACTAGTCTCCCAGTCCCTGCCGCTGAAATAAAGCCAAACTGAAATCTTATCAGAAGCATTTTGGGTAGTTTTCACAGCTTTCTTTTGCCTTACACCCAGTCAAAAGGATGTTATTTAGACATTTTCCACAGAAAATGTCCAGTTTTTGTTATTGCGCCGCGAAAGAACTTCACCGGTCAACTACTTTGAAGCATGAATTCTATTAATTTATGAGAATGCATGTATACAATTATAGACAAGTTGAAACAAATAGCCTACCAAAATGTTGGAAAACATCTAAACCAGACTAAAGAAATATACATCCTATATATAATTATTATTATTTTTTTTCAAAACACTACACTGTCTTTGACTGAAGCCTACAAAGCATTTTCTATATTATCGGGTTAGGGTCAGGCCTCAGATTTTCACATATAGCGGTTATGGATGGGTTATAAGCAACAAAGACACATCCTGCCCAAAGTGGGAGGTTTAAAAAAATATATATACTTAGGTTACCAAAGTTCCAGAGCATGTCTTTAATTGATACCCAGAAATGATTTGATATGGAGATAACTGCTGCATTACTAGAGGAAATATGCCATTTAACAGACCCTTTTACACAAAGCGACTTAGTCAAGCGTGCATACATTTTTACGTATGAATGGCCCCAGGAATCGTCATGTTCTACCAACAGCTAGAGGACCAGATAAGCATCAAGGGTTAACTTCACCCTACTCTTTCCCACTCTACTATGACCACAACATGGAACAACGGGAAGAGACAAAAAAATAAAAAAAAACAAGATACATGCTGGTCCAAACACATAATGCCCTGGGTTTTTATTTTTTTGTGAGAAGATAATTTTTCATTTTGTGGATAAAAAAAAAACAAAACACAATTGATCAATTATGCCATTGGAATGGGCATTCATATTGGTGGTACAACAACAACAACTAACTAGTAGCCTTGTTTAGTACCGTACTCTTCACAGAAGAGAGTACGAGGTATTTCCAAAAGGAAGGCACCCGATACTTGTGGTTCATCTTGGCCTCGCAGCGTTCTGGAGAATTATTATCCTAAAAGCAAAGAAATCTGCCTTTTTATACATGTTTTCTTCTGTTACGTATAAACCGGAATGATACATGTAATCAAGATGTTACTACATTCCTCTACCCGATCGCATTTCATCAACAAGTAACAAAATAATGAAGTCTTTCAACGATGAACATACAATCATCATCATCAGAAACGGAAGGGGGATACAAAAATAATGACATTTTCACAAAATAATTGGGAAAAAAATAAAAATAAGGTACTGATGTGAAAACAAACCAGAGCCCTAAATCATATAAAAGCAGCATTCATCTAAACAAAAAGAGTGCTTAGTTAAGCAGCAGTGACTTCTAGGAACAAGACTTCATTCCCATTGTGTTACTTTGTCTCATGAACAATTTAAAAATGGAAGATCTTAAGTGATTACCCTGACTGACAAACCGATGCCTTAAATCCACACCCACCAACTCTGTATGAATGCATGTCACCATTTGTTTCCACATGATACAATGAACAAAGACAGAGAAGTTCATAGCTACCTAAACCCAGACTACAGCACAGGAACCAATGAGGACAAAAAAAAGAATTACAAAAAATACAACTAACAAAACGTAGAAAAACAAAAACTGTAAACACGGCACAATAAATAGATAAAACAGCAGGTTCCACACCATGCACTGACGTGATGACACTGTTGTACAACTCACACCCACCTCACACTCGAACCAGCTGCAGTTTGTCTTTTTACATTAAAAAAAAATATCCCAAGTGCAAAACATCAAATGAACAATTTCCGTATTCAAGTAACATTATATACAAGGAGGGGGGGGGGGGGGGGGTATTACAAATATCTGGTACTGTACAAATAATTGCCATATTCATAATTACAGATGTTGATATTGCTTATCAACAGTAACAAATAGGAAATGAAAAAAGTACGAGACGACCATTGCAATTAAGTCCCGACCGTCACCATGGAGACAGCGTTGTATGCTGTGTGCGCATTCCACTACCCCTTCCTTGCATTCACAACTCTACGATGCATAGCACCTAAATGAGTTCCCGGGTGAGCCCACAGTCCAGTCCGTGTTCCGAGGTCACGTGACCTCCATAGCCACTGTGTTGTCCAAAATGCTGTTTAGTGCTGGCTTTTCTTGATCCTGATTTTCCCTGGAGGCAAGTGGAGAGAATATGTACAAATCAATCAGACACTGTTCAGTAATACCTACATTAATATTGACTCAGACGGACTCAGGTAATGTTCCTGAATCAGCGGTTTAAGCTACAGTTGTCTGAACACTGTGTAATGGTCCATTTCTATATACTTCATCCGTGTCCCAAATGGACCCTATTCCCTATATAGTACTACTTCAGACAACAGCCCCATCAGAGCCCTGGTGAATAGTGCACTATAAAAAGGGAGTAGGGTGCCATTTGGAAAAACAGACACTCATCCTGTTCCTCCCCCTCTCTCACCTTGGCACCAGGTCCATTGACGGGGTGTTTGTGGAGACCTTAGGCATTTGACAGTTAGCGGTGGCAGCCAACTTTAAGGCAGATGACGACACGGTAACGGGAGAGTGGCTTAGCGTCCGGGGTATGTGGCGCTTGGTGAGGAGTCCCCCGGGGGAGGACATGCTCAGACGGAGGTTGTTGTTGTTGTTGTTCCCCATCAGGACCTGAGTGGTGGTGCCGTTGTTGCTGGGCAACAGGAAGGGGAAGGAGGGGGTAGTGGTGGTCAGAGGGGTAGGGGTGGAGGTGGGGGCAGCAGACGACGGGGATGCTGTGCTAGTGAGGTGAAAGCCCTTGTAGACACCTGTAGGAAGGGAAGACAGACAACAAAATCACTTCATGTGCATGGTCCTAGCAGAAGCTATACAAGCAGCTTCTCCTTTGATCAGTTCCAACCTTTTACGTTTGCTTCTGTGAAAGCCCTGCATTTAATTCAAAACGCACTTGCACATCAGAGGTTACTTGTTGCAGGTGCGTGGGAATAATTTGATGATATCTTGATGAAAACTTGCACACTGCGCTTACCAGATTCACTTGTGTTTATTTAGCCTATATACACCGCGCCTCATGACCTTTGTCAGAGCGTTCAAAGTCCTGTGTGCAATTTTCTCTTCTCTTTGATGCTCTGCTTTAAAAAAGTGTACTTATTTAACCTGCTAAGGCATTACCCTTTTACAATAACCACCTGACCACAACAAATGCTTGGGTGCAGTGTTAACCTGAGGGTGGAAGGACCCCGTTGACCCCGCTGCCCGGTCCACCCTCATCCTTGGTCTTCAAGGCCAGAAGCTGGTCTGTGGTCACCAGGGCAGAGGCAGCAAACTGGGCACAGGCACAATCTAACGTCTTGGACACCAAAACCTGGTAGAGGAGGAGAACAACGTTTTAACACCATGCTGAAAAGACAGAATGACAGAGCGAGAGAGGTCATAGGGCTGTATCAAACATCTCAGAGGAGGAGTGCTGATCTAGGACCAGGTCTCTCCTATCCATTGAATCTTATTCATTTTGATCTAAAAAGGCAAAACGAATCCTGGATCAGCGCTCGTATTCTGAGCCACTGAGAATACCAGCCCAGGTCAGAGAGCGGGCTAACTAACCTGCGTGCTGTTGGTAGTGGTGCTGTTGGCTTGCAGTTGCTGTTGGATCTGCTCCAGCTGCTGTTTCTGCATCAAGGCCAGCTGCTCCTGATGCTGCTGGTATTGTTGGGCGGTAAAAGCTGCAGGGGAGACAGAGGAGAACAGGTCACACACAGACCAGTCACATCAATTTGGGATGCATCCCAAAATGGCACCCTATTAGGAAAGTATTCAAACCCCTTGAGTTTTTCCCTATTTTGTTACAGCACAGCCTTATTCAAAATTGATTAAAATTCCCCCCCCACCACAATATCCCATAATGACAAAGCAAAAACAGTATATTTTATTTTAGCAAATGTATTTAAAAAAAATGAAATATCATATTTACATAACTATTCAGACCCTTCACGCAGTAATTTGTTGAAGCACCTTTGTCAGTGATTACAGCCTCAAGTCTTCTTGGGTATGTTGCTACAAGCTTGGCACATCTGTATTTGGGGAGTTTCTCCCATTCTACTCTGCAGATCCTCTCAAGCTCAGTCAGGTTGGGTGGGGAGCCACGCTGCACAGCTATTTTCAGGTCTCTCCAGAGATGTTCAAATCAGGTTCAAGTCCGGGCTCTAGCTGGGCCACTCATGGACATTCAGAGACTTTTATCCCAAAGCCACTCATGCGTTGTCTTGGCTGTGTGCTTAGAGTCGTTGTCTTGCTGGACGGTGAACCTTCGCCCCAGTCTGAGGTCCTGAATGCTCTGGGGCAGGTTTATATCAAGGATCTGGGGGGGCTACTTGGCTCATCGCGCTCTAAAGACGGGCCGGGCACCTGCAGGCTAACCTCGGGCATCAGGTAAATGGTGTTTCCTCTGACACATTGGTGCGGCTGGCTTCTGGTTTAAGCAGGCGGGTATTAAGAAGCGCGGTTTGGCGGGTCATATTTCGGAGCTCGCATGACTCCACCTTCGCCTCCCGAGCCCGTTGGGTTGCAGCAATGAGACAAGATTTAAATTGGGGAGAAGGGGGTAAAAAATAAAACAAATGGGAGGCCACTGTGTTCTTGGGGACCTTGAATGCTGCTGAAATGTTTTGGTAACCTTCCCCAGATCTGTGCCTCAACATTCCTTTAACCTCATGGCTTTATTTTTGCTCTGACATGCACTGTCAACTGTGGGACCTTAAAACCTGTTTTCGCTTTGTCATTATGGGGTATTGATGAGGACATTTTATTTAATACATTTTAGAATAAGGCTGTAACGTAACAAAATGTGGAGAAAGTCAAGGGGTCTGAATACTTTCCCAAGGCATTTAGAGCACAATTGTTTTTTACCAAGGCCTATCTATGCACTACAGGGCTCAACATTTTACACTCGTCCTCTTGCCGGACAAAAACAATATTAGATTTAAGTTGTCCATTCGAATGGACAAGTAAATTAATTATATAGATATATATATATACACATATATACATATACATACACAGTGCCTTGCGAAAGTATTCGGCCCCCTTGAACTTTGCGACCTTTTGCCACATTTCAGGCTTCAAACAAAGATATAAAACTGTATTTTTTTGTGAAGAATCAACAACAAGTGGGACACAATCATGAAGTGGAACGACATTTATTGGATATTTCAAACTTTTTCAACAAATCAAAAACTGAAAAATTGGGCGTGCAAAATTATTCAGCCCCCTTAAGTTAATACTTTGTAGCGCCACCTTTTGCTGCGATTACAGCTGTAAGTCGCTTGGGGTATGTCTATCAGTTTTGCACATTGAGAGACTGACATTTTTTCCCATTCCTCCTTGCAAAACAGCTCGAGCTCAGTGAGGTTGGATGGAGAGCATTTGTGAACAGCAGTTTTCAGTTCTTTCCACAGATTCTCGATTGGATTCAGGTCTGGACTTTGACTTGGCCATTCTAACACCTGGATATGTTTATTTTGAACCATTCCATTCTAGATTTTGCTTTGTGTTTTGGATCATTGTCTTGTTGGAAGACAAATCTCCGTCCCAGTCTCAGGTCTTTTGCAGACTCCATCAGGTTTTCTTCCAGGATGGTCCTGTATTTGGCTCCATCCATCTTCCCATCAATTTTAACCATCTTCCCTGTCCCTGCTGAAGAAAAGCAGGCCCAAACCATGATGCTGCCACCACCATGTTTGACAGTGGGGATGGTGTGTTCAGCTGTGTTGCTTTTACGCCAAACATAACGTTTTGCATTGTTGCCAAAAAAGTTCAATTTTGGTTTCATCTGACCAGAGCACCTTCTTCCACATGTTTGGTGTGTCTCCCAGGTGTCTTGTGGCAAACTTTAAACGACACTTTTTTATGGATATCTTTAAGAAATGGCTTTCTTCTTGCCACTCTTCCATAAAGGCCAGATTTGTGCAATATACGACTGATTGTTGTCCTATGGACAGTCTCCCACCTCAGCTGTAGATCTCTGCAGTTCATCCAGAGTGATCATGGGCCTCTTGGCTGCATCTCTGATCAGTCTTCTCCTTGTATGAGCTGAAAGTTTAGAGGGACGGCCAGGTCTTGGTAGATTTGCAGTGGTCTGATACTCCTTCCATTTCAATATTATCGCTTGCACAGTGCTCATTGGGATGTTTAAAGCTTGGGAAATCTTTTTGTATCCAAATCCGGCTTTAAACTTCTTCACAACAGTATCTCGGACCTGCCTGGTGTGTTCCTTGTTCTTCATGATGCTCTCTGCGCTTTTAACAGACCTCTGAGACTATCACAGTGCAGGTGCATTTATACGGAGACTTGATTACACACAGGTGGATTGTATTTATCATCATTAGTCATTTAGGTCAACATTGGATCATTCAGAGATCCTCACTGAACTTCTGGAGAGAGTTTGCTGCACTGAAAGTAAAGGGGCTGAATAATTTTGCACGCCCAATTTTTCAGTTTTTGATTTGTTAAAAAAGTTTGAAATATCCAATAAATGTCGTTCCACTTCATGATTGTGTCCCACTTGTTGTTGATTCTTCACAAAAAAATACAGTTTTATATATTTATGTTTGAAGCCTGAAATGTGGCAAAAGGTCGCAAAGTTCAAGGGGGCCGAATACTTTCGCAAGGCACTGTATATTAGTAACCCATGCTGGTTGATGCAACTTTAGATCTCTCAATTTCTAAACAGATGACTTCATCGGTCACATGATCATGCTCACGCGTGCTGTGCGCTTTTGAGAATGGCGTTTTCCCGCTATTGCATTTTGGACAATCACACGTATCCTATAGCCATGTGTGCATTGATGAGCTTATAATATGAAGAAATAAAACAGTCAACATTTTAAGCTAAACTCTCTGATCTGTTGCGTCAGCCTCAATGCCTTTTCAAAAAACAGAAATGTATGTGCCTGTGGTTGTATTCATTTTGGATCAGTCGTCCCAGTCTGTTTAACCATAGAAATATTTCAATCGGCCCAGGGACGACGGGACGCCCTTAAATTCGAGCCCTGGAGGGGGCATAAAAGTATTTGGTAGTAATTGTAATGTTGCAATATTTCTAGAAGTCTTGGAGAAGCTTTAAAAAAAAAGGGAAGTGTTTTATTTTGAGACAGGCTTGAATAAGCAAAGAGGAGTGTTTTCTACATTTCTTGTAAAAAAAGATAATGCATTTTGTTTTGTAAAGTGGCATCCTTGTATCATGAGCTTTTGGACAAGTAAAAAATGTTATTTTAAAATCTGTCCTACTTGTCCCAAGTGGCTAAAGGTTAATGCCCTGCATTATAAGGAATAGGGTGGTGTTTGGGAGGCAACCTGTGGGGGGACGTAATAGCCAGGAGAGTTAAGGGACTAGGGGGAAGGGTAGAAGACAGAGCCTGGCTGAAGGTCCATTTTGTGGCTTTTAACGCTCACTGAGGCCCCGAGCTGAGATACACACAGCTGTGGTCAGCAGCAAGTCTGTGTTCTGCCCTCTCAGCACTGACCCTATCCGCCGAAGGGTTAAGATCAGGAGGCCAACCAAACACCACATTTCCCTATAGAGAATAAACTATTTGATCATTCAACCACACAGTACCATAAAAATCAGTCCATCTTTAAAACCAAAGCCTTCCAATATCAACAAATCTCTTCCCAATCACTCAACTGACATGTAATGAAAATTCTGGAAGAAATCAATAGGCTGACATTTCAGAGGGTTTTTTAGATTAAAATGGGGCTTAGGCTGACAGAATATTTTAGAGGCCCTCCTGTTGGCCACAGGAGCAAATTTCCTGCAATTCCACACATTTTCCCACGTGGCGAAAATACCATTTTAAAGCTAATGTCCTGCAATTCTACACATTTTGCCACATGGCGAAAATACCATTTTAAAGCTAATGTCCTGCAATTCTACACATTTTGCCACATGGCGAAAATACAATTTTAAAGCTAATGTCCTGCAATTCTACACATTTTGCCACATGGCGAAAATACCATTTTAAAGCTAATGTCCTGCAATTCTACACATTTTGCCACATGGCGAAAATACCATTTTAAAGCTAATGTCCTGCAATTCTACACATTTTGCCATGGCTTATGCCATTCCGAGTGACTCAAACATAACAAAACCCATGACAAAAATAAGCCTGAATGTATTATTTGGGGAACTTTAGATACTCCTTGACTGTTTAGCTTTTATTTTGGTGATTGTTAATTCTCAAAGATGATCTTATTTTTAAAAAATGTATTCAAAAAAATAAAAATAAACTTTGTCATTTAACTTTGCACTTTTTGGGGGGTTTGGACATAGGTGGCCCGAAAAAAACCTCCTCGGACTGAGATCACTGTGAGCGGTGACATCAAGCCAACAAAGGGTTACATTTGTATGCATGTGAAATGGTATTACTCTGAAAACAGTTTGACAATTGGGGAACTCATTCACACTGATGCCCCAAGACAATAGTAGAAAGGAGACAATGGCTGCGTCCCAAGCGAAACCTTAATCACTTTATAGTGACCATGGCCTATATCGGGAATCGGGTGCCATTTGGTACGCAGACGATACTTTATATTCAGAGCAGCGTCCCCTCCACGTCTGTCCACCCACAGAATATATTTATCACATACATTTTTAATTGACTGCTGCTGGCCGGGGGAAACGCAACGCCACATGAATTCTAAACATTACAGCCATTCAAAATGTCACACTCATGAAGAAAGGAATTGATAACATTGTCCCCACCTCAAAAGGAACAAGAAAATGTTTTATTTCCCTTGGGTTAACTAAGTTAAGGTCCCAAATGTCCCCCTTTTCCCTATATAGTGCCCTATGTTTGACTAGACCTTATGAGTGCTAGTGCATTATATAGGGAATAGGGTGCCATTTGGGAAGTGCCTATAAATTCAACACACACACACACACACACACACACACACACACACACACACACACAAAAGCAGGGGTGGCAGGGAGAGAGAATTGATCTAACACAATGTCTTCAATAATTTCATGATTTTCCAATTACCTTTCTCAAACACCTACCAAAGTAAAGGTTTGCTCTTTTTATATAGCTCCTGCTAGCTAGACAAACCATGATTCAGTGCCTTTCATCTGGGATGTGGAATGGAGGTGTGTGTTAGAGGTCGACCGATTGGGATTTTTCAACGCTGATACCGATTATTGGAGGACAAAAAAAAAAATATATATATATATATATATATACATACACACACACACACTGTAATAATGACAATTGCAACAATACTAAATGAACAATTAACACTTATTTTAACATAATATAATAAATAAATAAAATCAATTTAGTCTCAAATAACATGAATGATGAATGTTGGAAAAAAAACAAAGTTCTATATGCAGGAAATCCTATTTTAATAATGGGCATGGTAAGAATTGACTACCAAAGTGCGAGTCATAATTCCCATGACACCTAGAAAAATCTGAAAAGCGATTCCTTCATTCCTTTATTCTATAGGATATTTTTAGATTCACTTAAAATAAGGTCTGTGTTTCGTGTAGGCTTACACCACCTTGACAATGTTATAATTGTGTAGATATCCATAGGACAAGGTAACTCTGATCAATATTGGCTAAATATAAGCGAAGATACAAAAATTTGTAGAGTGGATTTATGAAAATATGTTGACAAACGTTACCTTATCCTAGTGAGATTTACACATGTATCAAAACGCTGAGGCGTTTAAGCTTGCACGAAACACAGACCTTATTTGAAGTAGATCAAGACATTCTCTATGGAAGACATTAATGGTAAAATAACGAAGGAACCCCTTTCAAGTTCAGCCGCAAGTTATTACAGGAATTATAACGCGTTGACTATTTCTCTCTAAACCATATACCTTTGACTATTACGAGCCGGCTGCTGCCTACTAGCCACCCCTCAGTCAGACTGCTCTATCAAATATCAAATCATAGACTTAACTATAATAAACACACAGAAATACAAGCCTTAGTTTCTGGATTTGACCTATCACCTCGAAAACAAAACGTTTATTCCGTTCCGTATTTTATCTAACGGGTGGCATCCATGAGTCTAAATATTCCTGTTACATTGCACAACCTTCAATGTTATGTCATAATTACGTAAAATTCTGGCAAATTAGTTCGCTAAGAGCCAGGCCGCCCAAACTGTTGCATATACTCTGACTCTGCATGCAATGAACGCAAGAGGTGACAATTTCAGCTGGTTAATATTGCCTGCTAACCTGGATTTCTTTTAGCTAAATATGCAGGTTTAAAAATATATACCTGTGTATTGATTTGAAGAAAGGCATTGATGTTTATGGTTAAGTATATCATTGGAGCAACGACAGTCGTTGATTGATTGTTTTTTATAAGATAAGTTTAATGCTTGCTAGCAACTTACCTTGGCTTACTGCATTCGCGTAACAGGCAGGCTCCTCGTGGAGTGCAATGTAATCAGGTGGTTAGAGCATTGGACTAGTTAACTGTAAATGTGCAAGATTGGATCCCCCGAGCGGACAAGGTAAAAATCTGTCGTTCTGCCCCTAAACGAGGCAGAACGTTCCAGGCCGTCATTTGAAAATAAGAATGTGTTCTTAGCTGACTTGCCTAGTTAAATAAAGGTGTAAAAAAAAACACTAAAAAATAAATAGGTAAAATCCGCGCTCAAAAATACCGATTTCCAATTGTTATGAAAACTTGAAATCGGCCCTAATTAAAATCGGCCATTCCGATTAATCGGTTGACCTCTAGTGTGTGTGTCTATGGTACGGTGTATGTGAGTGAGAACAACCCCGGGCTCTACTCACCAGCTGTGGGGGCCGGGGGGCCAGCTCCTCTCAGGGGGCCAGTGGTACCAGCCAGGGTAGAGGTGATGCGACTCAGGCCCCTGCCCAGCCTCCTGAACAAGGGGTCTGTGACCACGTTGTCCTCGTCATGTAGTGATAGTGTCCGGGGCCTAAAGTGCCTCCATCGGCTCGACTTAATGTTCAACAGTATCTGACTGAGGTCTGCAGAAGAGGATGAATAAGAAGAGGTTCTGTCCGAGGTATTTGTTTGTGAGGTACTAGCAAACTTGTCTGTGACTGGAGAGTGGGGCGGCAGGTCAAGCATTTCAGAGTCCAGCCCATGAAATACATTGTCAAAGTCTGTGTGCGCCCTGTCCAGCAAAACCCTGAGGGAAAGAGGAGGGGGAAGTGTTTAGTCCTTCTGTTAGCCACGCAATTCATTCATGCTATTGGTCCCAGAAAACTAGAATTTTATTCTCATGGGTGGTCAGTACTAGCATCCATAGCTCAGTCTATGAATTGGAGACTAGTTGCATTGCTCCTGCCCCATCACTCAGCTTTTTACTAAAATATTGGCGGGGGTGGACTGCTTGGATGTTTGAATCCCAGATTGCCCCTTTAACTCTGAAGTAACCTACCTTCCCCCTCGTCCCAGGCGTCGTCGCGCCATGCCCAGGCAGCGTGGTGGCACGGTGAGGGTGGTGAGGCAGTAGCGGTAACGAGTGTCTCCCATTCCGCCCTCTGACGGACTGACCCACGGCCAGCTGCCCCCGTGGTCCAATTGAGACTGGGGACAGACAAGAGGAGCCATTAGATATGACAGGAGTTATGAAACATGGCCAGACAGTATGCCACTGGGACTATATGGGAATGTGTGTGCTCACTTCAGCTGTGTTTCTGTTTTGAAGTACGTTGTATTGTAATTGATTGATTGTGCATTTTGTAAAAATCTTCAATAAAGTTAATGTATGGAGTCGTCTATACTCACGGCATAATATTGACAGCCTGCTTTCCTCCGGAAGGCAAAAGAACCGTCTGGGTCGTTCTCCTCCTCAGCTTCTGAGGAACCTGAGTGCATCTAGAGAGGAGTAAAGGGAGAGAGACCAGTCAGTCACAGGTCACCAACAGGGCCATTTTTAGGATTAACAGATTTCCACCACAGATGTCCAAGGCCCAATCCTAAAGCGACCCCAAAGCCCTTGTGGAGATCTGAGAAGATTTGTAAGGTGAAAATAATCATAGCCATAGCGCCACCATCCTCTTTGATGGGCTAAGTCAGGGTTTCCCGAACTCTGTCCTCGGGACCCCACGGGGTGGAAGTTCTGTTCAAATAATCATCCAGCTTTGATCATTTGAATCAGCTGTGTCGTGTTGCTTATACCAATCAAATCCTCTCAGATCTCTAATTGCCTCGGGGTCCATTTGGGAGACAGCCCGAGTCAAATCGCTCTGCTTACCTGGGAGTGCAGCTCGTCATCTGAGCTGGGGAAGTCATACTGGTGGACATCCTTAGCATTGAACACAGAGGGACCAGAGTGGTGGAGGGCAGCAGCTGACAGGGGTAAGACTTTAGGCTTCTTCTCATACTTCCTCTTCTGCCTGACGACCTCGGTCTTCTCCGGCTAGAAGGGAGGGAAGGACCCAGACACATTTGGTCACTTACTTGCAGTCTAATATTTCAGGAGAATACCTTCAAGACATTGGCCCGTATTCACCAAGTATATCCGAGTAGAGCTGCTGATCTAGGATCAGGTCTCCTTTATCCATATGATCTTATTCATTGGGCTCTAAAAGGCCAAACTGATCCTAGCTCTAGCAGTCTACAGTAGAAGGCGGAAGTTTACATACACCTTAGCCAAATACATTCAAACTCAGTTTTTTTTATTTCTGACATTTAATCCTAGTAGAAATTCCCTGTTTTAGGTCAGTTAGGATCACCACTTTATTTTAAGAATGTGAAATGTCAGAATAATAGTAGAGAATGATTTAGTTCAGATGTTATTTCTTTCATCACATTCCCAGTGGGTCAGAAGTTTCATACACTCAATTAGTATTTGGTAGCATTGCCTTTAAATTGTTTAACTCAAATCAAATGTATTTATATAGCCTTTCGTACATCAGCTGATATCTCAAAGTGCTGTACAGAAACCCAGCCTAAAACCCCAAACAGCAAGCAATGCAGGTGTAGAAGCACGGTGGCTAGGAAAAACTCCCTAGACTGGCCAAAACCTAGGAAGAAACCTAGAGAGGAACCAGGCTATGAGGGGTGGCCAGTCCTCTTCTGACTGTGCCGGGTGGAGGTTATAACAGAACATGGCCAAGATGTTCAAATGTTCATACATGACCAGCATGGTCAAATAATAATAATAATCACAGCAGTTGTCGAGGGTGCCGCAAGTCAGCACCTCAGGAGTAAATGTCAGTTGGCTTTTCATAGCCAATCATTATGGGGTATCTCTACCACTCCTGCTGTCTTTTAACTTGGGTCAAACGTTTTGGGTAGCCTTCCACAAGCATGCCACAAAAAGTTGGGTGAATTTTGCCCCTTCCTCCTGACAGAGCTGGTGTAACAGGTGAGTCAGGTTTGTAGGCCTCCTTGCTCACACATGCTTTTTCAGTTCTGCCCAAAAATGTTCTATAGGATTGAGGTCAGGGCTTTGTGATGGCCACTCCAATACCTTGACTTTGTTTTTAAGCCATCTTGCCACAACTCTAAAGTCTTGGCTGATTTCTTTTGATTTTCCCATGATGTCAAGCAAAGAGGCATGGAGTTTGAAGCATTTCGCTACACTCGAATTAACATCTGCTAACCATGTGTATGTGACAAATAAAATTAGATTTTAATTTGATTTGGAAGTATGCTTGGGGTCATTGTCCATTTGGAAGACTCATTTGCGACCAAGCTTTAACTTCCTGACTGATGTCTTGAGATGTTGCTTCAATATATCCACATACTTTCCCTTCGTCATGATGCCATCTATTTTGTGAAGTGCACCAATCACCCCTGCAGCAAAGCACCTCCACAACATGATGCTGCCACCCCCGTGCTTCATGGTTGGGATGGTGTTCTTCGGCTTGTAAGCCTCCCCCTTTTTCCTCCAAACATGACGGTCATTATGGCCATACAATTCTACAATTCAATTCAAAAAGTACGATCTTTGTCCCCATGTGCAGTTGCAAACCGTAGTCTGGCTTTTTTATTGCAGTTTTGGAGCCGTGGCTTCTTCCTTGCTGAGCGGCCTTTCAGGTTATGTCGATATTGGACTCGTTTTACTGTGGATATAGATACTTTTGTACCCGTTTCCTCCAGCATCTTCACATTGTCCTTTGCTGTTGTTCTGAGATTGATTTGCACTTTTCACACCAAAGTACGTTAATCTCTAGGAAACAGAACGCGTCTCCTTCCTGAACGGTATGACGGCTGTGTGGTCCCATGGTGTTTATACTTGCGTACTATTATTTGCACAGATGAGGCATTTGGAAATTGATCCCAAAGATGAATCAGAGTTGTGAAGGTCTACAATATTTTTTCTGAAGTCTTGGCTGATTTCTTTTGATATTCCCATTATGTCAAGCAGAGGCACAGAGTTTGGAGGTAGGCCTTGAAATACATCCACAGGTACACCAATTGACTCAGATCATGTCAATTAGGCTTTAAAGCCATGACATCATTTTCTGGAATTTTCAAAGCTGTTTAAAGGCACAGTCAACTTAGTGTATGTAAACTTCTGACCCACTGGAATTGTGATACAGTGAATTATAAGTTAAATAATCTGTCTAAACAATTGTTGGAAAAATTACTTGCGTCACGCACAAAGTAGATGTCCTAACCGGCTTGCCAAAACTATAGTTTGTTAACAAGACATTTGTAGAGTGGTAAAAAACAAGTTTTAATGACTCCAACCTAAGTGTATGTAAACTTCCGGCATCAACTGTATATGAATATGGGCCATTGAGGTCACCCTCTTGCTCTGTTGCCATCTCCCTCTCTCACCTTGGACTTGTACTCCTTGAGGTCCATGTGGTCCTGATGTCTGTACTGGTTGCTGTTGGTCAGCGGCACCAGAGGGATAATATGGGCAGGCTTGTCCAGTGCACGCTGGGCCAGCACTTCAGCCATGATCTCACCACCAAAGTCGGACATGCCGTTCCTGGAGGGGCATTGGTCAAAGGCAAGATATAATCAAGCATTTGAAAAACAACTGGATCTCAAGCAAACCGTCAGCCACTATCAAAACCCAATTTAAAACATTGTTTAACTAAATGATCGAAGGCTAACTCTCTTAAATGGATCAGAACCATTCCTATACAGTAGTACCAGAGATCCTATAGGTCAAATTGATGGTTGGCTAGCTAGCTAACAAAACACTGAGCAGACACATCTACAAATGCATTGTTTTATACAATACAATTTGATCAGTTTCTAGAATTGAAAGCTTTCCTGACCAAGATGTCTGGCATCCTAGCAACATGCCTTTAAAAACAACCTCTGTGTCTCTGAGTAGTACCCACCTCTTCTCTACAATCTCCAGGGTGAGGTGCAGCAGCTCTCTCTTGCTCTTCTCCCTCCTCTTGATCATCTCCAGGATGGTGACGGCTCGGCTCAGGTCCCTCCGCAGCTTCAGCATTTTCTCATAACCAGCCTCCTCGTTCTTACGGTTCTGAGGTGAGCAATTTCACCATTAAATTGACAGTCACCTGCTGTAAACAACCTAGCGTAGGCCTCTATTTAGTTGAAATGAAAATGTGTAGGGGTATTGGTACATACCACACACTTGGGGCCAGTTTCCTGGACACAGATAAAGCCTAGTCCTGAACTAAAAAGCATGCTCCATGGGAATTTCCATTGACCGAGACTAGGCTTTATCCGTGTCCGGGAAACAGGCCCTTAGTGTTTACCTGAGTTGGGTCAACTAGCCCCTATATGCTCTGGTCTAGAGGTGGGATCCTACCTTTCTGGTCTGCATCTTCTCCGTCCTCCTGCGGAAGGCCACATAGGGGTCTGAGGTGCTGGATCCGTCCCTCTTCTCCTGCTTCACAGTGGGGTGCAGCGTGCCGTGCTTGTTGTTTTTCCTCTTCCTGGTCCAGTAGTCAAACACCTCCTTGATCAGCTCGTCATCCTCCTTCAGCAGCAGCTTGGCCTCCTGCAGGCTCACCGCCTGACAGGGGGAAGAGGGGAGGGAGGGTCACATTTTGGAAGAGGCAGGGTCACTGTCATGACTTAACCCAAAGATTCTCAGGACTCTAGACGCTATTAACTTAAAATGACAATGACTAGTTCCAGTTTAACAACGCTTACTGCACCGTATTTCCACAGTACATGGTTGCCATTGCAATCAGACCAGGTCCATCAACACCGAGACTACCGCGCAGGCATACTAATAACATAGCACCGTAATAACAGAAATAGAGAGACACTTAAAACATGAACTTAAGACGCCACCATGAGTAACTAAAAAGAGTATCTCATGTACACCGCCTGGACAGGATGCTAGGCTGATGCTACGAGTACCTATTGTGGGCTACTCTCTCTTCTCCCATCTAAGCCAAGTGCATGTGATTGGGATATGAGGGTTGGGGGTGGGTGCCCAGATTAGCACGATATAAGAAATAGGGTGCCATTTGGGATACAGGATCCAAGGCTTACCTGCTGCCCACTGCCTTTCTCCAGTCGGTCGATCATCTCCTCAAACTGTAAAAAGGTGATCTCCATCTTCTTCTTCAGTTTGTGAACAAAGGCCTCATCCTCTGTGTCCAGGTCATAGTCCGGCTGCTCCGTGTCCAGGCTGAAAGCTACAGAGAGAGACAGAGAGAGAGAGTTTAGACATGAGGATGTCAGTGTCCCGGCTTAAAGCTAAAGAGAAGGGAGAAAGCGAAATGGATCCTGGGAGCCATTTTAAATCCCCATCGTGATGTCAAACCCGCAAGAGATTCATGCTGCTCAGCGTAAATGTTCTGGTTCGGTTTTCAAGAATTATAAACCACTTGATAAAGAGGCTCGTGCTAGCAAAAGCTACGCGTCCATGACGCACGTCCCCAGTGTAACTCTCCTGTTACCACTGACCAAACGCTAATGTGAAATTCCATTTCAAGAGTTCAGATAAAGATTTTCAAAATTGCATGCGTCTCAGAGCTTAAATTAGGATCATGTCTACTGTGCTAAGACCAAAACAATAAAAAATAACAGATAGGGATGCACGATATATCAGTGAACATATTGGAATCGGCCGATATTAGCTGTCTAGTTTAACGCCGATGTCAAACTGACGTGCATACCAATATAACATTGGAACATGACGTAATAACGCCACGTAAAATGTTGCTCTACACGTGCAACACAGCATTCCTAACCTAGTCCACACAACGTCTGCTGTGTGGATTGAGCAGTCAACAAGTCGAGCAGTCATTTGAAAGAGTAAGAACATTTCAGCGAGACAACTCAAAAGTCGAAATCCATTAAAGCCAAGATGATGGAATTCATTGCCCTTGACAATAAACCGTTCTCGTGTGGGTGATGTTGGCTTTCGTGACTGGTCGAGCACCGGTACACACTATCAAGTGCGCTATTTTTAGGTGACCGCAATTTCTGGGCGATTTCTCAGCCAAACGTGAAGAACAAACGGAGCTATTTCGCCTACAAAAAATAATCTTTTGGGAAAAAACTTTGGCTGTCTACCTGGGAGTCACGTGAGTGAAAAGATCCGAAGTTCATCAAAAGTAAACGATTTAAATTTGATTGCTTTTCTGATTTCCGTGACAAGTTTGCCTGCTGCTAAGCAAGGCATAATGCTATGCTAGGCTATGATAAACTTACACAAATGCTTGTCTAGCGTTGGCTGTAAAGCATATTTTGAAAATCTGAGATGACAGGGTGATTAATATATTTCACTTGTGATTTTCATGAATAGGAATATTTTCTAGTAAGATTTATGTCCGTTGCGTTATGCTAATTAGTGTCAGATGATGATAACGGTCCCGTTCACGGGCTGGGTGTCACTACAGGTTAATCAAATAAGAACGGTCTTATAAATTAGGGTTATTTTAGATGACACCAGCTATATAGCTTGATTACAAGTGAGTGTAATCAATGTGAAATAACTACGGAAAAAATGTATGAACGCGTCAAATTATGTGCCGTAGTGTCATGTTCAGGTCCTGATTGGTCAACAAGTTTATTTGACAAGTCAAATAGTGTTATTTGACGTGCATCTTTTTTGACACGCAAAGACCCAAAAGTATTTCCATCGAAATCCTGGTTGAGAATGAACAACGAAACAGCACAGCAAGTAAGTGAAAGAAGTAGGTTTGATTATGTTTTACAGGTAATGGGGACATACAGTTGAAGTCAGAAGTTCACATACACTTAGGTTGGAGTCATTAAAACTCGTTTTTCAACCACTCCAATCTTCTTGTTAACAAACTATAGTTTTGACAAGATGGTTTGGACATCTACTTTGTGCATGACACAAGTCATTTTTCCAACAATTGTTTACAGACAGATTATTTCACTTATAATTCACTGTAATATTAATTCCAGTGGGTCAGAAGTTTATACACTAAGTTGACTGTGCCTTTAAACGGCTTGGGAAATTCCAGAAAATTATGTCATGGCTTTAGAAGCTTTTGCTAGACTAATTGACATCATTTGAGTCAATTGGAGGTGTACCTTTGGATGCATTTCAAGGCCTACCTTCAAACTCAGTGCCTCTTTGCTTGACATCATGGGAAAAATCAAAAGAAAACAGCCAAGACCTCCGAAAAAAGTTTTAGACCTCCACAAGTCTGGTTCATCCTTGGGAGCAATTTCCAAATGCCTGAAGGTACCACGTTCATCTGTACAGACAATAGTACGCAAGTATAAACACCATGGGACGACAGAGCCGTCATACCGCTCAGGAAGGAGACGCAATCCCAGAACAGCAGCAAAGGACCTTGTGAAGATGGAGGAAACAGGTACAAAAGTATCTATATCCACAGTAAAACGAGTCCTATATCGACATAACCTGAAAGGCCGCTCAGCAAGGAAGAAGCTACTTCTCCAAAACCACCATTAAAAAAAAATCCAGACTACGGTTTGCAACTGCACATGGGGACAAAGATTGTACTTTTTGGAGAAATGTCCTCTGGTCTGATGAAACAAAAATAGAACTGTTTGGCCATAATGACCATCGTTATGTTTGGAGGAAAAAGGGGGAGGCTTGCAAGCCGAAGAACACGACCATTTAACTGTAAATGCCATCAAAATAACTTTTTGGCCAAAGTGGTGTGTGTATGTAAACTTTATTTAACTAGGAAAGTCAGTTAAAAACAAATTCTTATTTACAATGACGGCCTACCCCGGACGACGCTGGACCAATTCTTTACCTCCCAATCACGGCCGGATATGATACAGCCTGGATTCGAACCAGGGACTGTAGTGATGCCTCTTGCACTGAGATGCAGTGCCTTAGACCGCTGCGTCCATGTATGTGTGTGTTAACTATTCAACTGTACTAGAATGCTTAATAAGGCAGCAACATTTTTTAAATATCAGCAATGTCATATTTCTGCATCACTCGTAACAGAGCAATGTACAATACAGAGAATTTTGGTAAACAAGGAATTTATGGTAAGCGCATGGAGGCCACCATCTTTATCCTCCTTCACTATTCTGACCAAAGCTACAGCTGTATTGATTGGGGGTAAAGTGATTACTTTACATTTGGTTGGTTAAGCAAATCTGAGCAGAATCAAGCTAGAGGAACATAGAAATTCATGGCAGTCATTCTAGGCAACTGCATTTAAATTTTGTCAATGACACTTTCAAAGTCCAAGACGGACAAGAATCCTGAATCCTAAACACACACTCTTTCATTTAAATAAATTACAATGTCATTAGAAGTTTGATTTGAGCTCTGGCGGCTTCTACTGCTAGACTTGCAGCAAAAACGTCAAACAGGGTGACATGAATGAACTCCATGCTTATCATAGAAAATATGTCTCACATCGGACAAACGGCAGCAGGGACTTCTACTTTAAAAACAATGACAAAAAGACATGACCAGGAAATTACATTTAGCCTAGCTCTTATCTGAATCAATCACAACAAATAATGTGATTCATGGACGATACGATAAGGTCTACTAAATTACTACTAATCCCCCTCCAAGATCCCCCTCCCCCTACTACCTCAAATGCCACAAAATGGACAAAAACGTCTTGCCATTGCCTAAGAACCTACACCCGCAAATGTAAATGGTTGATCAACACCTCCAAAATGGACACCTTGACCTAATGCCCTGTGCACTTAGGCAGATCTAAGAGGATCTGACTGCTGCAATCAATATGGAAACAGCTTCACTGTGTCTTCTGATAAGCTGGGTGGAAGTTTCATCATTGCTTATACCAATCAGATCCTGTCAGATGTCCACAAGTGACACAGGGTGTTAGGGTCGATTTGGTTGAGAGCCGTGAGAAAACGAGCTTTGATCAGTCACGGAAATAAAAAGTGCTGAAAACACGTTGGCTCACTATTTATAAAGATGGAGGACAAGCTATTGCATCCGTACTTAATAGACAGACCATGGGCTGGCTCCAGGCCCAGAAACGTGTTTTTATTAGATCAGGATTCGACTCCTGGTATCATACGAACACACAAACTACATGAAAAATGTGTAGAATTACAGGAAACAAGCTTTAAAACGGCTATTTTCCCTCTCTGCCAACAAGAGGGGTGAGAACAGTTTGAACAGTTCGGGATAGCATGGGCTGCGAGGTGGGGGTTGTTCCTACGCAGACAAATATCCATCCGGATCTTTACCACCTAGGAAATGTGTGTGACCTTCTTCAATAGTATGAGAGTACCCCTGAGCTCTAGGACGACACAGCATTAGCTAGCACTAGTCATGTTTTTTTAGTTATACAAATCCATACTTAGGAGTCAAATTCTCAATATAATATCATCTAAACTAATACTGCGCACCCCCCCCCCCCATCCCCTATCAATAGCAGCCAGGTCCACTTTACTCACGCTGTATGTGAATAAGCTGCTTTGGCATCTTGAAGTCCCCGGGGTAGAGGGACTCGTAGTAGGCGATGTTGCCGTCTGCCTCCGGGACGGGGATGACCATGTTGTGTTTCTCTCCATACACCGACTGGGCCGACATGGCTCTCTGGAGATGGTGTTCCTAGAGAGACCGAGAAAGAGTTTAGTAATATAATATATGCCATTTAGCACTCTTATCCAAAGTGATTTCTAAATTTCTAAATCGTGCTTACATTTTGGGGTGTGGTCCCAGCAGGAAACCAACATGTTCGCCATGTTCTACCAACTGAGCCACACAGGACCACAGGGAGAAGTTCAGAGATGAGGGCAAATTATTGAACAACATACCTCTCTCTGCCTGTTGGGCAAAGTCCAAGCACTTAAATAGCTAAATTGACAGGGTCATCTGGGAGTCTGAGGTAACGGATGCCTAGAGAGAGGAGTACTTAAGTCAGAGTTAACCTCAAATCACGGTCACACCAACTGCTGCCATCTGATCCATGAGGCCAGGAACAAATCAAGCGTCAAATCAGTACTGACAGAAACGGCAGCCTTTTCAAGGAGATTTCAGGTGACAAAACTAGTCATTGTTTGAAAGTACTAGAAAAACAAGAACAAAGGACTGGAAAATCAAAAGTACACAGCAGGACTTGGCAAGGCAGGAGTAAAAGTCCTGGAATGGTTAGCAGTCACACACTGATTTATTAGGTTTTTCCTCCAGGTGCAGAACCCACGTACACTCCTCCACTTATAGCAAAGGCAATTTGTAGGCTCACTCGCATTCCTGCTCCTGTTCCAAAGTCTGGGGACTAGTTTGGACGAGGCACCTTGCAGATGCACTTTACAACAACCAAATAATGACAGTCCTTTGAAATAACTACAAAACACCAGTGGATAAAACAACAGTGTATCAAGTTTGAACAGTGTCCTCTGGCTCTGAACAGGGCCTGGGGCAGTGCTCGTCTGAGCGTGCTGGCCAACAGTACTAAAATGAAAGGGCCTCTGGCTCTCAGACAGACGTGGGCACCTTGCCCTTGGCAGCCTGTCAACACAGCACAAGCACAGCGTAGGCCCAGACTTGTACATCATCTCAGCGGAGTGTGTGTTTATGGTTTCACTGCTCTGGGGGCCCCAAGGCAAACTAGAGTTGTTTCCTCTGCCTTCTCACCAGCTGTGTCAAATGGAACCCCATTCCCTATTTAGTGCAATACTTTTGCCCAGGTCAAGAGAAGACTTTGGCCTGATTAAAAGTGCACTATGTAGTGAATAGGGTGCCATTTGGGATGCACAATCCACTCCCATCTGGAGTCCTGAAGTGTTCCTTTGTCAGCAGCTAAGGCTGTGACGATAGCAGTATTGTGATGTTTTCTCCATGCAAAAAATGAAAACAATGTAGACCAAACTCTTTGGTCCTTTAAAAACCAGCTGCATATAAAATAGTGCGTGCTCAGCTTAGAAACTAAATATAATGGGACTCTGGAAGTGTTTGTTTAACAGTTGACTCATTTTCCTAAAGAATCCACTTCATGTTGCGTTTCCTTGCCACGATACTATCGAGTATCGCAATACTGGTATCGTCCCGGCTCTATCAGAAGCAGTCAAGTCTCTCTTCAAAGGCACAATGATTCATTTATGGAACAATTAGTTACCGGTTTTGAAAGAAAAAAAACTATACAAAAACAAAATGAAATAAAATATTTCCCAATGACCATGGGAAATAACCAATATATAAATACATTTGATTCAATAGGAGGCCGACCGATATCGTTTTCCCGATATTAGCCTTTTAACGACTAGGGCCATGACGATACCAGTATCGCAATATCTTTTCAGGTTCAAACATGAAAACCCGAAGCAGACCAAACTCTCTGCTTTTTACAGAGGCCCAGAACTGCAGCCATAGAAAAACACACGGGATGCCAAACAATCAAAAACCATTTTTATAGGCTACTTCCCTAGCGATGGCAAAGGGCTGGCAGATAATAGACTAGTTGAATTGCAGCTACTACCACAACAAAAATAGCCAACCTGGCTTGAACCATCCACCATCGGTCTCTTCCTCCTCCAGACTGCGACAGTCTAGAAATAGGCTTTAAATGAGCGTATCGATCACTGTCAAGGTCTGTCTGCTCTGGCGGCCCACCACTGCTGTTCCTGGCCCGAATGCCTACCAGGCATCTACTGTCCCGAATGCCTACCAGGCATCTACTGTCCCGAATGCCAGGTAGGCATCCAGTAGTGGATGGTTCAGGCCAGGTTGGCTATTTTTGTTGTGGTAGTAGCTGCAGAGGCTGGTGATCTCGCATTAGTTGACTTAACTTTCAGATTTTAATTTGAATTGAGATCATGATTAACCATGTGACAATGATTGAGAAACATACATATAAAAATCGTGACTGGCACGCAGAATGGTAGGATAAATAGTAAGCCTCCCAAACTTGAAACTTACTCACCACCTATGACATGTTTATAAAATAATTGCCTCCACATTTCCATGGTGGGATTTTGCCTATAGGCTACTTTGAAGCAAGGTAAGACAAGTTGGAATTGTTTTGATGGTCATAACAAGGATCTTTTAGCTATTTGATTTTAAGACCCCTTAAGGTATCAAAAAAATATATTTAAAAAATATTGGATGAGACATTGAATTTGGCATTACTGCTATTAGCCAATAGACATGAATTGAATAACAGAGTCATCACTACATGGAACAGACAGATGGGTGAGTAAAGGAAGTTTGTTCTGAAGTGACTGTCCTATCTGTGAGAAGACAGATCAGGAAACTAATAACTACGCATTTATCCCCTTATTTTAGGTACGGAACTATTTTTTTAAAACTGGTACCCGAGAACCAGTCTTGAGGCTTGTGGGCGTCCTAGAGCAAAACAGAGAACTTTGTAGGCCAAACCGTTTGGACGCTACAGATGTTTGTGTGAGAAGACCAATTTTCGGGATGTCTAATGGTCTGACAAACACCCCTCTAGCTCCGACACCTTTCAATGCAGATGCAGAAGGGCAATTTCGGCAGATGCAGTGGATTGAGACGCAGCCCAAGCAACAAAAAAAACATCGTGCTTAGACAGATTTTGATGGGGCTTTTTTATTATGTTAATTAGAATTCCGCAGGGCCACAGAATTGTAGGCTAAGGGTTAATGGATAACAGTTCATAAGCAGTTATGCATGCGTGGCGGTGAAACCATTTTACACCTGTTATCGGTAGCACTACCGCAGAGACTGTGGACATGTAGCCTATTGCACAACACATTCCAGGTGAAGGAGGTCAAAGCAGTAAGAAACTGGTGGTCTGCCAACATCTGTGCCTTCCAAGGAAAAATGGCACGCAGACAAATCAACAGATCCCACCAATTCCCTCTGCACCCTGTCTCAGACAATGACCCAGTGATGGTGAGTTCACGTAACAAACACCGACTGTCTGGTCTGACACACAGTTCGCACCTGTAGAAGGAAGAACTAGGGAGTCCCAAGCCCTCCAGCTGTTCTACCCCCACTAATCATAACTCAAGAGATTTCCACTGTGGTAAACCAAAGACAACACAAAATAAAAAGGTAACCATGTATGGTAGATGTCTGTCCAACTGCTGTGCATAAAAGTGTTACCAAAAGTAGAGAAGCTAGGTTGAAAAAGTCTAATGTGCAATCACCTAGAAGGCATAGACATAGTATTAAAGCTAGAACATCCATTCCCTACCCCAACCAAAACATCCATGAAAATAACTGTGACATAAGGTGGATACCACACTCATCTCATTTCCCATGCCAGTTACTGAGAAGCTGTCACTCCTATCCTTACGTGCCTCTTACGCAATACTAGTGCTGCACAGCGTAACAAAACTTCAGCACTTGTTAGATACTAGAATGTGAAAAACTTTCCGGTACAAGAATGTTACTTTCGGGACTTCTGTCAAATGGGTCTCACTGATCAAGCATATATATCAGTGCAGCCAACCCCTTATAATAGCATGCACCATGACTGCTCCACTTACTCATTGCTAGCCTGCACTGAGAGTCTTGGCTGCATCATGTTAGCTCCCAACTCATGCTGCAGATAAATCAATGCACTTGAATAAAGCAACAAAGCATATGGAAATGTTTAAACTTAATTACTGTTGGCAAAACAATGTCCATTGATTGGAGTCCACTTGTGGTAAATTCAATTGATTGGACATGATTTGGAAAGGCACACACGTCTGTAAGGTCCACAGTTGACAGTGCATGTCAGAGCAAAAACCAAGCCATGAAGTCAAAGGAATTGTCCGTAGAGCTCCGAGAAAGGATTGTGTCGAGGCACAGATCTGGGGAAGGATACCAAAACATTTCTGCAGTATTGAAGGTCCCCAAGAACAGTGACCCCCATCATTCTTAAAACGGAAGAAGTTTGGAACCACCAAGACTCTTCCTAGAGTTAACTGCCTGGCCAAACTGAGCAATCAGGGGAGAAGGGCCTTGGTCAGGGAGGGGACCAAGAACCCAATGGTCACTGACAGAGCTACAGAGTTCCTCTGTGGAGATGGGAGAACGTTCCAGAAGGACAACCATCTCCGCAGCACTCCACCAAATCAGGTAGAGCAGCCAGACGGAAGCCACTCCTTAGAAAAAAGGAACATGACAGCCCACTTGGATTTTGTCTAAAATGCACCTAAAGGACTGACCATGAGAAACAAGAATTTCTGCTCCAAGACTTAACTCTTTGGCCTGAATGCCAAGCATCACATCTGGAGGAAACCTGGCACCATCCCTACGATGAAGCATGGTGGTGGCAGCATCCTGCTGTGGGGATGTTTTTCCGCGGCAGGGACTGGGAGACTAGTCAGGATTGAGGGAAAGATGAGCGGAGCCAAGCACAGAGAGATCCTTGATGAAAACCTGCTCCAGAGCTCTCAGAACCTCAGACTGGGGTGAAGGTTCACCTTCCAGCAGGACAATGACCCAGAGCCCGGACTTGAACCCGATCAAACATCTCTGGAGAGACCTGAAAATAGCTGTGCAGCGACGCTCCCCATCCAACCTGACAGAGCTCGAGAGGGTCTGCAGAAAGGAAAGGGAGAAACTCCACAAATACAGGTGTGCCAAACTTGTAGCGTCATACCAAATAAGTCTTTAAATCGCTGACAAAGGTGCTTTAAAGTACTGAGTAAAGGGTCTGAATACTTATGTAACGTGTCAGTTTTTTTTAAAAGAAATTTGCAAAAATGTCTAATGAGGAAGTAAAAAAAAATGTTTAGATGAGTCAAACTTTGTAATCAATTTCCGAATAAGGGAGTAACGTAAAATAATGCAAAATAAGCTGATTACCACCAAAATCTTTATTCATTCAATTATTTGGTCTCTCTTACGTCTCCCAAAGATGCTCTATGGAGATAAATAGTAAAGGCGACTTTTTATAGGCACCAACTCCGCCATGATTCGTTGGACAAAGACTACGCGGAAAATGTATGGCATTCTTGGATAACCGCCGAAAATAAGATCTGTGATAAAATATGGGCTTAGGAGATCTAGGTTTTTTTCTATGAGAATGTTCATCAGCCAACGTCACTTTGTGAATTGAAGAATTTGTGACATGACACATTTTAAATAAAACAAAGGTACCATAATTCATAAAAAGATCATGTTAATAACCTCTGCGGGATTGGTGTCCCGTCCACAGGACGGTTGAGCTAACGTAGGCTAATGTGATGAGCATGAGTTTGTAAGCAACAACAAAAAATCCCAGGACATAGACTTATCTGATATGGACAGAAAGCTTAGATTAAAAATGATTTAACTGCACGGTCTAATTTACAGTAGCTATTAAAGTGAAAGAATACAATGCTATTGTTTGAGGAGAGTGCACAGTTATTAACTTGAAAATGTATTAATAAACCAATTAGGCACATTTGGGCAGTCTTGATACAAAATGTTGAACATATATGCAATGGTTCATGGGATCAGTCTAAAACGTTGCGCATACACTTCTGCCATCTAGTGGCCAAAATGTAAATGGTGCTTGGGCTGGAATAATACATGGTCTTTCTCTTGCATTTCGAAGATGGTATTATCTTTTACCAGATCAAATGTGTTATATTCTCAAACATAAATTTCACATTTCCACAAACTTCAAAGTGTTACCTTTCAAATGGTACCAATAATATGCATATCCTTACTTCAGGTCCTGAGCTACAGGCAGTTAGATATGGGTGTCATTTTTAGGCAAAAATTGAAAAAAAAAGGTCAGAATCCTTAGACTGACAAACAAAGTCAAATTGATTGTATGTGATTCATTAATGCATACATGGCTGTCAGAAGCAATATCAATACATTACAATTTATTACACTCAAAAAAATGCCCAACTATTGAACAGAGCAGTAGCATGGTTTATGTCTGCATCAAATGCCATTCTGTGAACGGCTAACATGCCTTTTTTTATGTGGTATCTTGATGGTATCAAGAATTGTGATACTAAACCTGGTATCGAAATCCAAATTCTGTTATGGTGGCAACAGTCCATTTCAGTTGGCTGGAGTGGAGACTTAAAGAGTACAACAGTATGAGTCATAATACCTTAATACCTGTAAAACCTAGCAGCCATTGGAACCATTTTACTGTTGGACCACTAGGTTGTATGGGTATTATGACACCTCCACTGTGGGGCTCTAATTGTTAAGGGGCCCCCTTGCTGGGACTCCTACTGTGCTCTGCATGCCACTAGTTTACTACAGCTGTGGTGGCTGCCTAACACACAAAACCTCTGGCTGACACCAAGCCTCCAAGAGCAATAAGATACATTGTGTCACAGAGAAATGTCAAGAAGAAATGTCCCGACCTCCCATAAATAAATTAACACATTCAAGTCAAAATGTGCAATTAATGAAAACAGATCTGCAGGGAGCATCGCACCTTAAATTATAGCTTCACACACACAGAAGGCTAGCTGAGGAACACTCAACTCCGTTCTCTTATATTGAGGCGGAGTTGAGTTTTGACAACTGGTCGCGGGATTCGCTAGCAACATTGAGTTACCAATCAGCCGATTCTTATTAAAATGTCAATTCTGAAAACGCTTACCTGAAACTCCTGTACAACTGTGATCCTTCTGCGGGGTGGTGAAATTCATACTATTAATAAAAAAATATTTTTAAAAAAAGTTTTAGCGAGATTCAATTGGGTATATGCTATCCGGGATCCTTGGGACGACGCCCTCTCTCCCTTAAAGTTTACATTTTAAATGGTCAGGGTAGGGGATAAGATGTGGATGTCCCAGAGATCCCGGATTGCACTAGCCGATTTAATTGAGTTGAGCAACACAAATTAAGAAAAAAGTCAGGGGTTGTATTCGATAAAAGTTTTTATTTAACTTGTGAATTTTAAGCACACGCAGAATGACTGCAGTTGTACAGGACACACACAGAAGACATTTTTACAAGAATCGACATTTTTACAAGAATCGACTGATGTTGGTGACTCAATGTCGTTGCAAGAAAATTGCCCAGTTATCAAAACTCAACTCAAGCCTCGATATAAGGACGGAGCTGCTTGTTCTTCAGCTAACAGACGGCAAAACCCTTGAAATGGATTGACAGAAAATTCCAACGGTCATTAAATAAAGTCCATGTTTCAACTGAAGCACGGCATGTATATAAATACAATATAACATGTTTTTAAAAAGCAGGCTATACAAGTTTCACTGAAATGTAAACACAGACATGGCCCAAGAGGCACGATTTCTTGTTTATGATCATTATTTGTGTACTTATTTGACATCTTTGCCGCACTGTTAGGAGCTAGTAACAAACTTCTCTGCACCCGCTATAATATCTGTTAAACTGTGTACACGACCACTAAACTTGGATTTGATTACCAAAACAGACTGACTGACATGCAATTTTGACAGGTACAAACGTCCACACCATAACAAAGCCACGTGCGTAGACAACACTCTAGACACATGGAACCTTGGGGCGAGAGCCAAATATTAACCAAGGCGGTAAGAAAAATACACATTGTAATCACCCAATCATAAGTTAATTGAAAGTAAAGCAAAACAGTGCACCAATGAGTGATTTCTCATTCGTTGGTTAATACTTAAAACATGACCAGAACATGCGAGTCAAACAATGGGTAGTTTGAGTGCACATTTAGCTAGCTTTGTTTTATCTAAAAACACGGACCTTTTCTACTCGAGGCATGCAATGTTGACATTTTTCCGCCAGTATCGTCTTCACACAGGCACATAAAGAATGTCTGATCATTAGCTCCCCCTTGCACCGGTCCTTTGCCATTACGCCAACAGACAAGGCACATCCCAGAGACACACAACAAAATGTCGGATTCATGGGAGTCACGTGATTCCTTTGTACTTAGAAAATCTCCTCCAGCGAAAATAACCAACTAAAACCAGAATATTGAATAATATATATAAATAATTCATCCTTAGTGATCTGGAAAATGTATCCACTTATTGTTAAGACTATCTACACAACATTTTCGTCGTGTTTTTTTTAAATAAAATTGGCGGCCATTTTGTGCAAACATGCGCAGAAAAAAAGAGGAGCGCCTCAAAATATAAAAATAAGGAGAAATGTTTATTTGCATATTTTCGAACTATAAAAACATACCGATTCCTCTTCTTTCTCCATCCCCGTCGGCATTTGTGGCACTGCCCGGTTAATAGATGCATATTCATGCAGGTCGGGTAAATCCTCACATCGGAAGACGGGTAGTGGCTTGGAAGCGTCCAGCGCCCGTGCCCGAAACGACAATTTACTCATTTTTTAAAATTCGAGATGCAACATAAATCTATCCAATCTCCTTAAATTCACATCGGTTTCGAGTTGAGCTTTCATGGATGATTCTGTGCGGTTATTCTGACATATACGGTTCGGCCTATTAAAGCTAAAGTTAGGGCGTCGCGAACGGAGCCGGGAAGGCCCGGATCTTGATCGCTCTATTTCGGTCTTTTTTTCAGAGGCTTCCCTGTCTATCGGTGGTTCAGTACGCCATGGCCAACATGGCGGACATTAAAAACTCTTTAACGCTCAAAGCAGCCCAACCCACCGATCACCGAACAGCCATTCCCACGCGGTCCCGAGCGCGTGCGCGTTCGCGACGGTGGGGGACGTGCCCCCCAAAACTAAACAAGTCAAATAAAACATTTACATCATTTGGGTAAGTAGCTAACCATTATATGTTTCAGGTTAAATTTGGAATCCAATTACAAAAGGGGCATGCTGAATGTCCCTAATTGGTTACAATCTAAAGCCTACATTGCCTTATCATTAGGTCTCTCTTTATGTAGTGTTGTCTCTCTCTTGTTGTGATGTGTTTTGTCCTATATTTATATTGTATTTTTTTATCCCAGGCCCCTTATTTGACTTGCCTAGTTAGATTATTATTTTTTAAATCAGTGACAAATAATTCTGAATGATTGTCTCTAACATTAGACATTGTATTATCATGCACCTTTTATTCCTCAGTTGTTTTACATGTGATTTGAACATTGAGGGGGGATGTTTTTAAATTTGATTAAATATTGGGATTTTGTAAATGTGATTAAATATATTGGGATTTAGTAACTTCTATTAAATATTGGGATGGGAAGACATGGATGATAACTAACAAACCATACATGATGCATTTGCATTACAATGCTCTGGCATGATACCAAATATTTGAAGTTGTTTTGCTGCATCTTGCTGATGCAGTACCAAGCCTAGCTCTTAAGTTGAAACAAAAATATAAAACCCTTGAAACATAAACTACGAGTGTTATTTGAAAATAACCAAAGTAAAATATGACTAGACTTACTAAATTACTAGTCACTACCAGTACGGGGAACTGAACAGCTTCTGAAAATATTTTCAAAGTTTGAAAATGTTGCCCTCTTGTGGTGTGATTAACCCTAGAACTGTGGCCCGCTGCAACCAAACTGTGTGGTCCTCCGTTGACCAGTGTGTAAATCCTATCGTAATTCAACAGTGGTGGCTGGAAAACATGTTTGATATCATTCTGCTCCAGCCATTACCACAAGCCTGTCCTCGCCAATTAAAGTGCTACCAACATCGTGTGTAATTCAAATATTTGGAAATAATAAGAACCCCAAAACAAAGGGTTCTGGTGCCATAAGTTGGCAAGCCTTGTCCGAGCCCGAATGGTCAATAAGGCTAGTCCGCTTGACACCAAACTCAAAGTCTTCCCACCGTCAGTCTAAAGGCTCCTTGATATTGTAGTCACAATGTGTCTATAATGATGGTGGCTGTGCTTTACTGATTGGTTATCCTGTGCCAAACACCCACACAGCACCCAAGTCCTACCCCCTTCTCATACAACTTTTGGATTTTCAAATAAAGAGGTCTCAACCCCCCAGAAAAAAATAAACATTTGAGAGAACCAATCAAAGCTCAAGCCAATTTTGTTGTGAATATTGCACCATCAACAGGCTCCTGTCCAGACAAGTGTCACAGCTCTCCTTAGCTGTGTACCATCTGAGTCACATCAGCCATGCTACCATAGGGCATGAATCCATCTCCTGTTTCTGTAGTGTGAGGCAGCTTAATGTACAAATACACCCCCTGGACAGGATGCTAGTCTCTCTGTGCCTTACCCCAATACCTCATGAATGCCAAGTGGAGATGCATCTGGTGCTTTACTAAAGCCCATTTAGGACATTCTCAGGGCTTACCTATAGTAATGGCAGACATCGGGTCTAGCCAGGCTCCAAGAGTTGTAGGTTCCACTCGGCGTCGACCATTACAAAAGACAGCATCATTGGGATCTGAGTGGGAATAAAAAAAACAGCTCATCATTCCTTTGAGTGTTTAATCAAAGGGGTCATCATGTTGATGGGACTGGGACAGCGGTTCCAATTGCAAAGAGTAACTCAAATCTCAGAGTGGGCGTGCTTGTGTGTATTCATTGCTCAGATTAGAGAGGCAAAACATTGTTTACGCTAGGAACCAAAAAGGGCAAACACAATGAAACAAACAGGGAGGGACCTACAGTGCATTTGGAAAGTTCAGACCCCTTCACCCCCCCCCCAAAATGGAATAAGTGGAATAAGTTAAAATTCCTCAATCTACACACAATACCCCATAATAACAAACCAAGAACAGGTAGACATTTTTGTAAATGTATTAAATAAAACATACCTTATTTACAGAAGTATTCAGACCCTTTGCTAAGAGACTCAAAATTGAGCTCAAGTGCATCCTGTTTCCATTTTCCACCTGCAATAAATTCAATTGATTGGACATGATTTGGAAGGACACCTGTCTATATAAGGTCCCACAGTTGACAGTGCATGTCAGAGCAAAAATAAAGCCATGAGGTTAAAGGAATGTTGAGGCACAGATCTGGGGAAGGTTACCAAAACATTTCAGCAGCATTCAAGGTCCCCAAGAACACAGTGGCCTCCATCATTCTTAAATGAAAGAAGTTTGGAACCACCAAGACTATTCCTAGAGGTGGAATAGCTCCCTGGTCAGGGAGGTGACCAAGAACCCAATGGTCACTCTGACAGAGCACTAGAGTTCCTCTGTGGAGATGGGTTGTCCTTCTGGAAGGTTCTCCCATCTCTGCATCACTCCACCAATCAGGCCTTTACGGTAGAGTGGCCAGACGGAAGCCACTCCTCAGTAAAAGGCACATGACAGCCCGCTTTGATTTTGCCAAAAGGCACCTAAAGAACTCTGACAATGAGAAACAATATTCTCTGTTCTGATGAAAGAAACCAAGATTGAACTCTTTGGCCTGAATGCCAAGTCTGGAGGAAACCAGGCACCGCTCATCACCTGGCCAATAGCATCCCTACAGCGAAGCATGGTTGTGGCAGCATCATGCTGTGGGGATGTTTTTCAGCATCAGGGACTGGGAGACTAGTCAGGATCGAGGGAAAGAGCAAAGTACAGAGAGATCCTTGATGAAGTCCTGAGCACTCTGGAGCAGGTTCTCAGACTAGGGCGAAGGTTGACCTTCAAACAGGACAATGACCCGAAGCACACAGTCAAGACCACGCAGGAGTGGCCCAGCCAGAGTATCATTCAGTGGCCCAGCCAGAGCCCGGACTTGAACCCGATCAAACAGCTCTGGAGAGACCTGAAAATACCTGTGTTGCGACGGTCCTCATCCAACCTGACAGAGCTTGAGGATCTGCAGAGCAGAATGGGACAAACTCCAAAAATACAAGCTTGTAGCATCATACCCAAGAAGACTTGATTCTATAATCGCTGCCAAACGTGCTTCAACAAAGTTGTGAATAAAGGGTCTGAATAGTTATGTAAATTTGATTTTTAACAAATAAAATTAGCAACGTTTTTGCCTTGTCATTATGGGGTATTGTATGTAGATTGAAGGAAAACATGTTTTAATCCATTTTAGAATTAGCCTGTAACCTAACAAAATATGAAAAAAGTCAAGGGGCCTGAATACTTTCCAAATGCACTGTACCTGCATTTGTCCAATAGAAACTCGTTTTAAACTAAATGCAGGTAGATCCCTACGCGTTTGTCAACAAAAACAACTTTCTATTGGACAAATGCAGATAGGTCCCACTCCCACTGGTTATTAAAGTAAACAGTTTCCATTGCAAAACCTTTTGCAACAGCCCAAACGTTTTGTAACAGAATACAACTAATGAATACACCCCTGCTCTCTCCCCTGTCCATGTAATCTAACTCAAAAAGACCTAAAAGGCAAAACTGATACTAAAATCAGCATTCTCCGAAACGCTTCGTGATTATGACCCCAGGACAAGTCTACCCCATTCAGATGCTAACTGCTTTAGTGCCTATTGACGATAGTATCTTCTGGTCGGGGAGTTAAGTTCTGTACGGGTACTTTTATTGGGTTAGTGTTTCCACATGGTCATATCTCCATGTTACATTGCTTGTTTACGGAAGACATAGGCGGCCACCTGTGCTAATTAGCTCTGTGTGTAAACGTAAATTGGTAGGAAGTGTAATTCATCAACTGGAGGCACACACAGCTTATGGATGTGTAAAACTGCAACTGTATAAGAGGCATATCAGCATATATTTTTTTAAACTAGTGAAAGCAATAATTGACGTTTGTAAACGTCAACACAGCATTGGGAATGTAGTTCGCAAAGCGAGGACAAGCCTAGTGTTTTGTCTCTGACATCGAGCCCAGGGCTAGTAACGTTAAGTCTGATCCAGCCACTATACTGATTATTCTGTTATTAATTACCTACATGCCAAACAACTTGGCGTTAGTCAACACTTCAAATATGAATGTGCAGTTCCTTTGTAGACCACTGGTAGTTGGTTGGCAGTGTAAGCTATCAAATATTGCCTTCCTTGCCTAGCTGGAACATGACAATTAGTTAGTGGTTATAAATTTACAAGCCGATTTACAATAATAATTGTACAGTTTACACCAGATTTATGTATGACACGTTGCGGTCATGAATTTGGTCCGTAACTTAGCATTAGCTGGCTTTCTTCCTGACTCTTTGGACAATAATACGTTTAGCATTTCGAAGGTCAGAACATTTGAAAGCAAACGACAATTTATAACGCTTAAACCAAACTAAAAACGTTAGCTAACTTACAAGCTAAAAATGGAGCTGGCTCGCGATTGTAACTTTAACGTAGTTAGTTACTAGTAAGTAGCCTAGCATGCTGATTTGACATCGGTGGTTTGCAAACTTAAGCCATTCAATTTAATTGTGATAGCTTGCTATCCACCAAACAAGACGATTCACACGACAGTTGTTTCGATCAGCTATACAAAGATACCTGAAAAACTTACCGTAAAATTGACTCCAGGATGGGTGATAACATTTCTTGTGATCATGAGTGATTCCCCAAAAGCCAAGGACAGACGCTGGCGTAACGTTATCGTTTTGCAAACGCCATGCAGTAAAATTCTCCTGATAAGACGTCATTCAGCTTTTTGTTAAGCATCGGATTTCTCTTGATCGTATCGGAAAGCCTCTCTCTCCGTCGAAGTAATACGTTATTGAGATCAGATAATTATACTTGTTATTTCCAAGAAGATTAGCTAGCAAAACTAGGAGAGAAGTGTTCTTGTTGGGGGTTAACAACTTTGCAATAGAAGACGCATCCTGATTGGTCGGTGGCTGGCACCAATCTGTAGAGAGCAATGAGGTAGAGAACACTGGGTTGATGAGCTCACCCTCAAACGAGAAAGTTCCATCTGTTGTACACGGTATTCTAAACCCTCTGTATTACCTTGGGAATGGACCACCTAACATACAAGATGGAAACAGACGCAGAAACGCAGTCTTTCAATTGCAGTACGGAAATGATTATTATATTATTTGAATGCTGCCTGACTGCAGGTTGGGAGAGATGTCAATCTGTACACTACTTACAGCTTGATTTAAATCAGTGGAACAAATTATACAATGTATTATTTACGGGATTACAATTTTATTCTGTGATGGAACTATTCACAAAAACAAAACAATTACCAGAGAGACCCACTAACGTCAAACTGTCTACCTTGCAAAAAAGGTCTAACACAACAGAAAACTAATTTCAACCATTGGGCATTCTCCCAACCTGTATTGGAGCCGCGCTTCCAACTCCTGATACCAATGTTCGCACCAACTGTGTCCTGTGGATTGGCCTTGTTCCCCTCCTCCAAGCTAGTGGCAGTGCTGATGCCATATGACTCAAGTATCTACAAATGCTCATTAGGCAGTGCAGCATCTGAAAACAGTGGCAGCTGTATTTTTGTTGTTCAGATCAGGACACTATCCTGAGATTTATCCAGAGTTGGAAAATGCATGAATTGGCAAAAATAAGAGGTGAAATGCATCTGTTAAACTGTAGAAAACATGTGGGTAGCACAAGATGAACAGTGAGTTGAAAGCTGGATCAGAGGCCTAGGCCACAGTGAGCCAAACATTCCTTGGAATCTTTCTAACAAAAAGAAAGCAAGGACAAATGACACACACGCAGCATGGAACAATTTTGGGGTAATTTGTTTTGGAACTTTAATAAATAATTTCAGAAATAAAGTAATGCAAAATGTGAACGTGATGAAATAAAAAGGCACTTTAAAAACTGTGTTCTTACAACTAAGTGGGATGTTTGAAATTCTACAAAGATCTGAATGACGTCACTCCCTTAACACTGATCTTTATAACTGAAATGTAGTCACCATTATTCAATGGAAGAGTTTGATTAAACCATCTAATTAGAAGATAATTATTCAACAGTAAAATAAAAACACGCTGAGGATACAGGTCAAGTAATAAACCATTCAGAACCCCATTCAGAACTCAATTTCTGTAACTGAAGCAAGACACTTAAAAATAAGGCATTGTTTGCAAACAAGGCAGTGAGTTCTGTAATATTTGGCATCGCTATTAAGAGTTTAATAGGGACCTGAGTTCTTTAAAACTAAACAATTTAAACCTGGAGCCCATAATACTACTAATGTACATTAATGTCATTTTATTTTATAAAGATTTACAAATATCATGACTATCTTTAAAAAATTAACATTTAAATTGATTGTTCAGGTTGAATAATAAATTGATTAACATACCTTTGCTTCCAGCCCCTTTCTGTGACTAAAATATGGCTTTACACAGAATTTCCTACAAACTGTACACATTACAATTTACTGCTGTCCTAATGGCCAGCTATCGCTACGTATCTTGTCCCATATCGACATCCAATTTCACCCTCAAAAACAGAAATAATGGCTCCACGGTTCTATGAAAGGCACAACCACACCTTCAATGACCTTACCAGTCCTGTGGCAAAAATAAAATCAGTTTAAACATTCGGCCAAGTTCCACAAAAAAGTAAAAACCAAAGTTTATACATACTGTACAATTTTTCAATTCAAATGATGCATAGAAAAAAACGGTTAGTAAAACATACTGAAATAGTGGCAAAATGCACTGCTATTATTTGGTGACTACAAAAACAAACCATGAACATAAACCCCCCACAATATTATTTTGCATACAGTGTTGTAATGACAGAGAGGATTCTCCATCATTTGCCCTCGTATTTTGGATTGACAACAGTTGTTACAGCACTCTTGTAGATGGGATTCTCACCCTGCAAAAGACAAGCAAAAAGAGTGAGAAAGAGTAATCATGGATACATTGTCTTTGTCCCAAATGGCAGCATATTCCCTATTTTTTTGTTAACCTTTTATTTAACTACATACATACAGTGGGGAGAACAAGTATTTGATAACCTGCAAAATCGGCAGTGTTTCCTACTTAAAGCATGTAGAGGTCTGTAATTTTTTATCATAGGTACACTTCAACTGAGAGACGGAATCGAAAACAAAATCCAGAAAATCACATTGTATGATTTTTAAGTAATTCATTTGCATTTTATTGCATGACATAAGTACTTGATCACCTACCAACCAGTAAGAATTCCAGCTCTCACAGACCTGTTAGTTTTTCTTTAAGAAGCCCTCCTGTTCTCCACTCATTACCTGTATTAACTGCACCTGTTTGAACTTGTTTGAAAGACACCTGTCCACACACTCAATCAAACAGACTCCAACCTCTCCACAATGGCCAAGACCAGAGAGCTGTGTAAGGACATCAGGGTTCAAATTGTAGACCTGCACAAGGCTGGGATGGGCTACAGGATATTAGGCAAGCAGCTCGGTGAGACGGCAACAACTGTTGGCGCAATTATTAGAAAATGGAAGAAGTTCAAGATGACGGTCAATCACCCTTGGTCTGGGGCTCCATGCAAGATCTCACCTCGTGGGGCATCAATGATCATGAGGAAGGTGAGGGATCAGCCCAGAACTACACGGCAGGACCTGGTCAATGACCTGAAGAGAGCTGGGACCACAGTCTCAAAGAAAACCATTAGTAACACACTACGCATGGATTAAAATCCTGCAGCGCACGCAAGGTCCCCCTGCTCAAGCCAGCGCATGTCCAGGCCCATCTGAAGTTTGCCAATGACCATCTGGATGATCCAGAGAAGGAATAGGTCCCAATAGAAAATATTTGGAGGGAGCTGAAAGTCTGTATTGCCCAGCGACAGCCCCGAAACCTGTATGGGGGAGTGGGCCAAAATCCCTGCTGCAGTGTGTGCAAACCTGGCCAAGAACTACAGGAACCATATGATCACGTTAATTGCAAAAAAGGTTTCTGTACCAAATATTAAGTTCTGCTTTTCTGATGTATCAAATACTTATGTCATGCAAATTAATTACAAAAAAAAAAAAAACAATTCTGGATTTTCTGGATTTTTGTTTTAGATTCCATCTCTCACAGTTGAAGTGTACCTATGATAAAAATTACAGATCTCTACATGCTTTGTAAGTAGGAAAACCTGCAAAATCGGCAGTGTATGAAATACTTGTTCTCCCCACTGTACATACATAACTATTTTTGACCAGGGCCCATAGGTGCCATTTGGAATGTTGTCCAAAAAGAGAATCATTCGGTTAGAACCACTTCACATATCAAATTGTTTGGTTAAAATTAATTCCAGAGCAGCACGTCTCCATTTGGACAATACGATTTTCAACATTTCAATAGGGACTTGCGAACAAAGCAGTCACCTGTCCTATAATCTAGCATGTTAATGGCACACCCAACAACATGCAGTTAAATACATGTTAAACCTTAACCCATTTAAAATAAGGCAGAGCGAATTGGATAGATGTTGGTGAGCTATAGACCACCATAGTTTTTTTTATATATCCCGTTTTATTAAGTGATTCATTTTTAGACAAATGTGTTCTTCAGGTTGCCTCAGACAGTACCAGAAACTTTAAACTCGCTACTGAAATGAGAAAACGGTTATATTACAGCTTTTGCTTTTAAGAAGTTGAATATATGTTTTTTTTTCTTAAGAATGAAAATATCAGTGAAAAAGGGTGAAGAAAATATGCAAAACTGAATCACAAAACACCACAAGGGGAAAGTAAAGTACATGCAGGAAAAGGGAAAAGAGAGATAGGCAATACAAACGTAAACTTATAGGACCACGCCTTTACGCCCATAGCTTGGATTCTGGAACTTATTTATAGGGCTCTTGTATATAGGATTCTCTTGCTATGGTCAACAATGAGACAGACAGGGGTCAGAGAAAAGAAGAACAAGAAAGAGCATGAAAAGAAAGTAAGCAGTAAAAGATGACAGGATGGAGGGAGTAATGGTTGAGGGACAAAGAAAGCAGAAAAGGTTTACCAACTAGGGGTCTATCCATCATTCAGAATACAAACATATCCAACCCCAATGGTTTAGCAATAGCCATGCTCTTTGAGAATGAGGTTGCATCCCAAATAGCACCCTATTCCATTTATAGTGCACTACCACTACTTTTGACCAGTACCACTATTTTTGACCAGGGCCCACGGGGGTTCTCGTCAAAAGGTAGTGCACTATTTAGGTAATATGGAGCCATTTGGGACTCGACCAGAGGCTATATTCTCTCTCAGCTGTGCACTTTCTCAGCACACAAGTGCTCTGTCATTCTACTATAAACATGAAATACTGTTGCTATGACTGTCAGAGCACACTGAGCAGCTGGATTGAGCTTTATTCTGTTGGTGACCAAGCACACCCTCTCCCTCAGCTTCATTGCCTATTATGGGCATGAAGTACTGATGAGTGGACAGATAGTGGCAGCACTCCTAGCCAGCAAAATGCCCATGGAGGAAAGGCCACTCCCTCAACAGCGTGACAGAGCCAGGTTTCTGTGCTGCCATTGTTGGCACAAAACAGGAGATGTAGCTAAAGAGGTAGCCAAGGCACAAATATAACGGTTGGTTTTCGCATAGATAACCAAGACAATTAAGTGCATCTCTTGAGATAGGCGTAAAAGGAATGCTTATATATATATATATATATATAGTGTGTGTGTGTGTTAATTTAGGACAGAAATTCATCTCACATTTCAAGAGTAGACCAGGGGCCGTATGCATCTAGTGTCTCTGAATAGGAGTGCTGATCTAGAGTCAGGCCCCCCTATCCATTCAATCTTATTAATTGTGATCTAAAGGCAAAACGGATCCTAGATCAGCACACCTACTCTGAGACACTTTATGAATGCAACCCCAGATATCTGAACAGTGAAAAGAAAGCAAATCACCGATAATATAAAAGTTGATATTCTTATTTGAAAGCCAGCTGTGCTGGTGTGATCCAACAGGATGCCTTACCGTGTCCCATTTGGCGTTCATCTTCTCCTTCTCGAACTTGGCGAACTCTCTGCGGTCGTGGATGATCATGAGCAGCTTCCAGATGAGCAGTAGGGCCAGGCCAATGAGCACAATGCCCGCCACCACGCCAGCCACGATGGGGATGATGTCAGGGCCCGCTGGGCACTCTGGAGCACAGCAGGGAACACACATGGCAACATTATGCATTTACAGTTAATCATATACAATGGACTATGTACTTGTGTTTTGAAAGGCGTCCGCCAAATAAAATGTATAATTATAGGCCTACACTTTGGCTCTGTCCCAAATGGCACCCTATTCCCTTCGTAATGCACCATGTCATTTTGTAGTACACTACTTTTGACCAGAGATTATAGGGATTAAAGGTGCCATTAGGGATGCGGGCTGTAAAATGCCATACAGACATGAAGTCATTAGGGCAGGCTATTCCTAAATGGATGATCAAAGATATTTGCTTCTCAATGGTGCAGCACCAGCCATCCACTCACCCAGAGTCTCGACCACGTAGACCTCCCTCATTGTGTCGTTCCTGACGGCGTAGGTGTAGTAGAACCAACAGTCGTTGGCGTCCCTCTCCTTACAGTGGGATAGGGGGTAGGATTGGTCGGCTGGCTGGGGCAGCTTGTCCCGATCCTTCACTCTGATCAGGTTGAAATAGCTGCAGTCCCTCTGACACGTGTCCTTCTTCTCTCCAGTCTCAAAGGCCCGGCACTGAACACACTCCCTTTTAGAGAGAGGACAATAACATGGTCAGGCTATAGCCATACAGATAGGTATTAAGATGAATAAAATTATTAGTATTTTTTTTACAATACAATTTTTTTCCCCTGGTTATACAGTGCCTTCGGAAAGTATTCAGACTCCTTGACTTTTTCCACATTCTGTTAGGTTACAGCCTTACTCTAAAATGTATGGCCCTCAATCCACACACACACAATGATAAAGAACATTTTTTTAAAAGAAATTTCTGCCGATTCATAAAAATAAAAAAAAGGTATCATATTACATAAGTATTCAGACCCTTTACTGAGTACTTTGCTAAATCACCTTTGGCAGCGATTATAGCTTAGTCTTCTTGGGTATGACACTACAAGCTTGGCACACCTGTATTTGAGGACTTTGTTCCATTCTGCTCTGCAGATCCTCTCAAGCTCTGTCAGGTTGGAAGGGGAGCATCGCTGCACCGGTATTGTCAGGTCTCTCTGTTCGATCGGGTTCAAATCCGGGTTCTGGCTGGGCCACTCAAGGACATTTAGAGACTTGTCCCAAAGCCACTCCTGCATTGTCTTGGCTGTGTGCTTAGGGTCGTTGACCTGTTTTGAAGGTGAACCTTCGCCCCAGTCTGAAGTCTTGAGCGCTCTGGAACAGGTTTTCATTAAGGACCTCTGTACATCTTTGCCTCCATCCTGACTGGTCTCCCAGTCCCTGCTGCTGAAAAACATCCCCACAGCATGATGCTGCCACCACCATGCTTCACCGTAGGGATGGTGCCAGGTTTCCTCCAGACGTGACGCTTGGCATTCAGGCCAAAGAGTTCAATCTTGGTTTCATTAGACCAGAGAACCTTCTTTCTCATGGTCAGTCTAGGTGCCTTTTGGCAAACTCGAAGCGGACTGTCATGTGCCTTTTACTGAGGAGTGACTTCCGTCTGGCCACTCTACCATAAAGGCCTGATTGGTGGAGTGCTGCAGAGATGGTTGTCCTTCTGGAACATTCTCCCATCTCCAGAGGAACTCGGATTCTTGGTCACCTCCCTGACCAAGGCCCTTCTCTCCCCGAGAGCCTTGGTGGTTCCAAACATCTTCCATTTAAGAATGATGGAGGCCACTGTGTTCTTGGGGACCTTCAATACTGCAGAAATGTTTTGGTACCCTTCCCCAGATCTGTGCATTGACACAATCCTGTCTCTACGGACAATTCCTTTGACTTCAAGGCTTGGTTTTTGTTCTGACATGCACTGTCAACGGTGGGACCTTATATAGACAGGTGTGTGCCTTTCCAAACCATGTCCAATCAATTTAATTTACCACAGGTAGACTCCAATGAAGTTGTAGAAACAACATTTCAAGTCTCCTAGCAAAGGGATTGAATACTTATGTAAATAAGCTAAAAAACAGTTTTTGTTTTGTCATTATGGGGTATTGTGTGTAGATTGAGGAATTATTTTTATTTAATACATTTTAGAATAAGGCTGTAATGTTACAAAATGTGGAAAAAGTCAATGGGTCTGAATCCTTCCAAAGGCACTGTACAAATCCACAACTCCCTGTCAGCATTGTGGGTGGGTAATAACAGAGATAAAGAGACGATGTTGTCTATGGTTAACACCCTGAACAGGGACTCACTTGTGCTCAGCGCAGACTCCGGGGCAGGTGGGGCAGATCTCACAGGTGGGGCCCTGGAACTTGGGGTTGGTGCATTTGCAGACGCCACACTCGCAGGTGCCCCGGCCATTACATATCTGCTTGTTGGCTGCCAGGCAGGTGGAGGTGTCCAGGGAACAGTCGCAGGCGCTGCCTGTGTAGTTGGCATCGCAGATACACACCCTGCACTCACAACGCCCATGTCCTAGTAGAGGAGAGGAGAAAATAAGAGATTGAATCTATGCTAGGCCTGCACAACACAGCTATCCATTTTGAAGAATCATCCAATCAAACATTTTCTTTCAGTAGGTTAAGCCATGGCTGAGGAAAGAGGTGGAGAAAATGGACGATTCATGATATGCTGTACATTTTAAAAACACGTTCTTTCAGTATTTTATTCTCTAGATGTATGCAGCAGTGTTGAATGAATACAATAGGTCTACGAAAACTTGCATACAGTCAAACAAAGAGGGCCAGCCACACGTCCTACCTCCACAGAGTTTGTTGTTGGAGCGGTCACAGTTGAAGTTGTCACAGTCGCAGAATTTCCCGCTGTACCGTTCCTCTGGGTTCTCCCTCTTCTTACACTCACAAGTTCCACACACACAGTCTCCGTTGTTGCTGCAGATGTCTGTACCGTTGTCCTTCCGACAGTTACCGTCCAGGTCGTCTGTCCTCACCTCGTCTGTGCTGCACTCACACAGTCTGCCGATACGTCCTTCGTTGCACCTGAACCAAAGCAAGATCGTATTCATTAGTGCACATGGAAGCAAAAAATGTCACTGTGGAAAACAAAAACAAGCATTTCTTATTGGATAAGTTCATGTAGTCCCTTTTGGTCCTTTTTCTACCGTTTGGATCCTAGTGAATATGACCCGTATAGTTTCAGAAGAACATTATGGTAATTCACACCTGAAAATCAGAACCCAAATCAGTGTTATGTTGTGCCTACCTGCAGGCTCCACACTCAAAGGTCCCGTTGCCATTGTGGCAGATCTTGCTGAGAGGTTCTCCGCCTTTGGAACATTCACATTCGCAGATGAAGTTGAGGACGATCTCCACATCCTCATTGAAACCCAGCGGCTTGATCCTAATGGTCTCTGACTTTCCTTGAGATGGACACTTCTGGGACTCGATGGTAATGTCAAAGGACACCTAGGAGATAGGATGATAGAAGGCATTAGTAAGCTCCTGGATACTGGTCTTGAGAAAGACCTCTGAGCTGAAACGTTGAGTAACGGTCAAATATATTCCCTCTTGTTTTTCCAATAGTAACCTCCTAAAAATGTCTTGGATGGTTTACACATTTTTCTAGATGTATTACATTGACAAATATAAATTCTCCATCGCTATTTCAATAGAGACCAGACCACCAAGGACAGGAAGTGCTCGCTCACTTACCTCATCTCCAATGGAGATGTTAGAGCATTTTCTTCCGTTCTCTCCCGTACCAACCACACCATTCTTGCAGATGGACTTGTATTTTATGGACACACCTTCAGGCACCTTGTTGTTCTCCAGAATGACTTCAGATGAAAGAGACTACCAAACACAAAGAATGTTAACCAAATGTGTCAATAGAAAAAACCTGGTAAAAAGTAAAACAGCCTTTCCCATTCAAAGCTGGTGTCAAAGCGAGGGGGTTAAACTCACATTGTAAGAATCGATAATGAGCTTGATGACGTTGCTGGAGTTGGAGGACAGGGTTCCTACTGCTGACTTGGGGATGAGATTCTTCAGTTCCTTGTAAACCGGCTGGAATTCCTCAGTAACTGCAAAAATTGTCTGAATGTTGTTGTCGCTCAGTTTCTGGACCAAATGGGCAATGGAGGGATAGTCCTATTAATTGAAAAGAAATGCAAGATGAAAATGTCAAAACAAACATCAACGATCTATACCACAGAGACATCAGCCAGTCAAACAGCATGTTATACCATATATGATAACCTTATTGTCCGTTCACATGGAAATCCATTTTGTGAGTTGAGCACACAAAATAAGCACACTCTAATGCAACAAATGCAATACAAAATGTCTGGAAGGTATAGAGTATATAGTATACAGAGAAACACATACGTAGTAATGGCTCATGGTGTACATGTTGTTTTCCAGATGACACTTTCCATCGTTGGGCAGAACGATGCCGCCCAGTTTGCCGTCTCCAGCAAAGTGGAACCCAGCGTCAGTGGAGAACACCAGCAGACGAGTGACGTTCCTCCAGCCAATGGCATCCTGCAGGGGGATGGACAGAAACAAATTCAACCAATTAGAGCTCTCGAAAAATTAATTCTCCAAAATATATCAAAATTCTTTGTTGCAATGCTTTGCACTAGGGCTAAACCAATTTAGTCGACTAGTCGATTGTTTGGTTGATAAGCTGTTCTTTTAGTCAGGCAGTAGCAAAATGTTTATAAACAAATCATGGTGTATAAGACACCTGTCTGATGGACTGATCCATTGGTATTTGGTATTTTATTACGATCCCCAATAGCTGTTGCAAAAGCAGCAGCTACTCTTCCTGGAGTCCACACAAAACATGAAACATAATACAGAACATCATTAGACAAGAACAGCTCAAGGACAGAACTACATACATTTTTTAAAAGGCACACATAGCCTACATATCAATGCATACACAAACTATCTAGGTCAAATAGGGGAGAGGCGTTATGCTGCGAGGTGTTGCTTTATCTGTTTTTTGAAACCAGGTTGGCTGTTTATTTGAGCAATATGAGATAGAAGTTCCATGCAATAATAATATAATATTGTACGTTTTCTTGAATTTGTTCTGGACTTGGAGACTATGAAAAGACCCCTGGTGGCTTGTCTGGTGGGATAAGTGTGTAAGTTGACTATGCAAACAATTTGGGATTTTCAACACATTGCATCACTTCTTATTTTTATTAGAAACGTTAGTCTCCTCAACTCTTAGCCAAGAGAGACTGGCATGCATAGTATTTATAAGCCCTCTGATTACAAATAAGAGCAAAACGTGCAGCTCTGTTCTGGGCCAGCTGCAGCTTAACTAGGTCTTTCCTTGCAGCACTGGACCACACGACTGGACAATAATCAAGATTAGACAAAACTAGAGACTGCAGAACTTGCTTTTTGGAGTGTGGTGGCCGTGGGGACGGCACAGTCCATCGGTGTAAGACATTTGCTACTGAAATTGTATATGGTTATATTATGTAAAAACAATGGTGCAAAAATAATATTTTATAACAAATGCGCTTTGTCCCGCATTGGCTAGTGGTTGCTGTCCGCGGTTCTGAAACACAGTGCACTGTTAAATTGACGACTTTTCCTAGACCATGTTGCAATATGCATAATAGCAAAGTTAACTAGCATATTGGTGTGGAGAACAATGCGGGGGAGACAGCAGCGAAGTTAGGAGACGAAAACAGCCCTTGCCTTAATTGTCTTAAGAAAATTGAGGAGAGGGAACCAATTAGGTCTATAAATCAATAGCCTAACTGTTTAATGTGCCTGGCTTTATAAATCATCACATCTATAGAAATAAGACTGATCCTGATGCCTGTGTGATTAATAGCCTACTGATTCTGTGCGCACCAAGCCTCAGGCAACCACAACATGTCAGATAAAGTACACAAATTCAGCTGTTTTTAATATTTGTTATGCTGTAATAAAGGCTTTACACTTGTTTTCCATTAGACCAGCCTCTCTGGTATTATTTATCAGTGTTGTTTACACTGTTTACACTGTTCTAAATGATTTGTATTTCTAATAGTGACCTTAATTTTCCTTGATCTTTGTATTATTATTATAATAATCATCATTATTACAATAATAATAAATCATGTTTTCATTGGTAGGCTTATTAGTATAGTATCCTTGTATAACCACCATTGAGCTGTAGGCCTAAGAGCACATCCTGTTTAGTCTTACTTAGGCCTATATTTCAATACTTACGTAGGCTACTGTATCAATCAATAATGTATTAGTTCATGTTATCCCAGCATAGGAGTCATTCATGATTTGAATAATTAGAGTAAACAATAAATAGGCCTAAACCGTTCCATTTCGGGAATAGCATTCACGAATGAATGCAACTTTAGTCTTTGCTGTAATAAAGGCTATAAAAAAAAAACTGACTCTCTGGTACGCGTATTTATTTAATGTTTACAGTCAGGAAATTTATATTGTAATCTAACAGCACCCGTTTGACAAACATAAAATGCACGCAGCGCTTGCACCTCACGTTTTTCTTGGTCTCCAGTATTTTCCACAACTAGTCAAATTTGTTCCACACATCTGACTTCCCCTTTACCTCCTGGGCAACCAGTAAACATTCCCCAGTTTCAAGTTTATTTGTCACGTCCTCTGCATCCATTTTGCTGTCACGGGTTACGGTGTTCAGAGTTAGTAATAACCAATTAATTGATGATATGCTATAGGTCAGGCCCTATTGGTCACATGCATGTGATGCATACATGTGTCATGTGAAGAGAGCAAGAGTTGAGGGAATAGGGAATGTTTTAACTAAACAAATTGAGGGATTTCAGTAACAACATTTAAGTCAGAAATGGCTGCAATTATGTTGCAGCTTCAGCAACACGGGCAGTGTGAACACACTGTTGGTGTTCTGTGGTGGTCGCTACAGCAGGGAGGAGAGAGAAACAACGGGTGCTAGTCACAGTCACTCGCAGTTTTGTTTTAACACAGTCTGAGCCAGGGCCAGCACAATCAAATAAATTGCGGTCGGACTCCTGTTAGTCATTTGTGTGTCTTAATTATTTAATCAAACAGTTTGCTTAAAGCATCAGACAAGCTCGGTGCCTATAGTTGATTTGATTAAAATGCATAGGATGTGTCTATATATGGAGAAATATATTTTCAACCAACCGATTGGTCGAATGAACAGAAAACTTTTTATTTTTTGGGGTACTTTCCACTGGTTGGTATTATTTCAATCATTCACCATTCTAGCCGATTTGGAACATTCCTGTACTTCTGGGCTGGTATAAAGAGTCTTATATTAGAAGTGCTGATCTAGGATCAGGTCCCCCCTGTCCATGTAATCTTATTTATCTTGATCAGTGGTACTACTGATTGATCCTAGATCAGTCGTACTACTCTGCACTTTATGAATGCAGGCCCTTAATGGAGACTAGCACACTTAGCCCAGGCCAGGTCACTCACCCCACAGACCGCCACCTGCATGATGGCATCAAAGCCTCCCTCAGGGGAGTCCAGGTTTCCAGAGATCTGCTGCTTGCTGACCAGGCTGTTGAACTGCTGCCCATTCTCGGTCAACTTGAGCACGTTCTTATAGCTGAAAGGGCTGGTGCAGTTCTCATTGCTCGTGCAGGGGTTCAACAACCTGGCTGGGGTGGTGCTGATGTAGGGCATCACAGTCTTCTCCACAAATGAGCCGAAACCTGGTTAGGAAAACAGTCAAGGTTTAGAAAGAGCTGGCAGATGAGGCAGAAATGGGTAGCATCTGGCTGTAGCTAAGGAGGAAGGACAGGAGTTGGTAAACCAAGATCTAACATCCAAAGACAGGCTAGCGGCAGGGGGAGGCAGGAGAGAAACATTGAGGAGTGGTGTCCCCCGGCTTATAACCCTGTAGCTGGTCTACAGACAGGCAGAGATGCCCAGCAACTAACTACCTATCTGTATAAAGAAGACCTTTTATAGTCGGTCGAAGAGTTGTTTTACTTTGAACGTTTTAAAGTTGAATGTGTCTTACCAATCCTGAAGTCTGACGTGATCTCCTGCATCTCACGCATCAGGTCAGTCCCCAGGTTCTTGACGTTCTCCAAATCGTCTTTCATGGAGAAAGAGAGGTCCATCAAGTAGTAGAGGTCGATGGGGTAGTCCTCTGCCCGCTTGAACTTCAGCTTAAATGTCTGGGCCTCACCTGCATGGTGGAAATAGAATGGAACAGATTCAGAGAACATGATGACTTCATCATTCCGGATGATACAAACAGCAACAGGATTCTGACTGACAATTTAGATATAGCCATCAATGACTGCATGTTAATGGAAAGTTCAAGAAATATTTAATATCCTAGCAGGAGGCAGGGCCGGTATTCACAAAACCTCTTATTAGAGTAGGATTGCTGATCTAGGATCAGTTCCTCAATGTCCATCTAATCTTATTCATTATGACCTACAAGGTAACTCCTGACCTGTGCTGATATAGGATCAGATTTAAGTCTTTACCAGATCGGAGGTTGAGACTGAGTTTCTGGGGCTGGATCTGAGTGATCTGGTCAGGCTTCAGCTTCTCGGCCACCTCCTTCTTGCGGTTGGTGACGGGCTTGTCCTTGTCAATGGAGATACTGCCCCGGGGGTTCTCGATCTTGGCCTTACTGCAGCCCTTCGTGATCAGGGACTTCAGCTCATCACAGCGAGCTGACTTAGACTCTCCCTGCTTCAGGAAGTCCTGCAGAGAAAGAAAACACGTCCTCATTAGCAATGACAAATAACCCAAACTTTATTTATCAACTTTTCACAATAGTTATCATAGATACAAAAATACACGGTATGCCTGTCAAGACTGGCCCTTGACTAGAAATGCCCTGGAGGTTTGGATTTTAATGAGTTCTGTCCTCTAGCTATTTAATGTTACCCTGCATGTGCAAGCTATCTGAACACTTTCCCTGCGTCCCTAATGGCACCCTATATAGTACACTACTTTTGACCATGGCCCGTAGGACTCTGGACTAAAGTAGTGCCCTATGTAGGGAATAGGGTGCCATTTGGGACACAGAAATAGGCCATTCTCCATCGGGAACAGGCAAAGTTTAGATTGGATGCACATAATTTCACACAAGGTACTGCAGTGGTTTGCCAAAGACAATGTGCCAAGTCTGAATGAAAATAGTACTATGTCTGGCGTCATTCTTAAAAAGGGGATTTTTCTGAATCAAACCATCACACATAATTTTATAATGGGTATTATTGCTGAAGATGTCAGTTTTTGCTTCTGTTTCATCAGTGTTGAACGAGGTACCTGACATTTGGTGTTGCTCATTGAGATTGGTAAACAGGTCGACTGCACTAAGTTCTTCAGCAGCCTGCATTGTTGACCTTTGATAAAGAACAGGTATGCATCCCACATGGCACCCTATTCCCTATATAGTGCACTACACTTGACATGGCCCCATAAGGCTCAGGTCAAAAGTAGTGCACTATGTAGGGAATAGGGTGCCATTTGGGACACAGGCCCAGGCAGGCTATGACAGGAAGCGTCAGGGTGAGTTATGTTCTGCAACGTGACTCACGACGGCTCTGCATTACAATACTCTGAGTTGCCTGCACCCCCACCCTACCATTTCACAGCAAGCTCTCTAACTGGTATTGGAATGATATCCCTGCCATTGTTAACCTCTAAATACAAACACTGTTGAGGTAACTGCTTCTCGTTCGATAAGTCGAAACATTCTGCCCCTGTGAGCGTGTGCACTCAAACAACTATCAAAAGACACACTTACAGCGTCTGTACACCATCCACATTTCTCTGCCACCTGGATGCATTCCCCACATGATTGTGCATTTGCCTTGATGCAATCACTGCCCTCTGAAAGGAAGAAGCAATACTTTGTAAGAAACAGCCACAACTATTTGGCAGCATTCAGAAAGTTTGCGTCATAAACGGCACCCGATTCCCCGTCTAGTGCACTACGGTGGTCTACTATGGTCAAAAAGTAGTGCACTACATTGTATATAGGGTTCATTTGGGATGCAGAAATTTAAAGCTGCCCCTCTAGCTGGCTCAACATGCTATTTCACTTCTTCCAATATATTCCATTGAAAGCCAGGCAGCTGTAGACAATTTTTTGAATACACAACATCCTCCCATTAGGATAACTGGTCTCGTAAAACCATAATGCAATCCTAAAATTAACTGCCACACTATCATGATCTGAAGAATATGCATCAAAGAGAAACAAAGTCAATAGAGCAGACAAAACAGCAAGATGTAGAACATTGTGTGTCTTGTGTGTGTCTCAAATGACCTTACCTTGCTGTGCACTGCAGAAACATAGGATTCCTAATAATGTTGCTATAGAAAGTAGCTTCACATCCATCTGAAAGGAGACAAAAACAGACAGTGGATTAATTCAATCTACTGGACATGGATTGAATGAAGCACATATCATATTTTAAAAGCAAGAAGCCACAAAGAGCTGTAACGGAAAAGATATCGCGATATAGGTATAAAAATACTCCCTGGTCTTAATACCTGCTGTATGTAAAACATTGTGTGCTACAGCTTGGAAAATAAATATATGAGTCTCTGGATGACAACATAATGTTTGTTTTCCTAAAGAAGTTAAATATGCTTCGTGTTTTGTTTCCTTGCCAAGATACTAAACAAGAATCGCGATACTGGCATCTTCCAAGCCGTACAAAAGGACCTCTTTATAAGTCGCAGTGTAGAATATGCATGTCAGTGGTTATGAAGCTGTGGTAAAGCATTTGGTGGAGGGTTTTAAGTGTGAGAACATCTAGATACGTTTCCTGTATGTGACCAAATCTAACTTTTTGTTAGGCCTCTATCATGAGGGTGTTTTGAGAAGTGTGCAAAACATTTAGCACAACACGAACAAAGCAAGTTAATTTCATGTAGGGATAGACGGCTGCTGTTTAAGCACGCCGAAGGTAATCAGGGATGGGAATATCTAGTCCGGTCATCTTCAGATAAGGACCTACACACCCCCAGAGATACACAGAGGACAGGAGTCAAAGTCCTTGCTTTAAATGTGTTCGTCAGCACTTGAAGGAAGACATTGTTCGAGCTGCTGCAGCTTAATCATTTTTAACATAAATAGGAAACTAATGCAGCACTCAGAACACTACCACCATTGTCACTGAACAGAAAACCCATCAAAAAACTAGTTAGGAGAAGAAGAAAAAGTAAATCAGCTGAATTCTGATGTCATTTTCGTGTCAAGACCTTGGAAACATGGTGGCCAACATTCATATTGGGCTAACCCCGATACAGAGAAGATCTGTAAGCATTGCACTGCCTACATTTCACAGTAAATATCTGCGTGCACCATTCCTGAAAAGACTGCACACAAACAAAGAGATTTCTAAAATTGGTGCACGCCATACATACACGTTTCCCGTTGTAAATCAGACCCGTCCTGAAACTGTGCGAGTGTCAACGAGCATTAAAAAACTATTTTAATGATGACAGCAACGCCCTTATTTGCTGTATAATTTGGAAGTATTCGAATTAGGAAATAGCAATAACGAACTTGATCAAATGTCTTTGGAGGTGATGGCAGAAAGTTAAACATTTGCTATAAGCCTAGACAAAAAGTTTATGAAAGAACAACAATTGCAAATAGCTGTGGACCTGTAAACAGACCATTAATAGGGCCTAATGTTTAGCATTTACTTTTTCTCCAACCTATGCTCGCGCTGCCTGCGAATTCTGAAACAATGTCTACTCACAGTGGTAGCCATGCACACTTCAATACTAAATATCAACTGTCTGTTCACCTGTATGCTATATTAACCACACTTCTTTTCTGATGCATAGAGGTAAATACTTAAAATAGTGTATCTAATAGGGCCAAATAAATGAGAGATGTGCATGGTGATTTGTTGTAGACTATGACTACTTTGGGAATATGAACCCATCGTGGTTAGAAAAGGCGAAGAAGTTATTCTGCAATGGTTATGAAAATATTATGTGTAAAAATGCAATAGTCTACTCGATAAATTTGGAATGACAATATTCAGACTTAAGCTACAGAAGTAACCTACAACGGTCTGTTCCACGTCAATAAACTGCGCCCCGGATCGGATGGCATATGGCAAAATACATGAACTGGCTTATCTATTTAGTACTGTAAAGCGGATCCAATTATACAAGCGATGGGAAGAACGGTATCCTTGTAGGCATATGCTACCTCGGGACTATGAAACCATCACAGAAAAAAGTGAGGAATTGATTACGCATGGATCATGGAAATTAAATAAATAGCCTAGGAAATAGAGGCCTATTCCTAATTATTTTAAAATGCAATTAAATACATTCTCTACTCTCACTAATGGCAAATGATTGCATCTTATTATGAACCTGTTCATAGTTATGAATAAGCATGTCCATCTTATCTACTTGCAATGCAATTAGAAATGCACCAATATGGCAAGTTGGCCGATACCCAATATTTTCCTTGCCAAAAAACCCGATACCGATATGTAAAAATCTTGCGGCCTCTTAACTATTTAACTGTACTAGAATGCTTAACACACATAGCGGTCTAAGGCGCTGCATCTCCGTGCAAGAGGCGTCCCTACAGTCCCAGGTTCGAATCCAGGCTGTATCACATCCGGCCGTGATTGGGAGTCCAATTGGGCGGCGCACAATTTGCCCAGCGTCGTCCAGGCCGTCATTGTAAATAAGAATTTGTTCTTAACAGACTTGCCTAGTTAAAAAGTTCACACACAACAAAGTTATGTCCCCATTACCAGTAAAACATAATCAAAACCTATTTCTTTCACTTACTTGCTGTGCTGTTTCATTGTTGAGTCATTTCATTCTCAACAAGGATTTCTATGGAACGCCCTTTGGGTCGTTGCGTGTCAAATAACACAACATCTGTTTCAGTAGCTATAGTTAGCTAGCTAACTATATAGCTAGGTGTCATCTAAAAGGACCCTAATTTATAAGACAGTTCTTATTTGATTAATGGTGGTCAGACCCATCTATGTGAAGCTAGCCACAATAAGGATTAGCCACAGTGGACTTTGCGGGTTAGCCTTCAAAATAAAAGTATTGCATAATTCTACTATTTGTATTCATTTGCATCACTGTCAATTACATACTTTTACTTAGAAGGCAAACCGCAAATTCCACTATTGTGCCTTATCTTTATTGTGGCTAGCTTTGCAACACATAACTCGGTCCGGTCGGGCCTCACTAGCCAGATTAAGCTATTTTATTATGTTAGCTTTGGGCAACATGGTTAAGTAGCTGGCTAGCTATTTATTTTCATGAACTGAAGTTCAATTTCAATAGGCAAACAACTAGCTACTACTTACTCACAAGGATTCCTAAATCATTGCTAAGAATCATGAAAATGACTGCAGTTTCTACTGGCCATTTTTGTTTCAATCTGGTTGTATTGGTGCTAGCTAGGTACCAAGCTAAAGCTAGCTACCCCAGAAGTTTCAGCCGAACAAATTATGCTTTATTACCAACGCGGTATTGTAAACACATCGTTCGTGGCCGGTATTTGCTTGTTTGCAGACTCTTTGTACAGCTTTGACAGTGCTACTGTATATTTTTTGACACGCAAAGACCCAAACGGCGTTCAATAGTATGTATGTTGTGAAGCTAATAGCAGTGACGCTATTACTGTGTTACTTCGGTAGGGCAACATCTGAAAAATAGCGCACTTGGTAGTGTGTACCGGTGCCCGACCAGTCAGCAAAAGTCAAGATCACCCACGACAGAGAACGGTTGATTGTTAAGGGCAATGAATTCCATCATCTTGCCTTTAATGGATTTCGCCTTTGAGTTGTCTCGCTGAAATTGTCTTACTCTTTCAAATGACTGCTCGACTTCTTGACTGCTCGATCCACACAGCAGACATTGTGTGGGCTAGGTTAGGAATGCTGTGTTGCACATCTAGAGAAACATTGTACGTGGCGTTATTACATAATGTACCTACGTTATATAGGAATGCACGGTAGCTTTGACATCAGTTTTTAATGTCTGCGTTAAACTAGACATCGGCTGATACCGATGTTGGCATCTTTAGCTAATATCGTCCGATTCCGATATATCGTGCATCCCTAAATGCAATACTTCAACCACTAGAAACTGTGCGTACGCATGGTCTCAAGTTTGTAGAAAGGTGAGCACATTTTCACGTCAAGTTCAGTTTTTATAAATGCCAACTTTGCATGAAAAACATGCGTGTTCACACGGTTTATAAACGAGACCCCAGGATCCCAAATGGCACCCTTTTCCCTATATAGTGCCCTACTTTTGACCAGGCCCCATAGGACTATAGTCAAAAGTATTGCACTATATAGCGAATAGGGTGGCATTTGGAACACATTGCTTGACAAGACCACTGCTTCCTAACACAGAGCAGAGAGGTGTGAGTCCTCTACTCCCATATATGGTCCGGCAGCTACATGCCTCCCCAAAGTCCTCCTCCTTCTCGCTCTCTCTCCCAGTGACACATTTCCTCTGACGGCCTGGAATCTGCCCAGTTCTTCTCACTTATGAAGTCAGCACCTCTCAAGTTCTCTCCCTCTCTCAGCCCGGTAAAAGACACAAAGAATGACGGAGAGAGTCCGCCTTGCCAACAATACTTGGTTCAAGAGAGTCAGAGAGCAGAAATAGCCTTATTGGGTATCTTATACTGTAGCATTACCCACTTCACAAATATCACTGAAATATCTCAAAAGTACACCCAGTACTGTATTTATTTTCTTGACAAAATGATCAGCTTGGGCAGGATTTGAGGAAGTTGTGTCTCTGGAACAGACTCCACATGTAGTTGTACACAAGCATGCACAAACTACCTCAGGCATTTGCGTACGTGAACACAGCCTAGCCTACAGTGCCTTCAGAAAATATTCAGACCACTCAACTTTTTCCACATGATTAAATTACAACCTTATTCTAAAATTGATTAAATCGTTTTCCCCCCTCAAATCTACACAAAATACCCCATAATGACAAAGCAAAAACTATTTTTAGAAAATGTTGCTAATTTAAATGTAAAAATATATATAAAAAAACGGAACTATCATATTTACATACACTACTGTTCAAAAGTTTGGGGTCACTTAGAAATGTCCTCGTTTTGAAAGAAAGGCTATTTTATTGTCCATTAAAATAACATCAAATTGATCAGAAATAGAGTGTAGACATTGTTAATGATGTAAATTACTATTGTAGCTGGAAAAGGCCCCTCTCCTCAGATTGCTCAGTTTGGCCTGGAGGCCAGCTCTAAAAAGAGTCTTGGTGGTTCCAAACGTATTCCATTTAAGAATGATGGAGACCGTTGTTCTTGGGAACCTTCAATGCTGCAGACATTTTTTCGTACCCTTCCCCAGATCTGTGCCTCGACACAATCCTGTCTCTGAGGTCTACGGACAATTCTTTCGACCTTATATAGACAGGTGTGCCTTTCCAAATCATATCCAATCAATTGTATTTACCATGGGTGGACTCCAATCAAGTTGTAGAAACATCAAGGATGATCAATGGAAACAGGGTGCCTCTGAGCTCAACTTCGAGTCTCATAGCAAAGGGACTGAATATTTATGTAAATAAGGTACGTTATTTATTTTTAATCAATTTAAAAAAATGTCTAACAACCTGCTTTTGCTTTGTCATTATGGGGTATTGTGTGTAAATTGATGAGGATTTGTATTTATTTAATATATTTTAGAGGAAGGATACAATGTAAGAGGGGGGGGGGGGGGGGGGGGGTCAAGGTATATAAAAGTAACACGTCCTGTGGGGGTACTGGCCAGGCCATCTCCACCAAAGAGCTTCAGTGATAACCATATTTGTGAGTGAGAGGGTAAGAGAGAGAAAGTCTTTGTTTCCAGCTCAGGGTATCATCCTCTACAAAGCACCAAATTGCAGGGGGTTGACTGATCTAGGAGACATCCCAAATGGCACCACTACTTTTGGCCAGGGCCAATGTTTCAAAACTATTACTTTTTCTCTCAGCTCCTTGGAGAAATTTGTAGAATTGCAGGAAATTGGCTTAAAAAAAATGTAAAAAATAATCTACCTACACCACCAAGATGGGGCCACTAAAATCCAGCCGTGCACATGGGCTGACCGCACCCTTCACAATGCCCCCTGCCACACTGAGCACCTAAGCCCCCTTTTTATCCAGAAAGAACACTGGTAGCCTAGGCTAAAGGCATCAGCATTCGTCAGTTTGGCCGGCACATAGCCAAACTCTGCTAGGGTGAACCGAACGAGCGTGCTTGCATACTCCCTTAAAAAGATCTTCACTTGAAAAAACAAGAAGCGGCAATAGTACTGTTTTTCCCATTGTGAGACGCCGTAGCCACTATAAACTTCCTCAAATTAGTCAGAATTAATACAAGAAATCTGTCATTAATTTTGACGTTTTTGCAGAAGAGATCTTAGTCATGCAATTTTACATCTAACTAAGATGTTTGGTGAAGTATTTTTCAATTAAAAAATGTGCTTGAAAATGAGTCATCTCTGGTTGAATGACAAAGATTGTTGAAGAATCCCTACTGTTGACCAATTACAGACAAAGGAGCGTAGACTTCGACTACCGACTTCAGCTTGCCTCCATGTGTGCCCGGACAGCCAGGATAAAAAAAAAACAATGTGCAAAAAGAACACAAGTCACAAAATGTCATAATATATGCACAAACTCTTCTGAACTCGTTCGGCTTGGAAGCATGTGGACGCTATATGGAAGAACTGGTACTGTGAAATCTGACAAACACAGCTAAGAGAGACAATGCTGCCAATTGAGCAACATTTTCCGGCATTTTGTGTGTGTCTAAACTAGAGGTCGACCGATTAATCGGAATGGCCGATTAATTAGGGCCAATTTCAAGTTTTCATAAAAATCGGAAATCGGTATTTTTGGGCGCCGATTTGTTTTATTTTTAATACCGTTATTTAACTAGGCAAGTAAGTTAAGAACACATTCTTATTTTCAATGACGGCCTAGGAACGGTGGGTTAACTGCCTTGTTCAGGGGCAGAATGACAGATTTTCACCTTGTCAGCTCGGGGGATCCAATCTTGCAATCTTACAGTTAACTAGTCCAACGCAATAACGACCTGCCATTATTGCACGGTCGTTGCACTCCACAAGGAGACTGCCTGTTACGCGAATCCAGTAAGCCAAGGTAAGTTGCTAGCTAGCATTAAACTTATCTTATAAAAAACAATCAATCATAATCACTAGTTAACTACACATGGTTGATGATATTACTAGATATTATCTAGCGTTGCATATAATCTGATTGAGCATACAAGTATCTGACTGAGCGGTGGTAGGCAGAAGCAGGTGCGTGAACATTCATTCAAACAGCACATTTGTGCGTTTTGACAGCAGCTCTTCGTTGTGCATCAAGCATTGCGCTGTTTATGACTTCAAGCTTATCAACTCCCGAGATGAGGCTCGTGTAACCGAAGTGAAGTGGCTAGTTAGCGCGAGCTAATTGTCGTTGTGTTGCTGGTTCGAGCGAGGAGAGGGACGGAAGCTATACTGTTACACTGGCAATACTAAAGTGCCTATAAGAACATTCAATAGTCAAAGATGAATGAAATACAAATGGTATAGATGGAAATAGTCCTATAATTCCTACAACCTAAAACTTCTTACCTGGGAATATTGAAGATTCATGTTGAAAGGAACCACCAGCTTTCATATGTTCTCATGTTCTGAGCAAGGAACTGAAACGTTAGCTTTCTTAAATAGCACATATTGCACTTTTACTTTCTTCTCCAACACTTTGTTTTTGCATTATTTACTTGAAGCTAAATTGATTTTAATGATGTATTAAATTAAAAATAAGTGTTCATTCAGTATTGTTGTAGTTGTCATTATATATATATATATAAATAATTAATCGGCATCAGCTTTTTTGGTCCCCCAATAATCGGTATCGGCGTTGAAAAATCATAATCGTCATCCTCTAGTCTAAACCACCTGGATGTCAGTTAAATTTGAGAGGGAATTTAATCTAGGCCCAAGAGTCACCAGATGTCTTTGGCTACATCAAAATACGCACAGTCGAACAGTATCCAATCTGATTTGTAAAACTGCATCCAGAGGTAACTTTCTAAGGGTTTACAGCTGGTCTGCTGTGGTGGTAAGCCTTTCCCAGGGCGCATCCCAAATGTCACCATCCCAAATGTCACCCTATTCCATATATAGTGCACAACTTTTGAACAGGGCCTATAGGGCTCCGGTTCAAAAGTAGTGCACGCAGCCCCAGTCACCGGTCGGGAAAATCCATTCTCTTAGCATGGGAAACCATGACTCATCTTGGCTGAGGACTAGATCATGGGAAAGGGAATATCCATTTTCTAAAAGCAGTATATCAGTCATGGGATACAATCAGTGATTTGTGTAGGGATGAAATAACCCATGTCTACTTTGAGAGATGACAACAGCAGGAAATGTGATGAGAAGCGTCAATTTCATGCCCTTTGCAGCTACAATTTGCTAGAATCTTTGCTCAAACTACTACTATAATGAAAAACCCTGTACAAACATCAAGGAATTTCAGGGATTTTAAAGTGACGTTTCTGAATCTGTTGTGTTGCAACTGTGAACAGACGCTGTCTGTCATGGCATATTTAAGAGCATAATATTTATATTGGTGTGAATAAACTCTGGCGAATCATGGCTTTGTATGGTCAGGATCAACAGAGAGAGAGAGAGCAGTCTAACTGTTGCAGTCGGCAGACCTATCCTTCAGCCCCCACCCCACACACATTTCGTTTTTTTTGTCCTGGTATTACACAACTGATTCAAATAACCAACTATTCAAGCTTTGATTATTTGAATCAGCTGTGTAGTACTAGGGCAAATACCAAAACGTGCACACAGGGGGGGCCCAGGACTTAGTTTGGTAAACTCTGCTTTAGGCTACAGACTGTCAGTGAAATATATAAGGTCTACTGAAGACCTAAGGTCATTTAGCAGACACTTATCCAGAGCGACTTAGACTCAACTGAGGTAGGGAAGCCAACCACATCTCAGTCACTGCAATGCAAACCGAACTCAAGAAATAACTACATTATATTACCACAGTCTACCACTGACCAAACAAATTGTTTTCTATAGGTCTTAAAAGGGTACCTAGGGAGAACACTAGAGGTAACCCAATTCCCTAAACCAATCCCCTGCCGGTCATTGGATGCAGACAGGTCATATTGAAGACAGGGTGGTTTAATCTACAGACTGGCTGAAAGAAGCATGCCTCAGGGGCAGAAATATTATCTCGCTCTGTGATGTAAATTCATCAAACACTCCATTGCAGACACATCTAGTTGCCCTGTCCCTTATGCATGTAACCCTAAGGCTCGACCCACTCACCAGCCTTGGGAGTGACATTCTTGACATTCCTATGCAAAACAGACAGTAGAAAATGAGTGAGAATATCTCCGTAAAACTCTTTCCTACTGCTTCTGTGTGTAAGAATGGCCTGGTTTTGAATCTAAAAACAGTCTGTAGGTTTCCAGCATAATGGACGCATCATGGAAGCTTCAGGCACACACACAGGTCGCCACGTGTGTACTTGACACAATGCAGAATGTGTCAACAGCTCTGCTAGTCTGCTGTACAAAAGTCGACAAACTGCCTGCACTCCAAAATTGTATAGTGATATATAATTGTTTAGAAAAAGTTACTTGCATTATGGATGCTAAAATAGAGAAAATGCATAGGTTAAGATGTCAATACCTCACCAATGCAAGATTTTGAGCAAACATCAAACCTAGGCCTAATGTTTGCTCAAGGGGCAGCTAAAAAAGGGAGCATATTGCAGTCATTCGTAATGATTAACACAATCCTGTTTAGAGAGGGGGAGACAGTACAAGACCTAACACCTATCCACTGAGTCAGTTGGTTGTGTTTATGGAAGGTTTCATCTTGTTGCTAAGTGGTCGCTAAACTAGCTATGAACTGTTTGAGCTGCATCCGGTGATATAGAAAGAGACAAGACCACACCAGTATGTATGGTGCACGCATCTCACGGCCTCACTCACCTCGCTGGTTAACCACATGAAACCACGATTGTCGGCAGACCACTTTTGGCTGCACACAAATAGGGATGTGTACAAAATAAGCACATTTCTATGGTACTCCTTATGTCAATTAACGTGTAAAATACATTTGCGTGTGCATTTGAATCAAAATATTATCAACACATTCAATGAGTGAATGGTGGGGTATCAATGATAACCCCACAAAATATGTTTGCATTGTTTGTTCTAGGTTAGCGGTCTGGTTGTCCCTCAATAAGGTTAACGGACACTCAACCCCCACTCTCCTTGTCAACTCCCACCTGCTCGCGTAAGTCACAGTGCACTCTCACCCCTTCTCTCTTTCTCTCCCTCTGTGTATTAGCTCTCATAGCAGAAAATTAATACATTTCTTTGAAGCTGCAGTATGTAACTTTTTGGGTGACCTGACCAAATGCACATAGAAATCTGAGTTATAGATCTGTCAATGTCATCAAAAGCAAGTATAAGAAGCGGCAGATGTGTTCTATGTGCGCTATTTCTATGCGTTCCATTCTTCAGTTCCGATTTTAATACACCAGCTTCAAACAGCTGAAAATACAACATTTTTTGGTCATTGAAAATATATTTCACAGCTGTTTAGATGGTATAATGATTCTCTACACTTTGCATTGCTTGTTTTGTCACAAACTGAATTTAAGCAAACTATTAGAATTTTAGCAACCAGGAAAAGGCTGAGTTATTTCTGCATATTGCACCTTTAATTCAACTGCTGTGTATGCTGCTCTCCCTTAACAGCACTGTGTGGATGGATCAGCAAGAACATTGGGTCGTACAAGGGAATACTGAGGAAACAACCTAAACTGAGGAATTCCTGCAATGAATCCAATTAATTTTTTGATGTGTTTTCACGGGGGGTGTCTACAAGCCAGTAGGCTACTCAATGGTGTGAACAAGAGCTGCCTTCTTGACATGATCTTAGCCATAATGTATCTAGCGTCTCAGAGTAGAAGTGCTGACCAGGGACCAGCCCCCCATCCATGAAAGCTATTATTTGTGATCTAAAAGACTAAACTGATCCTAGATCATCACTCTTACTCTGAGACACTTGATAGTGTACATACAGCCCTTAACAATTATAATATTTTTTATTTTATTTAACCTTTGTTTAACTAGGCAAGTCAGTTAAGAACAAATTCTTATTTACAATGACAGCCTAGGGACAGTGGGTTACTGCCTTGTTCAGGGGCAGAACGACAGATTTATACCTTGTCCCCACGGGGATTCGATTTAGCAATCTTTCGGTTAGTGGCCCAACGCTCTAACCGCTAGGCTACCTGCCGCCTAAATATATTACCTACAGCAAACATGTGTAACTCCTCCCAGAAAAGGAGGTGGGGGTAGGTCTTGATCTCAGATCGTACCCAGAGAACACATTCCAACTTAGTCATGTTCCAGATCCAGAACACATAAGAGTTAAAACACATAAAATGACTAATGCAAACTTCCACAATGAGGGGTCTAGGGCTATTCATTTTAGTCGACACTGCCAGGCCTGAGGGGTCTACTCATTTGAGCCTGCAATGTGACTCATATCTGACTAGCAAGCCTGAACAGCATGCCGTTGAATCAGTACTGGCCAGTCATCTGTTGAATCAGTCGGACAACTCAGGGGGTCGTATGTATCAAGCATCTCACAATAGGTGTGCTGACTTAGGATCAGTCTAGAATTTTTAAATCACAATGAATAACAATGGACAGGGGGAGCTGATCCTAGCACTCCTACTCTAAGACGTTTGACCCCATGACAGATCAGTCATATAGCCTACAGCATACAGTATGATATTATTCGGACACTCCTAGTCTAGCGTCCCAAATGGTACCCTACACCCTTATAGTGCGCTACTTTTGACCAGAGACCATTTTGCACTACTTTTTAAGTAGTGTACTATTGAGGGAATAGGGTGCCAGTTGGGACACAAACCTAGGCTAGCCCGGTGCTATTGTTGCTGTTGAAGGGATTGTTTGGGAAATCCTTTCCCAGAATCATATTAACACTTGGATACCATTTTTATGACTGAGTTCAGTTTGAATTAAGTTGCCAACTAGCATTAGCACAATGACTGGAAGTCTATGGGAACAGCTAGAATGCCAGCTGTTCCTGTAGACTTCCAGTCAATGCGCTAATGCTAGTTAGCATTGGTTTACAAAACTACGTCCAGTATGAACAAAGTTAGTCATAAAAATGGTAGCGTAGCACCCCGTATTATGGGTATACTCAACAGCGTTTAAGAAATATATTACCTTCAACAGTGTTATCTTGTGATCAAGTCATCAATGTTTTGTGATTGGTATCGTAAAAAAGTTAGCTAAACGAGTTAGCAAATAGCATGTTTGACATTTCAGTGTAAATACTATCACTGTTACCTCTTTGATTAGCAGTTTAGCAAAAAAAAATATGTCCCGTATTATCGGCATACGGTCCCTTACTATTTTGTTAAATTACAAGATTATGCGTTTTTTTTTTTTTTATTTAAAAAAGAGACCAACCTCATCTCCAAAGTGTTTACTAGATAGTTGACTAGCCTTCCGGTAAAAAAAATTGCTTGCTTGTCAACTTTTCATTGCGTAGCCCGGTGCGCCCTCCTGTAGCCCCTTAAAAATGGTTCTTCGCCAACATCTTATTCAGTGTTGTAACCAAATAAAATGTACAGATTAATCTTATGTTTTGAATAAGTAGATAACAGTTTAATACTAACATATGAATAATTTAGGTAAAAAGTTGGATATTAAATTATGTGTGGACTGTCGCACAGCTTAATTTTACAATATACAGCATATATATATATATATGACTTTTTTTTTTACTCTCAAAACCTAACTTACATAAACTGTGATCAGCTAGCTTGAAGGGTGGCTTTAGTCGCAAAAAGTACCATTACTTCCCAGGCCATTTGTATGTTGAGCTCGAGGTGATTTAATCCTCTAGAGTGTCCGATGTTGGGGGGGAAATTAGCTAACCATGAGTTCATCTGATTTAAGCAGATAAAGGGCGTTAAAGGGATAGTTCAGGATTTTTGCATTAAGTCCTAACAACGTAACTAACAGAAGGCAATGTATGAACATATGACTAAGTCACTTTGGATAAAGCTTCTGCTAAATGGCATATATTGTATTATATAGGGAAGGGAAGTGACTCATTGGGTCAGCCCAACACCACTTCTACCCCGTGGTCTGTGTGCTATTATGAAGCATCTGAAGTGACTCTGAGCCTATGTAATTACCACTGTGTGTGTGTGCGTGCAGGCGCAAGATAAAATGCAAGAGGGGGGGTTCACTCCTTGACTCCTGCCCTTGAGACATTAATGCTATGTCATCAAACGTTCTAGGTCTATGATATCAGACAGGATCTCCTAATCAAAGACTTATTTCACCCCAATTAATCTGACTAAGGCCATTAAACGAACACACTTTAATCCTTAAAATAAGAAATTAACGAGAATGGCTCAGCCAGACAGCAAATAGCAATTTGGATTGGTGTCAGTGCTTAAGGCGTCTGCATGCTTCCTATCCGAAACAATTAGTGCAAATATTCTGATGACATTTTGTAGCTTTTTGTTAGTTTTGGTCTTCGGCACGGGGTTTTTCGGCTGTTTGTGAACACACATTTTTTGTGTGTCTGTTCCCGAAGTCTACGCCCCTTTGTTGGTGATTGGTCAACAGTAGGGATTCTTCAATCAAGTGTTTGTCATTCAAGAGATTAATCATTTTCATGCAAATGTTTTGACTTGAGAAATAGTTATATATAAAATTGCATGACTAAGATCAGAGACTAAAAACATCAACTCAAGAAATATGTCATTAAATATCTTAGATTATTTTGAATGAGTGTTTACTTGCTACTTGCTATGTGTGTACTTGCTACAGTGTCTCAAGATGGACAAACGGTACCATTGACACCTTTTTCTCATTTGTCAAGCTAAGGTCTTTTAAGGGAGTATGCGAGCACACTCGTTTGGTTCACCTAAGGCGCCAGCCGAACCGAAGCATGCGGAAGGCTTTACACAGCTTAACAAATCATTCTGCGCTTTCGCCTTCTTTGCTGAAGAACGCAGCCTCTGGCTACACTGTTCTTACAGGAAGTGATTATAAAGGCAGGATCTATCTTGTCAGTTTCAATGCACACAGTCAACTCAACTACATTATGAGTGTAGTACACATAACCTAAATGGCACCCTATTCCTTATGTAGTCCTCTACTACCCCATAGGCCTTGGCCAAAAGTAATACACTGAATAGGATGACAATTGAAACATGACAAAATACTAGCTAACCACTCACTACAACACATACCTCTCTGGATTGACTCAATGCTAAAATGGTGAACCACAGTTTACACACACACAGGTATTTTTTGTTGAAACTGACTGAGTTACCATTTGAAGACATACATCAGAATCTCTATATCAAAGGCTGCTGTGAGACACTCCCAAATACAATTATAGTTATTTGATACAAACTACCGTTTAAGCATCTGTGAAATGACATTAGAAATATACGTGTACATAGGCTACCACATATTGATTGACATGGTCCATTTTAGACTACCCCAGGGAGAGACACTCGATGGCCAAGAGCCCAGGCCTTCCAACCAATCCCCTTTGGACAATGGAGGCAACAATGTTACAATGTGGTCTGCGACAACTCTTGACACGATATATATCCACTTCAAAAAACGTTAAGTTACATCATGGCATAGGGGGCTACATTTTATAGTAGACTCACGTAAAATGTCAGCTTCAAATTTCAACTATGGTAGGAAGGAAGGCCTGCTCTGATATCTTGTCTTCTACATTCCCTCCAGACAGTGGACGACAATTGGGGACAAACAAACACAATGCCTACTAACCAAAATGCGTCAAAATGTAATGATACGGGCCTAAAACTGAACAATGTAGTAATTTACCTTGGCAGGCTACAGATAAACACAAAAAATGTCGATTTTTAGACAATTTGATACGGGTGAATTCACATTAGGTTTTTCGTCGCCCCATCCGGCCGCCGCTATCCCCACCCAAAGTTCCCCAACTCATTCCTCATCATACCCTTTGTCGAATCCCTTGAAAATGTCAGTAGCTTATACAATTTTGGCATAGCCTAACCAATAAATGCTGGACAATCATTTGAGAAAATAAAGTATAGAATCTTACCTTGACTCGTGTTTTTGTCTTTGTTTATAATTTCAGAGCAGCATTTACTGAGAAAAAGAAGTATCCCGTGCGCTTTTTCTAAAGAAAAAAAACTGTTATTCACGGAAGGAAATACTGCAAAGTGTCAGTGATGTGCCTTATCCGTTAAAAATTATGCTTGCCCCGTTCAAAATACAAAAAAAAGTCGAGGAAAAGCGGGATGTAAATTATTTTACTAGGGGCAGCTCGCCCGAACACGTTACAATAGATCCTCAGTCTAGGGCGAAATATTTTTTCCTTCAACAAAGTGGACGACGAATTACAGTCACTTATTCTTATCTAGGACCGCCCACACAGGAAATACCGACTCTACTTGGAGGGCAATGGAGGAGACCTGTGAACCCTTCTATTCCTAAGTAACATTACTGACCCTGAGCACTTCAAACACACACGCAGTCTGGTTTTACTAACCTTGTGGGGACACACAATTGATTGCCATTCAAATTCCTACTTACCCTAACACAACCCTAAACCTAACCATTAACCTAGGCCTAACCCTAAAAACCCAAAACCTATCCTTAACCCTAAAAGTAAACACTCTAGAAATAGCCTTTTTCCAGCAAAATGTCACCAGTTGGTAAAAAATAAATAATTGACTAGTCTTGTGGGGAATTAAGGTCCTCACAAGTAAAGTTAAACATGTCCACGCACGCACGCACGCACGCACGCACACACGCACACACACACACACACACACACACACACACACACACACACGCTGTAATTTGTTTAGATACAAAGTTGTATTTACTTAGATAAGGATGGTTTAATATATGACACACATTATAACTTGTCTGGAAGGCTTCCGGTCCTACCTACTGATAACTGCTGTTACTAAGTGATGATTCAACGCTCTTACCTCAAGAAAGAGAGCAGACATTCTGGAGATCAAACGTGAGACTATACTCTCAAACACAATTTTTTGAATGTTGCTCAGTGAAAAACAATAGTAAACTCCTCCAGAGAGACACTGTAGTTTAGTGAAACCACTATTGGGTTGTTCATGTTGTGTATGTGATCAGTGACCAAACAGGAAGCTTTAATGACCCTCTTGTTTACTTGGCAGAGCATTGTTTGTTTGTAAGACAACATAATTTATGCTGCCTTACTTTGAGTCTGCTAAAGAAGTTTGCTCCCTTTTTTCGTAAAAAAAATGTATGCAAGCATGACTGTAAGTCACTCACCTTGGATAAATGGGTCTGCTAAGTGAAATATATTATAAAAGAGTTACAATGTATTTTCTAGGTGGTGTAAACTGAAAAACAAGACAAGACACATCACTGACACTGAGCAGGGCTCTGCATAATACAGGTTTAAATTGATGTATTCCTCTGTGAAACATTATTATAAAAGATATGATGTGTTCTCGGAATGAGTGTGTGTGCATAGTCAAGTGAGAACAGTGACGATAAGCCTAGTGGCATATCCTCAAAAAGGACTTCCGCTATTGAGATACCCCTACCCATCGTTTAACAAAGCACAACCATGTTTCCATATCTCTAAGTTATCCCATATAAGAAAAGGACGGTTGTATAAAAATGTTTTACTGCAAAAGTGGTTCAATTAATAAATATTGTATCCCAAAATTGCAAGTAGTCAGTTGTCAGCTCGACATACACAAACAGACAACATTTGGATATTTTAATACCTGTAAACACACAGATACAATCGTCAGAAATATAAACTCTGAATGTTTATGATGAATGTAAACTTCACTTTTTGGTTGCTGTTAAATAGACAAACTGCTTTAATTCACTGCTGTATCAATCTAATCAATCAATCAAATGTATTTATGAAGCCCTTTTTTACATCAACCGATGTCACAAAGTGCTTCTACAAAATCCCAGCCTAAAACCCCAAACAGCAACCAATGTATATGTAGAAGCACGGTGACTAGGAAAAACTCCCTGTATGGTCCTGCCTGACAAAAATGCATACAGTTGTTTGATCTTGTGACTATTGTAATCAGCTCTTAGGCAAGTGGGCTCAGACACTGTCATTTTTTCCAGTCTAAGGTGGATTTTTTACAGTATGTTTAGCCCCTACTCTTGCAATTATGTTAGCCCCCCCCCCCCCCCCCCTCTCCTAGATTTGACGCCAAATACAATACGGCGTCCAAAATCCAATATAGCTGAAACCTTAACATAGAATGGTGGGTTAATCGGCTGTATAAGTATACGCTAAATTAGATACATTTTTCTGATTTGTGCACTGTACTTATGACCTGTACTCAATACTATTTTTGTGTACTTCAACTATGTTAGGAATCCAATATGCCCACCATATACACTCAAACACCTTTGTCTGGATATATAAAACGGCAGCAGACTGCTTGGCATGGAAACGCCAAATATTCCAAGTCACGAGCCTCTTTAAAGATGAAACGAAAGGAACGGGAATCCCACCCTGGACTCTGACACCCTCTTCCCTAGCTTAACAACTTGCCTCTCCAGTATTGGGATCTTAAGTCACCTCTTTATCATTTAGAAGTTCGTTTTGATTCATTGCTAGTCCAATCCATCTGCCTTAATCCAACATGACCATCTCCTGGCTCACTGCATTTTTGATGCACATTGGGATGTTCCAGTGCACTTTTATCCTGGTTGGGCTCAGCTGGCGCATTGCTTCTTCCAGACCATCCTGGCTGTCTGCCCTGGAGTTGCCGTATATGTTGACTTGGTGACAGTTATGGTGCATGCGGAGGATGCAACCACACATGACAACTGCATAAGGCGTTGGTGTTCACTACAATGAACCAACACAACCTGACACGCATTGACAAGAAATGGGCCGTCACATTTCATAGGAATTGCACTTCTCCAATGTCAATGCCACCCTGAATATTCCAGAACTGTCCTTGATAGGCCCACTCCACCGTCAGTCCTCCCCTCAGGCAGTTACTAGAGACAGAGACGCTATGGAACTGGACTGCCATTCAACAGCCAAAATGCCGTCTGGAAATTGCTGGCGTGCATTACCTCATTTGCAACCTATTTCGCTACCAACCATGGCTGGCTAGCCCATGTGACACCTGAACTGGTCTCGCATGTGAAGTATGAGCTTTCATGTTGAGGTGACTCATGCATTGGTCTTGGAAACTGCAGTAATCCCAACAAGAACATATGCCCCATTTATGGCAAACAAGAGGCGCCTTAGAATAGTAAAACTTGCTGTATGTAATCATTTATGGTGGATGGAGATTGACTGTGAGATAGTGGTCTTTGTGCATCATGCTTGATCTGCTCCACCTCCTCTGCAACCCTTTTACTGTCCATCAAAGCCCAGGGATACTCATCAAATGTATATGTGTGTGGAGCTGAACTATGTCCCTCATAACCAATGCTTCTTAGTCATAGTCTATGACCTAGCTACACTCTAACTAACTTCTAAATAACCCTCACAGGTTATGTCACTCTCCAGTCCGTAATCAATGCCAACCACCCACAGTTAATATCGGCCAAATTATCATCCTGCCGGACTTCCGAAGGAATATGACCCGAAGGACATTTGGCCACATTCAACATAAGAAACTCCACCCACAGGCCAATTAGGCGTTGGAAAGATCTAAAGGCAAGTCTGTCTGTGACAGCACTTTCACAGACTTTCCTTCACAACCAGACAACCAACTATCCCCCCATTACTATCCCTCCATTATTCAGGCTGGGATAACATTCCAGTTAGTCAATGGGTCTCATTTAGTATACAAGCTGCATCTGTTTACTACCTATACTGAATTGTAGAAATGAAAACTGATCACACCACAGCTCATTATTCTGCTCTGCTAGGGTTAAGTGGGTGTGTCACAACATCTACAGTATAAATGTAACCACGTTTGCGGTCAAACATTTTTACACAACCATTCATTTAATTTATGGGAGACCTTAGAGATATGGTAAAACATGGTTGTGATTTGTTATACCTCGGTTAGGGGTATCTAAAAATGTTGGGGGTCTTGCCACCAGCCTAGATCTGCACACATTTAGACATTGTGTCATCAACCTATGACTGCACAGCTGCTCTTGATCCCCCCTGTGGCTAAATAACACTCACATGAAGCAACAGGGATCTCTCCCCCAAATCATCAGCCACTCATCTAGTACCTCCTAATTACCATCCTATAATTAATACATGTTTAACTTAATCAGGGCTAATGTATGAGTCATACATTATAATTCAATTAAATGAGTAAATTATCAATGAATAAGTAATGATAAATGAATCTAGGTTCCAATTAAGCTGCAAGTGAAAGAGATTACATTAACACAGAATGATAGTCCTTTGTATTCTAATCAATGTAGTTGATGATGTTAGGATAATGTTATTGTGCAGCCAAATAATTAGTCAAAACCAAAACAACATTTCAAACGTTGCTTGTCATATTTGTTTGTCTTTTGTCATTAAAAAATGCCCAATCAGGATATCTGTACTTTGTGTTTAGGTCCTCAGTTCCAGTGCACAAGTTATGTTAAAAACATATGTTGTCTAAACCAGGGAGGAATGTCAGGTCACACAGAGTGCAGCAAACCCACTAAGAGAGAGAAGCACAAATAGGACATCTTTTGGTAGGCCTGCCCTATCAAGTGTTGTCAGTGGGAAGTGTGGTTCTAAAGGACATTCTCAGGAAAATGCCTTTTCCTTGTTTTGGGCTTTGAGGACAGCCTTACATTGCTGTACATTCAGCATTCAATGCTGTCTTTGGTGTGTATTGGTGGAAGAATAAAGCCTTTATTAAGTATAGCTCTATGGTGATATTAAGTATAGCTCTATGGTGATATTAAGTAGAGCTCTATGGTGATATTAAGTATAGCTCTATGGTGATATTAAGTATAGCTCTATGGTGATATTAAGTAGAGCTCTATGGTGATATTAAGTAGAGCTCTATGGTGATATTAAGTATAGCTCTATGGTGATATTAAGTTTAGCTCTATGCATGATAGCTCTATGGGGGTGATGGCACTTAATCATGGTGGCTTTCTCAGGAAATGGTATCTCTCTCTACCTGCAACAACTGAACTTTACAGGAACTGAGTAGCGCTGGTAATTACTTTATTTGATCATGTATGCCCTAATCTACTGAATGAGAAACTGAGTGATGATGCTCTTGATTTGTTGCCATTGATTTGGGGGAGGTAATGCTACAGCCTTTGCAATACAAAGCGTTTTATACAACACTGTCCTCCAGTGTTCAATGTAGAAATTCCACAGGCCACACGAGAAAGAGACAAGTCCGTAGATGGGGAAAATCCTGACTTCCATTTAAGTCTAATTTATATTGGATTCAATCCATATAGCAGAAGTATTGCGGAAGATCCGCGTTTGAAATTTAAAGGTAGGGTTCCCGCGTCCGCGGAGACTGCATTCAAGGTAAATGTTGCATATGTCGGCTCATTATGAAATGACCTTTACATTTTAACGTGGATTTTTTTGCAATATTGATTGAATCCAGAGCTAACAGGGGATTTCCACTATCAGCATTAAATCATATAGCCACACTAGCGTCACCCTCATGTGGGTGCTAACAAACAAAAAGCATGCTAGGTACTAGCAGAGGCTGGAAGCCAAAGTGATTGGTCAATGGCAGAGTACTTGCATAAAATTCAGCTATCCTCAATTTTGGCCCTGTTCACGCCCCAGCCCACTTCGCTTCCCTCTATTGAAAATGAAAGGATTTCGATGTTTCAACGTCCCTTGTCGTCTGCTATGGAACCCACTGTAAATATACAGTGCCTTGCGAAAGTATTCGGCCCACTTGAACTTTGCGACCTTTTGCCACATTTCAGGCTTCAAACATAAAGATATAAAACTGTATTTTTTTGTGAAGAATCAACAACAAGTGGGACACAATCATGAAGTGGAACGACATTTATTGGATATTTCAAACTTTTTTAACAAATCAAAAACTGAAAAATTGGCCGTGCAAAATTATTCAGCCTCTTTACTTTCAGTGCAGCAAACTCTCTCCAGAAGTTCAGTGAGGATCTCTGAATGATCCAATGTTGACCTAAATGACTAATGATGATAAATACAATCCACCTGTGTGTAATCAAGTCTCCGTATAAATGCACCTGCACTGTGATAGTCTCAGATGTCCGTTAAAAGCGCAGAGAGCATCATGAAGAACAAGGAACACACCAGGCAGGTCCGAGATACTGTTGTGAAGAAGTTTAAAGCCGGATTTGGATACAAAAAGATTTCCCAAGCTTTAAACATCCCAAGGAGCACTGTGCAAGCGATAATATTGAAATGGAAGGAGTATCAGACCACTGCAAATCTACCAAGACCTGGCCGTCCCTCTAAACTTTCAGCTCATACAAGGAGAAGACTGATCAGAGATGCAGCCAAGAGGCCCATGATCACTCTGGATGAACTGCAGAGATCTACAGCTGAGGTGGGAGACTCTGTCCATAGGACAACAATCAGTCATATATTGCACAAATCTGGCCTTTATGGAAGAGTGGCAAGAAGAAAGCCATTTCTTAAAGATATCCATAAAAAGTGTTGTTTAAAGTTTGCCACAAGCCACCTGGGAGACACACCAAACATGTGGAAGAAGGTGCTCTGGTCAGATGAAACCAAAATTGAACTTTTTGGCAACAATGCAAAACGTTATGTTTGGCGTAAAAGCAACACAGCTGAACACACCATCCCCACTGTCAAACATGGTGGTGGCAGCATCATGGTTTGGGCCTGTTTTTCTTCAGCAGGGACAGGGAAGATGGTTAAAATTGATGGGAAGATGGATGGAGCCAAATACAGGACCATTCTGGAAGAAAACCTGATGGAGTCTGCAAAAGACCTGAGACTGGGACGGAGATTTGTCTTCCAACAAGACAATGATCCAAAACATAAAGCAAAATCTACAATGGAATGGTTCAATAATAAACATATCCAGGTGTTAGAATGGCCAAGTCAAAGTCCAGACCTGAATCCAATCGAGAATCTGTGGAAAGAACTGAAAACTGCTGTTCACAAATGCTCTCCATCCAACCTCACTGAGCTCGAGCTGTTTTGCAAGGAGGAATGGGAAAACATTTCAGTCTCTCGATGTGCAAAACTGATAGAGACATACCCCAAGCGACTTACAGCTGTAATCGCAGCAAAAGGTGGCGCTACAAAGTATTAATTTAAGGGGGCTGAATAATTTTGCACGCCCAATTTTTCAGTTTTTGATTTGTTAAAAAAGTTTGAAATATCCAATAAATGTCGTTCCACTTCATGATTGTGTCCCACTTGTTGTTGATTATTCACAAAAAAATACAGTTTTATATCTTTATGTTTGAAGTCTGAAATGTGTCAAAAGGTTGCAAAGTTCAAGGGAGCCGAATACTTTCGCAAGGCACTGTAAATTAGACATAAATGGAAGTTAGGATTTGCCCCTTATCTTTGAACTGAACCCACTTGAAAGAATGAATCTTATTCAAACATTTATTTGATCCAATTCTTTGGAATGTAGTAGTCATTGATCAGTCAGAAACTACGTAGGTCTTGAAGCTGACCAGGGAGTCAAATAGCACCCTATTCCCTACACAGTGCACTACATTTGACCAGAGCCCTATGGGCCCAGGACAAAGGTATTGCACAGTATAGGGAATGCGGACATTTGGGTCCAAGTATAGAAACATAATTACATCAGTCAATAAGGCCTTAACTGCTTAATCATTTTTTCTTTCCTTTTTTTTATATCTGGGATGGCAAATTACATTTAGCAGTATTGAAGAAAAAAAAACATTTTGTAGAAAAAAATGGCACAGACATTTGTGACAGTACAAAAACACAAGGTGATATAACATACCAACTAAATATAAACATTACGTAAGTAAAGAGACGTGTATAGCTTTTTCAATAATGAAAAACATCTCCATAATTGTACATTTCAGAATTATATCATGTCATCTGAAACCATATAAAATAGTTATCTGTAACACTGTCTTATCCTTCTCTCGCTTTCTCTCTCTCAATTTTTTTTTCACAAAACAATATCATAAACAACACAAAGATCTTTTAAATATATCAGTGCAACATTGTTTTCACATCTAATGCTGCAGCATCCTTTCCTATTGAAGAGGACCACACCAAAACATGAGGCCCTTACATTTTTGAGAGGTGGAACCATAGAAACAGGAATGACTCATTCTAATTCGAATGATTCTAATCCTGTGGAATATGGAATACCATTAAGAGCTCAAAGCAGAACCATGAAGCATCTGTCTAACTAGGTTCCCTGAATGAAGGAAACATGACAGAGGCGAAACATAGAAGCTCAAATAGACCCCGGCCGAAGGAATAAACGGTAGAGCTACATCACATCCATTCATTGAACCTTGGATCCATGTTTTTTGCCGTTTTATATAGTACTTTGTTTTGCATGAACTCTTTACGTTAGTGTTCAATACAGACAAAAGGAGAGCGCATAGGATGTGAGCTACAGTACATGAAAACAGCATGACAGAAGAGTATCTTTCATTCTAGCAAGGTCCATCATTCCACCATAGACATGTAGGGCCAGTTCCCCAGAACCCAGATTAAGCCTTGTCCTGGACTAAAAAGCATTCTCAAAGAGATTCTTAATCTGTGTCTGGGAAACTGGCCCAAGTATTGTCATAGCAGCATTTTTTTCTCTCCTAGAGATGCTTCACCCCCTCCAGTCTGTTGTATGGTTGCGTCCCAAATGCCACACTATTCCCTATATAGTGCACGGCTATTGACCAGGGCACGTAGTGCACTCTGGGGAATAGGGTGTCATTTCAGACACAGCCGATGGGCTCTTCACTCTCTTCTTGTTAGGCCTTTGTAGCGAATATAACCATTGGCCATAATAACACACTCTTTTCCCAGGCAGCATTGTAGAGCACCAATGGAACATAACAACACAAAATACCCATTAAATACATGAGGACATCCAGACAACATCACCTATGATACAGAGAGCACAAAGAAAGGATACTGCAGCAGTTTGTATTTTTTATATATATAAAAGGCCGCTCAAATATATTAAAACCTATGTACAATAAGTTGGATGTGTCATGTACTATGGGGATGGCATGAAGTCCTGCCAATCTGACTCCACCAGCCGATGCCTACGTACTGCTATGATGATCAGAACAGAATCAGACTCTAACAGTGGATGCCTACTTACTGCTATGATCGGAATAGAATCAGACTCTACCAGCCGATGCTTATACATAATTATGTACAGAACAGAATCAGACTCTACCAGTGGATGCCTATGTACTGCTCTGATCAGAACAGAATCAGACTCTACCAGTGGATGCCTATGTACTGCTGTGATCAGAACAGAATCAGACTCTACCAGTGCATGCCTATGTACTGCTGTGATCAGAACAGAATCAGACTCTACCAGTGGATGCCTATGTACTGCTCTGATCAGAACAGAATCACTCTACCAGTGGATGCCTATGTACTGCTCTGATCAGAACAGAATCAGACACTACCAGTGGACGCCTATGTACTGCTATGAACAGAATCAGTAGAGAAAAGGCAACACAAACTTTCAAAAGGCACTGTCGGAACTAGACACAGGTCTAGGGCCAGGGCAAGCACCCCTCTGGACACACACACACACACACACACACACACACACACACACACACACACACACACACACACACACACACACACACACACACACACACACACACACACACACTCACACACGCACAAAATGCACAAATCGATGCCGACATACAACAGAAACATAACATGGCCAGCTGAATAGCCAGCCGCACGTCAGGTTAGTGAATCAAAGTTTTTATGCTCTTTCTTTCTGTGAAACAGTATTGACTTCAGAGAAAAATGAAAAATCATATATTTTCAGAAGAAAAATAACAAAAACATGATAAATACTTTCATATTAATTGGTCTCAACACCAGCATCTGATTACATAAAAACAAAGCACGTCACAAAACATCCAAAAAACTAAATAATCCTTTTTGCTGTACACATTTTCTTTATACACAGTGCCCCCTACTGGTAAATTCCTTTCACTGCAGCCCCTGAGAATATCACGACTCGGTCACAACCTCCTACCATCTCTACGGCTGACTGCATCCAAAATGGCACCCTATCCCCTACATAGTGCACTACAGGGCACCCTATCCCCTACATAGTGCAGTATATATGGAATACGGTGCCATTTGGGTCCCAACCCTCCATCCGGTGGTCTAGTTCCTCCAGCTATGAGGCTGCTTATGCTTCCTTCCCTCAGAGGAAGCTCACGCCTTTAGCTTACGCCTCTGAGTAGCTGTTCTGTGCATTCAGCTTGCTGTCCTTCTTTAGCTTGACTCCGTCCACCAGCTCAAAGTTATAGTTCTCCAGAGCCGACAAGTTCCTGCTGTCGGACATGTGGCCGTGTGAGCAGGCACAGTAGAGGACGACACCACAGATAGCCCCCAGCAAGACCCCCAGAGCGCTCATAGCGATGATGGTGATGAGGATGGGGTCCAGGGTTTTCAGCATGTTGCCTGGGCCACCCAGCTCGCTGTTCTCCACTACCGCTGGGTAGTACGGGTCTATTGCTGAAATTGAGACAGAAAAAAATGACTTTAGTGGCCTGGGGTGGTCTATCAGTTCCTGCCGCTGCCTTCGGAACACACATGTATGCCAGTGCTGGTGTGGGATTGAATCTGGCCCACGGCCCGTCTAGCACACCATCTCTCTTCCTTCCTTTCCTGTCTCGCTTCACTTTATTTAAGGATGGAAAGAGCCTTAAAAAACTATGAACCGCTGGATACATATAGGCATAGCATAGGTTAGACTTTAGGAGGCTCGTCACCCACAAGCTCTAAAAAATATTACAACCATGAATGAGCACTGAGGTAGTGTACTTACGGTATATGCAGATCTCTGTTGGCTGGGACGTAGGAGCCTCGCGTATATCTGGATCTAAAGGGGGAACAACACCCATCCAAAATGGCCACGTTATTTGAGTTGTTACACATCTTAAGCAGGATCAGAAGTGTAATAAAGCACTAAAACCAGAGAGCAAAGAGGGTTGCAAAATTCCCGTAACTTTCCCAAATGTCTAAGTCTTTCTAGAAATCCTGGTTGGAGGAATCTGCATTTCCTGCGTATTTCCTACTTATTCCAGGAATATTCCAACCAGGCTGCAGCCCTAGCAGAGAGTTATAGACCAGGGCAGTGACACTTACCCTTACACTCCTCTGTTGTGAGTCCATCCAGGATCTTGATATTGTCCAGCGCGATATGTCCTGTGCTCCTGTCTCCCACTCCCTCAATCACCACCTAGCAACAACAACATAAACATATAGGTGAAACACTTCTATATAATGCATTACTTCTGACCATAGGGCCCATATAATGCATTACTTCTGACCATAGGGCCCATATAATGCATTAGTTCAGACCATAGGGCCCACATATATCACGCCCTGACCTTAGAGATCCTTTATTCTCTATTTTGGTTAGGTCGGGGTGTGACTAGGGTGGGCATTCTAGTTTCTTTATTTCTAGGTTGGCTTGGTATGGTTCCCAATCAGAGGCAGCTGTCTATCGTTGTCTCTGATTGGGGATCATATTTAGGCAGCCTATTCCCACCTGTTTGTTGTGGGATCTTGTTTGTGTATAGTTGCCTTAAGCACTGCATATCTCCACGTTAGTTTTTTCTTTATTGTTTTTTTGCCCGTTCACGTAATAAAGATGATGAACCCAAACCACGCTGCATTTTGGTCAGAGTCATACAACAACGATTGTGACAGAAGATCCCACCACCAACGGACAAAGCAGCATGCCCAGTAGGAGCAGGGATCCTGGGCCTGGGAGGAAAGCCAGGAGTCGAGGACATCCTGGACTTGGGACGAAATAACGGCAGGAGACAAAAGCCTGCCACGGAAGCAGGCGGAAGTAGTGAAGGAGGGAAAGCGACGGCATCGGGGTTCGCGGCCACGACATAGGCCCAAGAAGCAGCTTCAAATGTTTCTTGGGGGGGGAGGAACACGGGGTTGTCGGCGACACTGAGGGGTGAGTTAGAGACTATGGAGGAAGCATTGGATAGATTGAGAGAGAGTGAACGGAGGGGTGAGATAGAGACCTTCGAGGAGTGGTTGGCGAAATGTGAAGAGAGTGAAGCGGAAGAGCTGTTGGTTTGGCTGGGGAGGCAAGACATTTGCCCTGAGGAGCGTGTTAGCCGTCCAATGCCACCTGAGTCAGCTCCCCGTATTCGTCCTGAGGAGCGTGTCATCTGTCCGGTACCATCTGTTCCGGCTCCACGCACCGTGTCTCCAGTGCACCTCCACAGCCCAGTACGTCCTGTGCCAGCTCTCCACACTCGCTTTGAGGAGCGTGTCATCGTTCCGGTACAATGTGTGCCATTTCTACGCACTGTCTCCAGTGCGCCTCCACAGCCCGGTGCGTCCTGTGCCAACTCCCCGCACTTTCCGTGCGAAGGTTGTCATCTGTCCAGGACACATTGTGCCAGCTCTACGCTCCAGACCTCCAGTGCACCTCCACAGCCCGGTACGCCCTGTGCCAGCTCCACGCACCAGGCCTCCAGTGCTTCTCCCCAGCCTGGTATGCCCTGTGCCAGCTCCACGCACCAGGCCTCCAGCGACGGTCTGCAGTCCAGAGCCTCCAGCGACGGATCCCAGGCCGGAGCCTCCAGCGACGACGGTTCCCAGTCCGGAACCTCCGCTGACGGTTCCCAGTCCGGAGCCTCCAGTGATGATCCAGGGCCCGGAGCCTCCAGTGATGATCCATGGTCCAGAGCCTTCAGTGATGATCCATGGTCCAGAGCCTCCAGTGATGATCCAGGGCCCGGAGCCTCCAGTGATGATCCATGGTCCGGAGCCTCCAGTGATGATCCATGGTCCGGAGCCTCCAGTGATGATCCATGGTCCGGAGCCTCCAGTGATGATCCATGGTCCGGAGCCTCCTGCGATTGTTCCCAGTCCGGAGCCTCCTGCGAGGGTTCCTAGTCCGGAACCTCCTGCGAGGGTTCCCAGTCCGGAGCCTCCTGAGAGGGTTCCCAGTCCGGAGCCTCCTGAGAGGGTTCCCAGTCCGGAGCCTCCTGAGAGGGTTCCCAGTCCGGAGCTTCCTGCGAGGGTTCCCAGTCCAGAGCCTTCAGCGAGGGTTCCCTGTCTGGAGCTTCTGGCAACGATCCACATTCTGGAGCCTCCGGCGACGATCCACGGTCTGGTTCCTCCGACGACGATCCACGGTCCGGATCCTCCGGCGATGATCCATGGTCCGGTTCCTCCTGCGACGATCCACAGCCCAGTTCCTCCGGCGACGATCCACGGTCCGGAGTCCCCGGCAATGATCCACGGTCCTGTTCCTCCGGCGACGATCCATGGTCCGGAGCTTCTGGCGACGATCCCCGCACCAGAGTTGCCACCGAAGCACGCAGAGCGGGGTCTACGTCCCGCACCGGAGACGCCACCGAGGCTAGATGCCCACCCGGACTCTCCCCTATAGAGTCAGGTTTTGCGGCCGGAGGGGGGTACTGTCACGCCCTGACCTTAGAGATCCTTTATTCTCTATTTTGGTTAGGTCAGGGTGTGACTAGGGTGGGCATTCTAGTTTCTTTATTTCTAGGTTGTCTTGGTATGGTTCTCAATCAAAGGCAGCTGTCTATCGTTGCCTCTGATTGGGGATCATATTTAGGCAGCCTTTTCCCACCTGTTTGTTGTGGGATCTTGTTTGTGTATAGTTGCCTTGAGCACTGCATAGCTTCACGTTTGTTTTGTTCTTTATTGTTTTTTGCCGGTTCACGTAATAAAGATGATGAACCCAAACCACGCTGCTTTTGGTCCAAGTCTTACAACAACGATCGTGACAATATAGTGCATTATTTCAGACCATAGGGCCCACATAGTGCATTACTTCTGACTATGGCCCATATAATGCATCACGTCTGACCATAGGGCCCATATAATGCATTACTTCAGACCATAGGGCCCACATAGTGCATTACTTCTGACCTTAGGGCCCATATAATGCATTACTTCAGACCATAGGGCCCACACAGTGCATTACTTCTGACTATGGCCCATATAATGCATTACTTCTGACCATAGGGCCCACATAGTGCATTACTTCTGACTAGGGCCCATATAATGCATTACTTCTGACCATAGAGCCCATATAATGCATTACTTCTGACCATAGGGCCCATATAATGCATTACTTCTGACTAGGGTCCATATTGTGCATTACTTCTGACTAGGGCCCATATGGTTTATTACAAGGGAATGTGGTGCCATTTGGAACCTAACCCGAGGTCTAACAGACTCATGACCAAGGTCTATAGCCTAGTGCTTTACCTTATAGGGTTTGTTAGAGTGGGGCACCAGCACTCGTCCCTCCCTCCATCGGCTGCCCTGGTGTCCACTGACAGTCCAGAGCAGTGCCTCAGTCCGTCCCTCCTCTGTCTCCCTGCTCTGTTTGATGTGCAGGGTGCCGGCGTGCTCCCCGAACATGTGGTACCAGAAGGACACACACAGGTCTGCATCAGGGGCGGTGACGGGCAGGCTGGCTAGGCGTGCCACCCTCTCCTCCATCCTCTCCTCCTCTGACTCCTCCTCCTTCCTTTCGGTCTCAGTAGCCAGCAGCATGTAGATGAAATTTCCTGGACTTCCTTTAGAGGGCAGTAAAAGACAAGCTAAGTAGCTATTTCTGAGTCCATGTTCATTGTGATAGTGCTTATTTACTACAGTAATATTATTGTGTGTGTGTGTGTGTCCACATGCACTCTGTGTCGTGTGTGTGCACTCTGTGTTGTGTGTGTGTGTGTGTGTTTATGTATTCTCTGTCCTCTCACCTGTGTGATCTAGGTTGGGTCCTCTGTGGACTGTAGGGGCCCCGCTGGTATGAATCATCCACCCAGCACCAGCATCCGTCTCCAGTGTCCAGCCGCAGAACGATGGGTTGTCCGCCCAGCCAAAGTCACACGCGAACCACAGGTACTCTGGAAAAGAGGTCAACCTTGTAAGTAACCTAGCTTGTTTCCTCTGGCTAAGTGTAACTATTATTAACTTAATGTTACACGACGTGAATAGAGAGTGAGGTAAGGTAGTAACAACGTGTCATTTCCAATTTCCCTCTAACAAATAAAATATATGAAAATACTTTTGAACAGCTGAAGAAGCAAGCACACCATTTGTATTCAGGAAAATGACAATTTCTTACAGTAACTTGAAGGCACTCAAACTTAGATACGATATTTCATATTAAACAAAAGACAGATTCACAGATCCAACATGTGTTTAGTACCAGAGAGAAGGAAGACTGAAGGGACCTTCCAGAGAGAATGAAGTAGTGCCACAAACAGAACAGTAATGAAGACTAAACCATTTCCAGAATGTACACTACGAAAAACTCGTTTCTCATCCCCTCTATGCCAGCTACAAATGGGCCCCTATTCCCTATATAGTGCACTACTTTTTAGCAGAGCCCAATGGGCCGTGGTGAAAAGTAGTGCACTATAAAGGGAATAACGGGCCCATTTGGGACAAAACATAACATGGCGGCAGTGGTTAATCACAGCATCAAAATTAACGCTACAGCTATGAGTAAAAATAATGCTTTAATATTGCAGATAGGTTGTGGCTTCTATCAATCTTTTGTCTCCATCATTTTCAATCCCCCACATACATTTTGAGGTAAATTATTTTAAACATATGTTCCTTCTTTTTTATTTTCCCCTAACCCTACCACCCCTCCCCTAATTGGAGTAAACTAATAAAAAAATAATACCCAGGCTTCTACTTCCAGCTTATACATACTATATACATTTTATGGACACATGTTTGACATTAGCTATCTTTTTTTTTTCCTTTTCTTTTTTTTTTACAAAGAATGTTTATTTTGTTGTCAGACGCTGTTGCAGTACTCAGAGAATAACTAACTGTTGTTGTGCCCTCTGGTTGTTGTCATATGACTCTTTTGCTCAGTTAATTGAGACTCAAGGCTCTTTTTTCTGTTTCTGCAGTTATGTTTTTCCATCTCAAGGCCAAACACCGGCTGTGTTCCAAATGGCAGCCTATTTATTTTAGAGCGCACAACATTAGACCAGGACCCAGCACTGGTCAACAGCACACATAGATCTGGCAACATCTCTGTAGTTTGGATGACATCAATTATGTGGTCAAATCTACCATCCTGTTCTGTATTTCATGTCAAAATCCAACCATGATGATCTGCCTCATTTGCTTTATAGACAGACAACAAAAGAGAGGCGGAGAGAAGGATGGATGCATGAATGGATGGGTGGAGTACATGAGCCGGCAGTTTATGGACGTTCTCACCTGGTATGCGGTCTCCCTCTATGATAGGGTCTGCCACTGTGGTGTCACCTGTCAGACACAGATGGGCACAGTCAGTGGGGTTCATGGATCAGAGGGTGGGTCAAACCCCCAGTCAGGGATACAAACACAATTGATGGATAGATAGATCAGATATATTAGACAGATAGACATTTGTTTATTTGGATCCCCATTAGTAATTGCAGAGGCAGGAGCTATTCTTCCTAGGGACCACAACAAAAGACAAAACATGAATACACAAGGAGAGTAACACAAATGTAAAATACAACGATATACAAACGATAAATCCTCTAGGGTAGGGTAGAGAAGAGTGAGCGAGACATGATGAGGATGGATAGATAGAGAAAGGGTGGGTGTGAGAAGGAGAGTGGGATGACGAGAGAGAGAGCAAGGGAGACTGGTGGTCGGCACCTGTTGGGTCGTAGTCCTCCCCTCCTGCTCCTGTTCCTGTTCCACTGTGACAGCTGGCCTGCTCGTCGTCACACTCTTCTGACGTCGGCGCGGGCGTGGTCACAGACGCGGTCGTGGTGGCAGCGAACGTGGTCACAGCAAACGTGATCGCTACAGGCGTGGTCGGTGGGAGAGTTGTGGGCTCTGGAGAGGGAAGGAGAGAGGAGAGAGTGAGTGGGGTGGAGAGAGAGAGAGAGAGAGAGAGAGAGAGAGAGAGAGAGAGAAGAATCCTTCAGGGAAATGATACCTCTGCTGTTTGGTTGTGGTAAGCAGCCAGTTTACAGGTCAACCTTTGTGATTGGATTAGGGGATATGGCCATTTGTTTGATTTTAGATGTTAATGACACTGACATGGTGAAACCAAGCAGGCTTCCAGGGCACATGGTCTGGGTGGAGATAGGAAACGATCCGGTAACATGAGACTGTGGAGTGAGGCTGGTTGCTACTGGTAGCAAGATCGATACAGAAAGTCGGAGTGTGGAGAGTCAAGTGTGGAGAGTCTGGTAGCTGCAGAGGGGTTGGAATCAAGGTGTGAAGGAGAATTGGGGAAATAATTAGAGTAGATTGCTCATAGTGGATTTCCCAATGTGGCCCTGTGAGTGTGTGTGAGTGTGTGCTTGTTCCCAAGTGAGTGTGTGTTCGGATGCTCTCGTGCTCTTTCTTTGATGTGGAGATCATATTGATTGAGACAGATAAAGGGAGCCACCACACTCCCTCTCCTCTTTTTTCCACCTCTTCTCCCCTCCTCTCCTCCTCTTTTTTCCACCTCCTCTCCTCTCCCCTCCACTACCCCACTAACTGATCCTCATCTTCCTCCCTACTAGGGTAAGCGGTCTACTAGCGGTCTAAGGCACTGCATCTCAGTGCTAGAGGCGTCACTACAGACACCCTGGCTCGATTTCAGGCTGTATCACAACCGGCCGTGATTGGGAGTCCCATAGGGCAGCGCACAATTGTCCCAGCGTCGTCCGGGTTTGGCGGGGCTAGGCCGTCATTATAAATAAGAATTTGTTCTTAACTGACTTGCCTAGTTAAATAAATGTTCAATTAGTATTATTATTTTTTATTATTTTTTAAAATAACACTAGTTTGGTCCAAGATCTGTTTGTTCACTCTGTTGCTGTCGTTGTTAAGCCAAAACTGTGTGTGTGTGAGATGTTTGCACTATCTCACCCTGGATCTCACAGCCCAGCAGCTCCAGTCTGAGGCCCAGGCCCTCGGGGGTGGCTCTCTCTGGGTAAATCCTGAGGAAGCGAGTAAGCAGAGGGCCCAGCGTACGCAGCTCTGGGGTGTCATGGTTCTGGTTCCCAATGAAGATCTGGAAGAGAGAAAAGGAACGTTTGTTAGTTAGGATTCACACAGACACTTGCATGCATGCAAACACACACACACACACACACACACACCTTGAGGCTCCAGTCTATTGAAAAAGAATCGACTTTCTATCAAAACAAAACACCTTTCTTTGAAGACCTCTAGGATCTATGAGTTCCTCCTTAATATATTATTTAAAGCGAGAGGACATGTGAAAATGGTTAGCCCGTGCGGTGAGCAGGTAGTGGGAGTCCGGGACACCAGGCCTGCTACCACCATGGTGCCAGGCCCTAGGTTCTTAAGTTTCCCTCTAAAACCCTCAATCAAAGTGAAGCCTGGTGTGGCAGCTTGAAAAACATTCTCTCTGCCTCCCAAATGGCTCACTATTCCCTATAAAGTGCACTACTTTTGACCAGAGTAGTACACTGTATAGGGAATAGGGTGCCATTTGAGATGCTGCCGGGATGTATGGCTGAAGCCACTGAAATAGACTTCCTCTCTATTCGTCTTTGAAGATTGGAGGCTGGAAAGGAGCTTTATAAAAAGACACAGGAAACAGGGCAGGGGGATATCTAGGGCGGCATCCCAAATAGCACCCCATTTTCTATGCTGTAAACTACCTTGGACAAGAGGCCTATGGGCCCTCGTCCAAAGTAGTGCACTACATAGGGAACAGGGTGCCATTTGGGACACAAATAAGATCTTCCTCTGTCTGCCATAAATCAGGAGTCCCACCATCTGGAATAGATGGATGTTCAATGTCTTGCGACCGTGACAGGGAGTACGAGGAGTACTGCTGGATATTTGGACCAGCTAGGTGCTGATGGCTTCCACACACTGACATGTCATCCTTGACTTGACCAACAGGATATGTTGCGCTCTTGTCAACATCAATCTTGGCAACATCCTATATGATCGGAATGATTTTCTATTGATCAGTGGGTCTCTGTGGGAGGAGGTGAATTCCAAACATGAATTCTCAGGCTGCTTCCCTTACCTTAGGCTTGGCATCGTTGTCTTCATTCACCATGGTCCAGTCAGAGCCGTTGCTGCTGTAACCCACCTTGAACCTCTTCATGAACACATTCTTGTCTCTATAGAATAAAAATACAACTTTATTGATCCAGAAAGACACACAAACACACACAGGTTCCAACTCTCTGGTTGCTGGCCCCCGACTCTGTCCTCTAGGCTACCTACCTGTGGTGTCCTCCCTGGATAACCAGGCCGCTGACCAGCTTGTCCTGGCCCAGGTCCACCTGCAGCCACTCGTTCCTGAAGGGCTGTCTGGTCTGTTGCTGGGTCCATCCCGACCTCCCTGTTAGCAACCTGGCGTTCTCCGGTACCCAGCCACGCTCCGCGTGCGACGACGCAGTGACCTGGGCATCTGAGATCTGTCCGGAGACCATCCCCAGCATGCCTGAACAGGGGTAGTCTGTGTTTGTGAGTGTGTGTGTGTGTGTGAGAGAGAGCAAGAGAGAGAGAGAAAGAAAGTAGAGAAGGGATCAGATTGAGGTTGTGTCCTCATGGGCTCTGGCCAAAAGTAGTGCACCAGATAGGGAATAAGATGCCATTTGGGACACATACACTCAGTCCTGAGATCTTTGTGAGTTATTTTGTGATTTGTCTTTGTGGGAACTACCCTGTGTGTGGGTGTGTGTGTGTTTGTGTGCGTGTGTGCTCCCGCGTTTGTGTGGTCATGTGTGTGTATCATACGAGGTGGCTGGGCTGAACTCAGAGGCAGTATAACTGGAGGACAGAGACAGACGGTCTACATCCTCCCTGTGTCATTCCAAGCTCTTAATCATCTTGTACAACACACACACACACACACACACACACACACACACACACACACACACACACACACACACACACACACACACACACACATACACACACACACACACACACACACACACACACACACACACAGCCCTGCAATGAGGAACAGAGTAATACCATATTTATAATGTTCTCCTGCTGAGGGAAATAAGAGAGGATGGATTTCTGGGAAGAACCAAGTGCTGCGCTTAGTAATATCGTAAATACTGGATGTACGATGACTCAACTTGCCTTTTTGCTGTTTTCCATTGCACTTTTACAATGAATAACTACCTAGCATGACCCTCGACCGGCTTTGGAAGCAGTGATTATTCTAAATCACAAGGCTGTCTTCTGCACAGCCAAGTACAGGATTAATTAGATTTCTTAGAGTACTGGAAAGCATGGTAAATAGGGTCTAGATTAGAATGAAAATGTGTGTGTATGTGTGAGTGTGTGTTTGCGAGTGCATTTGTGTGTGTGTGTGTGTGTGTGTGTGTGTGTGTGTGTGTGTGTGTGTGTGTACCTGAGGTCTTGCAGCCGTAAACCTCGAAGCGCATGCATATGCCTATCTCCCAGGACATGGGTCTGATGCGGACGTAGCGCGCCAGAGTCTGCTTGGGCAGGAACGACCTGGCCACATCTGTAGGGTTGTGGTTCCCCTGGAAAATCTGGAGGAGAAGAAGAAGAAGATGATGATGATGATGATGATGAACAAGAAGAAGATGAAGAAGAAGATGATGATGATGATGAAGAAGATGTTGACGAAGAAGAAGATGAAAATGATGAAGAAGATGATGAAAAAGAGGACGAATAAGAGGAAGAAGATGATGAAGAAGAAGATGAAAATGATGCAATCGAAGAAGAAGATGAAGAAGAAGTAGAAGATGAAGAAGATGAAAAAGAAGAAGAAGATGAAGATGATGATGAAGAAGAAGATGAAGAAGAGGATGAAGAAGAAGATGAAAAAGAGGACGAATAAGAGGAAGAAGATGATGAAGAAGAAGATGAAAATGATGCAATCGAAGAAGAAGATGAAGAAGAAGTAGAAGATGAAGAAGATGAAAAAGAAGAAGAAGATGAAGATGATGATGAAGAAGAAGATGAAGAAGAGGATGAAGAAGAAGATGAAGAAGAAGATGATGAAGAAGATGAAGAATAAAAGAGGAAGGAGATCATCATGATGTCCAGCAGAAACACATCTTCTGCTTTATTCCAGAAGAATAGAGACAAAATCGTTTACATCAGTCACATATGTTAAATAGAAATGTCTGAATCTGTTCTGTAAAATAGGACAGATTCCCCTGGTGTTTGTTGTCCAGAGTACAAGAAATCTGCCCTATTGTGAAATGTGTGGTTTTGATTTCCAAATCAGACTGAACCCAGTCTTTCTATTACTCATGTATATAACCTCTCTAGATTTCTTCCTTCTGGGGAATTTGTCCTGGCCACTGTTCTCTTGCTTCTCCTTTACCTGCTCTTTGGGTTCTAGGCCGGGTGACAGTAAAGACCTTTATGATAATTTAAACAAAAGGTTTAAAAATGATCTTATGAGTCAGTCTTACCTTCTGCTTGGATCCCTCCTTTATTGTGACCCAGTCCTCTCCATTGGAGCTCACATCCACTTTGTAGGAGCGGACAAAGTACTCCTTCTTGGTTTCCTTTGAGATGGCGCCCTGTGTTCCCACGGCTGAGACAAAGCGGAGAAATCCCAGGTCCACCTGGCAACACAAACCAAAAACACCCAGTTAGCTTGAACCCTGTTAGCTCATGCATTAGGCAAAACAGAGATAAAGGACTGAAATACAGTATAACGGTATAATGGTTGCAGTATAACTCTCAATGTCCTGCATGTGGATGAGCATCATATACAGTGGGCTTAAAGGCAGGAAGTTGCCAACTAACCTGCTAACCGTGTTAGAAAAGATCTGACAGAAGCCACTTCCAGCTACCTGTTGGGGGCAGCTACTGACAGAGCCACTCATGATGTGGTCTGTTAAGTGGGTTGTCAGTGTTGACCATATTAAAACACTCTGTATGAATGAACATAGAGCCTCTGCCTACTTTCTGAGCAAGGCGAGGCCTGTTAGGCCGATTGTGGGGGACAGGACGGAACCGGTGGGAAGGCCATAATGCCTCTGACGGTGAAAACAGGAGCGTTGGCCCTTCCTCTGGGAGCAGGGTCAGGTCCACAGGAAGTGAGCTCCACCGCCTGGCCTGGCCAGCAGAGCAGAGAGAGAGAGACTCCATTGTCTGTCTGGGGAATTCCTGAGCTGCAGGGAGCAGCTGGTCTCTTTAGGGCTGTGTCCCAAATGGGATGCAACCTATTTCCTATATAGTGCACTATTTTTGACCAGGGCCCTCTATATTGAGAATAAGGTGTCATTTGGGACACACACCCTGGTCTCTCAAGGGCACAGGGAAATGGAAGGCAGGGCTGCCTGCTGGCCACCCTTCTGCTCTGGGCTTCATGTATTAAATATTTATGTACTTTAAACCAGGTGGGGCTTAGTACGGTTGGTTGCTTCATGATATTAGTGTGGGTGTGTTTGTGTCTGTGCTTTTGTCTTGAGTCGCTTTTTTTGCGTCATCGAAGTAGAGCATCTTTCTTTCAGAGAACCGTTAGAGAGAGTCTTTGAGATAATATTGATTTATAGCCTAAAAAACGGTGCAGCTCCCTGCCTTCTACTTTAAGGGGGTTTAAATGATGATTTATGTTTTTGAGGTAGAGGTATTTTGAGGTTGATGAATTTTGTTATGATGAAGTATGCTATAGTGCGTGGCCCACTCCGCAGCATGGTGCAGCTAGCCAGAGGCTGTGTCACAAATGGAACCCTATTCCTTACAGTGCACTACTTTTGACAAGAGATCCGGTCAAAAGTAGGGCACTTTGTAGGGAGCAGGGTGCCATCTGGGACACAGACAAGTAGTACTTCATTAGTCTTACTTCAGCTGAATATAATGACTTACCTAATTCATGCGTGTGTGCCATCAATACATACAATTCTATTATTGAGTCAACAGTTAACATTTTATTGATACTATTTCCAGGACACATTTTTTTACATTTTTATGTCGTCTGGCAGTAATGTGTGCTTTTGTCACGTTCTGACCTTAGTTCCTTTGATTTGTCTTTGTTTTAGTTTGGTCAGGGAGTGAGTTGGGTTTTCTATGTTGTGTTTTGAGTTTGGCCTGGTATGGTTCTCAATCAGAGGCAGGTGTCGTTAGTTGTCTCTGATTGAGAATCATACTTAGGTAGCCCTTTTCCACCTGTGTTTCGTGGGTGTTTCTTTTCTGTTCTGTGTTTGTATTTCACCGTTCAGGACTGTTTTCATTTCGTTCTCGTGTTTTGTTATTTCCTGTTCGAGTATTTGTTTTCATTAAAAGAGAATATGAATACTTACCACGCTGCACCTTGGTCCTCCTCTCTCTCTCCCAGCAGCGAGCGTTACAGCTTTAGGCTCCTTTATGACGAATCTTTGGCTGTATAGGTAGTCTGCTGATTTAATTGGATCATCTTGGCTTTTATATTAAAGCGATATATCTAGGCCCCATGTCGATAGCAAGTTTCCTCCGGATGCCACAGCTACTGTATGGATGAAACTGCCAACCCATCACTGTGCGTAATTTATCCCCAACCTGGCCGTTTTTGAATTACAGTGAGATTGACATGTTATTGAAACCTGTGAAGTAAGCTTATGCAGGAAAGGTTTCCTTCCTCTCCAAAGACAAAGTATTTATAGAGGCGTACTGCTTGAGGAGAAACGTTTGTCTCGGGTCTGTGACGTTGGAAACCAGGAAAGGGCCGTACATCTGTAGAACACATTTGGGCCTGGCTGCTCTGCGAGTGAATGTTGTTAGCGGAAAGAGATGAAAACAAAGGAGTCCTCAGAGACTGTTGGAGGAGTTCCCATCACCCTAAGAGACAACACGAAGGATGCGATATTTAGGTCCCATAATATGATCCAATGCCACTTGTCAGGAAAAACAAATCAGAATCATACTGGAAGATTTATTATAGACTGAGCGTGGCATTTTATTTAGGAAAGTTGGGCATCATGGTTGAAGACTGTAGAAGAATTCAATTGTCCTGGTATGCTTTAGTCATTAACTAGTTATAAAACTGCACATTTTTCTCTCCGCCCCATGGCTAAATGAGTAGAATTGGATGGAATTACTTGTAAATTGCAAAATCTTCTGGTATGGATGTGGGCACGCAGACCCACAAGCCACCACTGCCTCTCATGATGAGTTCCGTTTTTTTTGTGGCCTCCACTCCCGTCAAAGTTGCCCATCTCTGATGTAGAATATGTTAACATGATCAAAAGCGACAAGCCACACCCTCAACTGACCTCACCATGAGTGCCTCTGTCACTTTAGAGAACCTTGTTCAGTGAACGTCGTAGCTTTATTTCCCCTGCATGTGGTCAGAACCCTTTTCTTGTCCTGATCTTGTCCAGTCTAACCCCACAGTTATGACACAGCACTTTCGTGACAAAGTGGGTCACAGCAGTCAGTCACAGCAGCCTAGCGCTGGTTACAAGCTCTTTCTCTCCTCGCCAGAAAAACACCAATATCCTGTTTTGAAGGATGTGCCAATGTTTTTGTTCAAACTCATTTAGTCACAGTCCGGCTGATGAATGCAGCCGTGTCTGCATCCCATTGTTTTCTCCATTAAAGGCCTGAGCAGAGGGTTTTATTTTCAGCCACAGAGTGTCAACGCTGCCAAGTGTTGAGTAATTAGGAATATGGGAGAGTAATTAGCATCAGTCCTTTCATAGAGGAAGTCTGGCCAATAGGCTTGGCCGGCCGCTGCAGAGTTCATGTCAGATAGAATAGGAAACGGCGGACAGAGTGTTCAGCTCAGAGGTTTCTATCATAATAAAGGGCTTTGGTTTGGTTGCGAGATCAACTTGAGACTGGGACTGAAGCAGAGCAACAAGGTCTTTCGTGCCAAGACAACCCAGGACACTGTCCACAACTCCTCTGTACTCAAGTGGACTCAAGCCCATGTGCACTCAAGTGGACTTTGCCTTTGGCAAACAATCTCAGCAGTTTTTAATTTATACAGATTTGTTGTCGGGCTCTTTAATTACACTGCTGTGCATGATTCTCAATTGTATCACGAATACCATTGAGTACATGGATCAAATGTTCAAGTGGCTCAAGGAGTCTTAACAGCGTGGCTTGTGTGCTAGAAAGGGGTTGCCATGACTTTGTTGAAGGCGGAGGGGAATATATAGAAACTCTAGGGGATTTACCAGGATAGGCTATAAGGAATGTACAGCTCTATGGTAACACTACAGCTTCACCATAGAGTGCCAGTTCCCAGGGGTCCTCTGTCACTCACATAGCCCACACAAACCCATGCAGAGTCACACACACCCACACACTACAGTAGCAAGTCCATCTGGGGCTTGACGTTCCCAGGGGTCCTCTGTCACTCACACAGCCCACACAAACCCATGCACACACCACACACACCCCCCCCACACAAACCCATGGGGAGGCTATTTCTTCCTCTCCCAGAGAGTTCGGGAGTGAGGCCAAAAACAGGACACTGTGGTGCCTTCCCATCCTTTAGACTGTGTTACTGCATTATTCTGTGGTCATGTAATTATATACCCCGATTTACAGACTTCCCATGATTTGAAGCGCGACACATTTGCAAAATGCTTTGGGGTCAAACTATGGGGGAAGTCCATTTGATAAATATGTTTTTTTCATATCAGTTCATATCAGTTATTGCATTTGGTTGTATTAAAATACATGACGTATTATTCTATTCTATTCTATTATTATTATTCTATTCTGTTCTAGTAATGCAATCTTGAAGTACATGTTCCTGCTCTGTTCAGAGTTATTGGAGTGTGATTATATTGAAAGACAATATAACCACTTTACTGCTGGAGTTCTGTTTTGGGGGAAAAAACACGGTCTGTTCAGTTCATCGTGTTTGGAGTGTTGGTGTAGAGTAGTGTTACAGAATAGCCTCATGTAACAATCTGCATTTACAACAAGAAGCATCCCCCTGAGGGTGTTGCTACCTTTACCAAACTAGATTATAGAAGTCATGTCCCTGTTAGACAGTGTGTGTAGGAAGGAGCTTAATCAACCCAAATGCCAACTAGTCTAGTCAGTCTGGCCTCTCGATCACAATCTGTCTTGTTTGTGACTTTATGATGTTTATTTTTCCAAGAATGTCATTCTTGAACACCCTCATGACCTGTGCTGCAAGGATCACACACACACACACACACACACACACACACACACACACACACACACACACACACACACACACACACACACACACACACACACACACACACACACACACACACACACACACACACACACACACACACACACACACACACACACACACACACACACACACACACACACACACACACACTTCTCATTAGGGATGCTGGCAGACAGCCGTGACATTGGTTCAGACTGGTGGAGACAGACCTGAGTTTCCCACACTGTCTGCCTACAACCCCCGGACTGTGTGGATACATAGAGAGATGCACTCTTAAAACTTTTCACTATGACAGTAGCTGTCCCAAACTGGTAGCGGTGAAGGACAAAACACACAGTCCGGGATGAGTCTAGAATAACCAACTGTTGCTCAACCCAGGGCTTCATGTGCAGCCATGATGTTTTACACGCACCAAAAGCATTGGTACTGTCACTGACACACATATGTAACTCTATTCACCTATGTAGTGCACTACTTTCCAACTGTTTTGGACACAGATGCCACACATGTAACCCAGCTGCCCCAGGGCTGTCTCTTACCTGAATCCACTCTCTGCTGGAGTCTTCCGAGGGGGTCCAGCCATTCTCTTTGTAGTTGAGTCTGGAGCGCTCAGGAGACCAGTTAGAGTTGTACTGAGAGGAGGCAGTGATCTGATCCGAGGTGATCGCCCCTGACTCCATCCCCAGGCCCTCCACACACTTAAATTCTGTCAACAGAGATATAGAACCTGAGTTACACTTTATTTGGACAGTCCTCTGTTGATCAGTGTTCCTCAATCCTGGTCCTGGGGACCCAAGGGGTTGACGATTTTATTTTTTGTCCTGGTACTAACACAGTGGTTTCAGCTAATCTACTTATCATTAGGTGTCTGAGGGCTAGGGAAAATGTTTAATGTGCATCACTTTGGGTCCCCAGGACAAGAATTTGAGAAACACTGCTATAAATGTTTGACAGATTAAATCATCAATAGACTATCAACGGCAACTCTGTTGTTAAATAGCAACTTTTTGTGGTTGTGGTTAGAGTTAGGTTTTGGGGTTAGAATTAGGGTGAGGGCTATGAGACTCCATCCTCTGTCTTGTCCTGTCGGTCTCTAAAGAGATGTTGTGTGACTCAGGGAGGTCTTGGCCTCGAAGACAACTTGGAAGAGAAATGCAATGGGAAAGAACTGTGTCTTACTGGAACTAAACGCGAACTTCCTCAAGCCTCTCTGAACTGAGTCAGAAGAAAAGAACAGCACGTTCTTGTGTATCTCAGCTGGAGCCATTCAAAGATGACACATCTAGAACCTTCCGTAACGAGCCACACTGAGTACACCACAGAGGTACTGGGTTGACTAACTCTTGACATCTCTAAAATATCACACACACACAAACTAGAAGCATCCTTTTTTAAAGTAGCTTTTTTTTCAAGATATGCTATTAATAAGTTAATAATGTCAAATATTATTATGAGATTCCTAAAAGCAAGCGTAGGCCCACACATTGACACAAACAATGTCATGTCTTTATTGAATTACAGTGTAATACGTGTTTTTCTTTACTTATTTTAAATGTTGCAGGATGAAAAAAACAAACATAGAACACCATACGAACACACACACACACACACACACACACACACACACACACACACACACACACACACACACACACACACACACACACACACACACACGCACATAATATTACTTCCCTATCAGTCGGTTTGGAAGTAGAAATGTGTGTGCCGAAATGTTCTTAAAACTGTTTAGACTTTTTTTTCCCATTACATGAGAGGAAGGCGGATGGAATGTAATGTTGTCAGATATCAGTATTCCTCCTGTTCCCCTGATGACTTAATCTTATCACTTGGAACACTCCATACTGCAGCTTTGATCACATTAACTGTTGAAATAGTCTCTGATAAGGTCTTTCATTTAGATTGCAATGATATGTGGATATTTTGAGGTTCTGCCGCTGCCTGCTGAGAGGAGGGAACAGAAGTAGACTTATGAATAGAAATGGTAGAATTAACAGAAAGCTGAGAGGAGATGGAAGGAGGGGCAGAGACTGTTTTTACTCTCTGGGATGGGGTGTCGTAAGTCCATCCTGGCTCTGTGTGTTTGTGAGGCATTTAGACCCTGTGTCACCAGTCAGCCCCACACACCGTCCTTCCTGACCTCCCCCTCCCCGCCCCCATCCCAGCTAATCCCCTCCCTGCCCCCATCCCACCTACTGTGAGTGCACTTAGTGTTGGACACTGTGGCCCCGGAGTTGTATACAAGTACGCCCCCTGTGCAGGATGCTAGTCTGTGGCATGGCAGTTCTGACTGGGACAAGGTTTAACGTGAGGTAGGCTGTACTAACCCTCTGGTGTCTGTCCCTGTGGCAGGCTCTTCTCTCTGACAGTGTAATTGGCTGAGAAGCCCTCTCTGGCGATGGCGTTGTCAGTGTTGATGGTCATAGACAGGATCCCAGTGTAGGATATGACCCGTCCAGGACTGCTGTTACCACAGTACCGCCCGATGTGGGGACCCACTGGGAGGGAGGAAGGGAGGGGGAGAGAGAGAGAGTTAAGGAAATAGGAACAGAAAGAGGAACAGAAAGAGGAACAGAAAGAGGAACAGAAAGACAATAACAAAGAGTTATGTCAACTCTATGACAGTAGGTGCCAAGACAACATCATGATTCAGCTACAGTGAGCTCCAAAAGTATTGGGGCAGTGAATTGTTTGTTGTTGTTTTAGCTCAATACTCCAGCACTTTGGATTTGAAATGACACAATGACTTTGAGGTTATAGTGCAGACTCTCTGCTGTAATTTGAGGGTATTTTCAGTCCATACAGTATCGGGTGAACCGTTTAGAAATGTAAACACTTTTTGAACATACTGTAGTCCTCCTATTTTAGGGGGCCAAAAGTATTAGGACAAACTCATTCAAGTGTATTCAAGTAGTCAAAAGTTTAGTATTTGGTCTCATATTCCTAGCACGCAATGACAAACATCAAGCTTGTGACTCCACAAACTTGTTGGAAACATTTCCTGTTTGTTTTGGTTGTGAAACATTTCCTGTTTGTTTTTTCATATTGTGTCATTTTAGAGTCACTTTCTACTACTACCATGATAACGGATAGTCCTGAAGGAATCATGAATAATGATGAGTGGTTAGTTACAGACACACAAATATCATACCCCCATTACAATAACAGGGGAGGTTAGCATGTTTTTTGGGGGGGGGGATAACTTTCTCACTCATAATTTTTCCCGATTCATTCAGGATTATCCGGTATCATGGTAGTATCCACATGAATGTAGAAGTGTTTTGAAATACACTCCATTCTTATTTTCAGTCAAAGTGACTCCAAAATGACAGCCAATATATAACGTGTATGGCACAGAAAAAATGTCCCTCATCTCCAATTATGTGTCCAAGTAATATATTGAATGTTACTTCCTTATTTTGTCTCCATTTCCCTCTCTTTTTTGTCAAATGTATTGTAACAAAGTAAATAACTCTCTGGGATATAGGCTACAGTGTTTGGTCTGCTATCTGGACTGTTACACATCTACACACCGCAAATACAAAGCTTTAGCAGACACCGGGACAGACAACATGTTTATTGAGAGGCCTGGCAGGCATGTATACAGCACTAGCCCAGCTATGAGGAGCCCAGCTATGAGGAGCCCAGCTATGAGGAGCCCAGCTATGAGTTGTGTGATAGTTTCTAAAGGGCTGTGCCAGTCCTGTCTCGAATGGCACATTATTCCCTTTCTAGTGTTCTAGTTTGGGACGAAGACCCTAGCCTGGCAAGGCCCTAGTATAGAGGGAGTCTCAGGGAGACAGACAAACAGTGTGCCTAGCTAGGCACCACTCTGATGCTTTTCAATGTACATTTCCTCCTCTTCTCTTCTCTTCAGACCTCAGACCAATCACACAACAATGGAGACCGGGCAAGGCATTCCAGTGAAAAACCATCACTGTAGACCATGAATAGTGTAGGTTCTGCCTGTCTCCTTAATGTGCTAAATCAATCTGTGTGGCCTGGTGGGTGAAAACAACAGCACTACTGGCTGATGAGACAAATCTGTTTTTCTTTCTTCCTCCATCTCTCTCTTTGGCGATCTTTTTCATTCTCTCCCCCTATCTCTTTCTTTTTCAACACAAGCCCTTCACATTTCCCTCCCTCCCTCTCTCCCTCCCTCACCTGCAGGGAACCCGTCCCAGATCTCCAGCCAGTCGTAGCGACACAGTGCCCCGGGTGGAGGGGTGGTGTCAGGCTCCATGTCGAACGCGTCGAAGTCCACCACGATCTCTGACATCTTGGGGGCGATGACCATGAAGGTGCAGTCCAGGTTGTTGGGGTACTTGTCTGGGAAGCCTGGCGTCTTTATTACGCCCTTGGATGAGGTGAAGTTTCTGGAGCACTCAGGCCCTGTGGAGAAGTTGAGAGAGGAATATGTATTGTATGTTAAGCGTTGCATGTCATTATTCTGTTTTGATGAATAATATTTGCATCAATGGCTGTAGGTTTTTGTCTTTAAGCTTGTATTAAATGTATTAATGCTGTTAATAAGCTCCATTCTTATATGCCTGTAACAATAATCATAGTTGATTAACAAGAAAGGTGTTGCCATAACTAGAATGTTGTAATTTAGGATTATTTGATGGGCCACCGTCATAAGTGGTTCATGGGCCCTGAGTCCATTTACTCCATTATCACTGAGGTGTCCACTGAGTCTGTTCCTATTGGTCATACCCTCGGTGCCACTAGCTGGCTATGTCTGTGTTTTGACTGGGGGGAACCGTCTGGTATTTATTGACTGCTGCAGTCAGACACAAACGCTCTGGGTTGTTTTTGGAGACGTCGCCCAACAAACCCCTCACCCCAACTACACCTCACCCCAAGAAACCCCTCACCCCAACTACACCCCACCCCAACAAACCCCTCACCCCAACTGCACCCCACCCCAACAAACCCCTCATCCCAACTTCACCCCACCCCAACAAACCCCTCGCCCCAACTACACCCCACCCCAACAAATCCCTCACCCCAACTAAGCCCCACCCCAACAAACCCTCACCCCAACTACACCCCACCCCAACAACCCCCTCACCCCCACTGCACCCCACCCCAACAAACCCCTCATCCCAACTTCACCCCACCCCAACAAATCCCTCGCCCCAACTACATCCCACCCCAACAAACCCCTCACCCCACCCCACCCCCAATGAGTCTCAGTCAGGAAGAGACCACTCCCCACTGTGAAGACTGAAGAGCTCTTTTCATGGTTGCTCTGCTGAAGAAGTGGCCTGAAGAAACTATCTGGCCCCTGTACACATTCAGCTTCTACAACTAATGTACAACATGTTCGATACAACGGTTCTGGTGACACAACAGAGAGCTTGCGCTGTCTCCGCAATGCTTTGTGTAATTATTTTACACAATTGTATCAAAACCATTGCTCAAAATGCATAGTACAGTGTACAGGACCTATGAGCCTGTTGGTAGACCCCCACATGCCTATGAAGACAGACACAGTTCACCTCAGTCCAAAAGCCAGGGAGTCACTCGACCCTGTCATAAAGGGACGTGCCTCTCGTGTTGCCCGGGCAAGATGTGGACCTCTGTTGCATGAGAGCACGAGTAATTTGTGCCGCTCGCTACCATGCCAACTTGTTAACATCGCTCCCGCTACCTCCCTTGATGTTGACACAAGCGGCGTCATTTACATGGGTGACATGATAAATGGCATCGAAGGAGGAGGAGTGGGCAGGTTTTGATCTGGCTCAGGTGGTGTGTGTGAGTGAGAGAGAGAGAGATTATCTTTCCTGCACATACGCCCATCAACAAATCTCCTGCCAAACTCCACCCACTTTGATGGAGACCCTTCCCTATCTAAGCCACAGTTTGATGTGGTTCTGTAAAAATGGCCGTCTTTCAAAACCACAAGACGTGTTTTTGGTTTGAGGAATGGCAGTGAAACGACAGTGAGAGGAGAAAGCTAGACAGATATAGCCTTACGGTTCTGTGGAGGACCCGGTGTGTATCATTTACACGACCATTGATGCATATTATGTGGTCAATGAGAGGAGGAGCTCTGGCAATGGCGGGCAGATGTGCTCCATTTGTTTGTTGTATCCCAAATGACACCCTATTCCCTATATAGTGAGTGCACTGCTTTTGACCAGGGCTCTGGCTGAAAGTAGTGCACTACGTAGGGAATAGGGTGGTATTTGGGACGCAAGCCATATTCATTAGTCACCCTGACGATATGCTATCTTTAACACAAATGGTGCTTGTCGTCATCACGAGAGCCGTTTACGACCATTTCCAGTGTTGCGTTTCTCTCTTTGTAATGGTAGACTTGTAGTCAGCGCCGTAGCTTGGTTTTTCACAGTATATTACATTGGTAAATGGGAGCATAGCCATAGAGGGAACAACAGGGCAATATGCTTTTGCGAATGTAATGGGTTTTTAAATGTGACAAGAGGGGACTCCAACATGTCATGGGATTATGTAGGCGGGACAATTTTTAACTCATACACTTGGCTGTGTCCCAAATTATACCCTCTTGTACCCTATATAGTGCACTACTTCTGACTACAACTTTTCGAAGATACAGTGCACTATATAGGGAATAGGGTGCCATTTGGGGCGCACTCTTGGTTAAAACAACCCACATTTGGCTGCCCCCCCCCCCCCCAACCCACCCCACCCAACTCCCCCCGCCTCTACCTCCCTCTGCTGTTCTAGATTCAGATTCAGCCTATCCTTGCCAGAGCATCCATTTAATGTGTAGGTCACCCTCAATCCTCCAATGACAAACAGCCCATTAACTAAATGAGCCTGGGGTCTCCTGCACCTGTCTGGTACATCCTCCCTACTCTCTCTCTATATTTCTCTCTCTCTATCTCTTTATATTTCTCTCTTTCACCCTCTCCATCTCTCTCCTCTATCTCTTTTTATCTCTCTCTTTCACTCTCTCCATCTCTCTCCTCTATCTCTCTCTTTCTCAATTCCCTCTGCCTCCTTTCCTCCCTCTCTCTCTCCTCAACCCCCCCCCCCCTCTCTCTCTCTCTCTCTCTCTTTCTCTCAGTGAGACTTGAGCCTGTAAAACCTTGAACAGAAGACTCAGCCTCTTAGTGCCAAATCCTTACTCCCACTTAAGTCGAATTTTCCCTTAGTCTCCCGTTGCTATCAATGAATCACTAAGTGAACATGTGACTTAAGTGGAAGTTAGAATTTGCCCCTAAGACGTTAAGTCTGTATTTGAACAGAGGGACACAAGTAATAACACACAATAGTTAGAAATACTTTACAAACGGTTCAACACCATATCCAAAGAGGCTGACCTGTCTTGAAGACCTCGTAACGTACGGAGAATCCAGCCCCGTGGGTTTCGTAGTCGGACACAAACTTGATGAGAAGCTGGCTGCCACTTGAGATGATAGGGGAGGGGGCGATCTTCCCACAGAACTTCCCCAGGGTTGGAGCCTTCTCGTCCCCACCGTTAAACACCTCCACATAGTCATACCTGAGGAGAGGACATAGGAGAGGATCAGTATAAGACTTACTGTACAAAACTGCTGCTGCTATAGCTAACAATAGTGTGGCAGTAGTAGTAGTAGTAGTAGTAGTAGTAGTAGTAGTAGTAGTATAAAGCCTTGTCAGAGCCAGAACGACCCGTAGAAAGGCCTCCCGAGTGGCGCAGTGGTCTAAGACACTGCATCGCAGTGCTAGCTGTGCCACTAGAGATTCCGGGTTTGAGTCTAGGCTCTGTCATGGCTGGCCGCGGCCCGAAGACTCATGGTGCGGTGCACAATTGGCCCAGCATCGTCTGGGTTAGGGGAGGGTTTGCCCGGCAAGGATGTCCTTGTCCCATCGCTCACTAGTGACTCCTGTGGCGGGCCGGGTGCAGTGCACGCTGACACGGTCGCCAGGTGTTCTGTGTTTCCTTCGACACATTGGTGCGGCTGGCTGCTGGGATAAGTTGGCATTGTGCCAAGAAGCAGTGCGGCTTGATTGGGTTGTGTTTCGGTGGACGCACGGCTCTCGACCTTCGCCTCTCCCGAGCCCGTACGAGAGTTGCAGCGATGAGACAAGACTGTAACTGCCAATTGGATACCAAATTGGGGAGATTTAAAAAAAATAATATTAAAAAATAATAATAAAGAACGGGCTGGAGACCATTTATTGTTTCTATAGCGTGAATGCGGAATTGAACCCCCAACCTTTGAATCTCAGACTGGACATTAACATTTACATTTTAGTTATGTAACTGACGCTCTTATCCAAAGCGACTTACAGTTAGTGCATTCGTCCTAAGATAGCTAGGTGGGACAAGCACATGTCACAGGCCTAGTAAGTATACGTTTCCTCAATAAAGTAGCTGTCAGCCAAGTTAGAGCTAGAAAGGGAAGGGGGGGGGGGGGGGGGGGAACACACCTGTTGGTTCAGGAAAAAGGCCCCAGAGTTGATCAAACAATACGGAAACAATAATCAGTTTGGATTCCAGGCTATGTTGCACATAGCGTCATTCCAAGACCAACTCAGACAGCGGTTTGGGTTAATCATACAATAGCTCTGCTCCTCAAACCCAACTCCTTTGTTAGGTTTAGAGATTTGACCACACGCCCTCAATCTACTGAGATGAAAAGCCTGTTGTAGAATGCTATGGATGGATGATATGGGAGTTGAGGTAACTACTGAGGGTCTATACCCACTGGGAGGGTTATAATAACAAGACAACGAAGATGAGGAAACATGAGAACGTTTGTACTCCCACGGAGCAGTATGCTCCAGGGGGGACTTCATCTGCCTCTGTTATCAGTGTTCCATGGGAACCTCAGACAATATCACCTCACACATTATCGTCCCATAAATTATCGGCTCATGCATTATCGCCTCATACATGGTCACTTCATACATTATAACCTCATACATTATCACCTAAAATATTATCAGTTCATTCTTATATAGACCATTTCCTGTGCCCTACCACTCTGGGTCAGCTAACAAAGATAATTCTCTAATCTCTACAGTACTAGAATGTGCGTACATGTTTGTGTGTGTACTGTAACGTCTGTGTGTGAATGTTTGAGAACAAGCGGAGGATAACCCAACCCTAATCTCGGTTACCCAGAAGTAAAGTTCTCGCGAAAGTTGTCACTCCCGTTTAACGTGAATCTGTCCACAAAAGATGAACCCAACCCCAACCCTTCTGTTTTATACTGTACCTAAATCCATTAAACGTAATTGGGTGTGAACTGTGAAGGCACTCTCTCTCTCATGTGTGACCGTGTGTATGTGTGTGAAATGCGGAGATGAAATGATGAGCTCATGGTGCCTGTTGGAGAACATACTACTTTTTTTCCAGGCACAGCCGAGCCAACAACCCTTTTCCTTTCTGAGCCAGCTGTGGAAACAGCCTCTGCCTGGCCTGCAAAAATAAGTCTAGGGCTACGCCCCAAATGGCACCCTATTCCCTATGTAGTGCCCTACTTTTGACCAGGGCCCGGGTCAAAAGTAGTGCACTATATAGGGAATAGGATGCCATTGGGGACGTATCCTAGGCTTTACACACAGCTACTTCATCAGCAAGTTTGCCCAGGAGTTTGATTCTGTACGTAGACAGCCCCATCATGGTACATTGGCAGAGGAATTTCTCTCTGTGGACAAGTTGTTTTCTCATGGCTAAGAACACAAGCCCTTGTAAAAAGCTGTTGACGTGAGGTTTTAGACAATGCCCTTTTCAAGGCAACTACTAGAGGCCAGGTTTGTTCTCTCATTGGGCTCTCAGGCACCTCTCTGGGGTGTGTGTTTGTGTGTGTGTGAGAGAGTATATCTTTGTAACCCAGCCTGCTAACATATGGACAACACGTGAACCAATAGTATCTACTCTAACCACATGAATCAATGTGAACACACTAACCGTTTTGTTTACCCCACGGATCACACATAATGGGATCAATATGTAAAATGAAAACAGCAACACTGCAAGTACTGGATGGTACTCAAGGGTGAATTAGTATTTTCTGAATCCTGTATAGTTGTCTCTTCCTAATCCCATGGCTGCTGTCTAAGCAGGCTTGATGACGACGGCTGTCTCTGTCCCACTCCGCCAAAAAACTCCCCATCCTCGGGTGGATTAGAGATCACCAATGAAGGGTTCCACCTCTCCTCTTTTTAATTTCCCTGTAGGATTCACTGAGGGTTCTTTTTGCTGCCTGTGTGGAAATAGAGGGGGAAGGATGGGGTTGCTCATCCTCCTCAGCTGCTTGGCCCAATTGAACTGCAAACGGAGTGGGGTTGGGAGGACGAGGAGAGAGAGACAGAGAGAGAGAGAGAGCGAAAGAGAAAGACAAAAGAGAGAAAGAGAGAAAGGGAGGGAGGGTTTGGTGTCTGTCTGCACCAGCAGGGAGGCACAGTGTTGCATTCTGTTCTAAGACACACCATCTGTAGGGTTGCATCTAATTTTAGGGCCGGGGGAGTGACTAGGAGTGAGTGAGTTTGTCCTGGAAGTGTGTCTCTGTCTCTGGCAATGGTGTTACAGCTGTGTCTGGCTAACGGTATGTCTGACTGTGTCTGATGAGACATTTTCCATCTGCCCTGGAGCAGGACCCAGCTGAGACTCAGACAGAGTGTGTCCGTCCATCGACAGTTTCCAGTTTCCAGCCTGTTTGACACCGCAGGCTGAATTAACCCTGAGCGTGGCTTTGCCAGTGGAATCACTAATGACTTGACTTCTCTAGCGAGAGGAGAGGAGAGGATGGAGGGAGGCTGCTAGCCTTGCAGGCACACTGATTTATTCCCAGCGTGTATTTTGTGTGTGTGTGTGTGTGTGTGTGTGGTGTGCGTGCAAGTAAAGAAAAGCTGGCCGGGCTTGTAAACGTTCCCATGATGCCTTCCAGATGATAGATGATGGAGAGAATATAGCCGTGGGGAGGGTAAGGTAACACAACTAGCATAGTCCAAATGGTAATAAGATATATGATATAGGAGGACAATTATTGTGTTAGAATATCACATTCAGTTGTTAAGGAAGTCCTTACTTTAGGACAAGAAGGTTACTACTGTTTTAAGCCCCAGATGGACGTGCTATTGTAGTGTGTGTGTGTGTGTGTGTGTGTGTGTGTGTGTGTGTGTGTGTGTGTGTATTTGTAGTGAACCATAGCAAAGCACTTACCAGACCATTCTCCTAAGAGGGCATAAATAACCTAACCAGCGATTCTACTGGACAATAAGGGGGAAAGTAGTCTATTTAACAAGTGTGTGAGGATAGATTTTTGGTTGGTTAATAGGGCTGTCTCAGTGAGCAATGAAAGCCCCAGGTCAGGCCTGTATAGCCATCTGCATTCTACCTCCCCATGGTGCTGCTTTTACGAGTCCATCTGACTGGGGCATGATGCAAATGAATAAAAATGGCATACATACACAACATCACTGAAGTGCTAGGCACTAGTGCTTTACAAGAGGCCACTTAAAACGCTTCCCACAGGTCAAATAAAGCCTGCCGTGAACAGAATGAATAGATTTTATAATGCAGTGTTCATTTAAACATTGGAAACACATTTTATGCCCTAAGCTGTGACTGTCTGTGACCAATAAACTAGTCAGGTGCAAAGATTGTCGTCATAATTCATGTATGTTTTATGTTTGGAGTTTGATTGATGGTATTGTTTGATTATGAGGATCTCTTGGCTGGTGCATTAACTACGACGTGTTTTTATAGGTGATCATAAGCTACACAATGTACATAGGTAGAGGATAATAGACAGATTCCCTTAAGGACCAGACAGGACATTGCAAATTTCGGCCACGCGCAGGTGATCCTCACCTGCTGGGTGTCGACAAAGAATGTACCATAATTACCTGGGTCTTCAACAACAGAGCGCCATTTTACAGGTCTAGCTAAGGTGTCTAGAAACAGCGTAAGCCACTGTTAATGAGCACAACGTTACAAAACACCTGTCTGTTCAGGCCTTGAACAAATGCAGTCAAATTGAACCTAGGGGGCCAACCACTTAAATGTGTCACTATACCAAATGCCTCAGTCAGTGTACCGTTTAGGTTAAACAAACATTTAAAGTATGTACCCAAGTCTAAATACTGAAAATTTAACGTATATACCTTTGAGAGTTAACGGGAAAAGAGCCCTTTGTCAGATGACACACCGTCTACCCTTCTACACATTTAAGTGAGTTAAGCGAAAGCAATAAACACTGTCAGTCTGGCCGCGTTTTGACATGGTTTTAGTATTTGTCACCAAGACAAGTTTATCACCCCTTTCTGCCTGAGCCTGAGGGGACATACCTCACAGAAACGCAACCCACTCCCCCAAAACATATGATGTTAATTAACTCAAACTCACCACCTCAACCTCCTCTCAACCTCCCCTGGTAATGGCCTCCTCTCCGCTCAGCTTGACAGACAAAGGCTGCATCCCAAATAGCACCCTATTCCCTATATAGCACTCTACTTTTGACCAGTACCCCATGTAGGGAATAGGTGCCATTTGGGACGCAGTCCGGACAGATAGACAGGCAGGCAGACAAACACTGTCACCTTCTCTCTGAAAGAAAAGCAGTGTTCCCTAATGGGGCTTACTGGGCTGTGTGATTCCAGCCGGCTGGCCACAAACACCTCTGTTTCAGCCTTGTAGTGTCTGACTGACCCCGAGATGGAAACATAGACATGGTGACTGGAGTCCTCATGATGATTGGTGATCAAGGCTATTTTTCATCCATATTATAGCACAAAAACGTACTTATCAATACATTAATGTTTGTCCTGGCGGTCATTAGAACGATGTCAATAATCAATTTCTACACAGCACACCTGAAAAACACAAACACCTTTGAGTTGATTCACAAGAGTGACCAGACCATGTCCACTCTTTTCTATCCACATGGGCAGGCAGAGGACACAGCAGTAACTCTTATTTTTAGACTACAGCTGTACTAGATCTGATCTCCATCCCAAACAGCACCCTATTTACGATTCTAGTGCACCACGGTCCATAGGGCTCTGGTCAGAAGTAGTGCACTATACAGGGAATAGGATGCCATTTGGGACACAAGTCTAATCTCCAACTCCTCCACAGTCGTGTGGAGAATGAGTCAAGTATTCAAGACGTATGCTGTCCTCTCCAATGATGTATATAAACACTAGATTGCTGATGCTATGTATTGGCCGATGAGATGTGTTTCGAAGCCACTTGTCACCTCAGTAGGAGCAGTCCTCCATAGGAATTAATATAACTTATTTCATTTAAATGTTTCAAGGACAAAATGACATGTATTTAAGATTTTTTTTAAATGTTTAGCTCACATTATATAATTTTTTACGTATGCATTAAGGTGTCTAGTGGAATAAACGTGGTAAAAACAAATGTAGACATTAATAAATGCATATCCATAGCTTCCAAAATCTTTTTCACAATGGAGAGGGAGAACCAACATGGAGACACAGTGGCTTCAAAACAGTGTTCGCTGTATATTATGCACATTATGAACACCTGCTCATTCCATGACATAGACTGACCAGGTGAATCCAGGTGAAAGCTATGATCCCTTATTGATGTCACTTGTTAAATCCACATCAATCAGTCTAGATGAAGGGGAGGAGACATGTTAAAAAAAGTATTTTAAGCCTTGAGACAATTGAGACATGGATTGTGTATGTGTGCCATTCAGAAGGCGAATGGGCAAGACAAAATATTTAAGTACGTTTGAACAGGGTATGGTAGTAGGTGCCAGGCACACCGGTTTGTGTCAAGAACTGCAACACTGTTGGGTTTGTCACGCTCAACAGTTTGTTGTGTGTATCAAGAATGGTCCAGCACACAAAGGACATCCAGCCAACTTGACACAACTGTGGGAAACATTGGAGTCAGTGGAGGCTCCTCAGGTGGAAAGGGAGGACCATCCTCCTCAGTGAATTTCATAAAAATAAAAATAGAGAAACATTAAAAATGTTATCCTTTAAAGATAAAACTATACTAAATATATTCACATCATCAAATAATTGATTAAAACAATGAAAGTCTACAGTAACTCTGTACCATGGTGTAGCCGGAGGACAGCTGGTTTCCGTCCTCCTCTGGATACATTGACTTCACTACAAAACCTAGGAGGCTCATGTTTCTCACCCCTTTCATAGACTTACACACTCATTATGACAACTTCTGGAGAATGTCCTCCAACCTATCAGAGTTCTTGCAGCATGAACTGGCATGTTGTCAGCCTAATCAAAGGATCAGAGAATCAATCCAGTACTGAAAGCATAAGCTCCAGCTAGATAGCACTGTAGTGCACAAAATGTGGTGAGTAGTTGACTCAAAGAGAGAGAAAGACAATAGTTGAACAGTTTTGAACAAATTCATTTCTTAACAAATTAAGGAAAAGCAAGAGTGAGAGAGAGATTTCATATTTTGTAAAAAATAAATAAAATAAAAACACTTTCACTTAGCTAGCGAATGCACCTAGCTAGTTTATCCTACTCCAACACCGATCTGAAATAGAGAGGGGTGCTAATGTTAGCTTGCTGGCTATGGCTATCCACTGGAACTGTTCTAAGTCAAGGTAAGCTTTTGGTTATATTAATTTATTGCGACCGGGGCCTGACAGTGTAACTGCTAAACTGCTTGCTGACTGTACACTGTGCTGCATGATTGTAGTGGGTTTACTTCTAGTAGCTATGTTGACTAGCTATGATGGTGACAAGGTTACCTAATATGGTGACATTAACGATGTAAGCTGTGTGTAGTAGTTAGCGGCTATAATATGACGGGTTGGCTTGGAAAGGTATTAGGAAGGTGTTCTTAATGTTTTGTACACTCAGTGCATATCATTGGTCCTCTCCGGTCCCGCCTAATAAACAATGCTGCTTTATGAGTTCAGACAGACTTGGGGGTCAGCCTGAGGGCCTTGTGTTGCGTGAGGAGCAGATACAAGGCATAGTAGTGACGCCTGATACAGGCGTGCCTTAGACTGCATTCCTCCATGCCACTCGTGATAGAGAGTTATTCTCCGCCAGGGTCCCTGCTGTTGGTGGGCGGCTAACCCTAACTTCCTATCTGTCTTCCTATCTGTCACACTATTCCCTATATGGGCCCTGGTCAAATGTAGTGCACTGTATCAGGAATAGAGTGCCATTTGAGACGCAGCCTCTGCCATGCTGAAGTGATATAGACCATCCTCCCTTTAACTGAGGACACTAACTGGGCAACCGTCTGACTCACCTTTGACCCCTTAGAGATCCTGACCTAAGCAGCAAGACGTCTCCCTGCATTCCTATGGACCTTTTGTCCACTCTGAAATCGCCTAAAGCTAGAATCACATGATCCAAACAGAGTCAAAAGCACTATTGCACCATTTTCAGCTTTGTCTCATAGATTAGACATAACATAGTAAAGCTAAATCTGGGACACTCAAATTAGTATGATATATTATGTTTGGTAGGATTACATAAGACAGAAGGTTACTAAAGGTAAAAACGAATGGTCGGTGGTTGGTCAGGGTGGATGGGTGGGTGTATAACCTGAACATCTAGCAACTCAAAGGTTGCATGTTTGAATCTCATAATGGACAACTTTAGCATTTTAGCTTAATTAGCAACTTTTCAACTACTTTTAGCTAACCCTTCCGCTTTAACTTAACACCTAAACTTATCCCTATTCCCCTAATGCTAACCCCTAGCCTAGCTAATGTTAGCCACTACAAATTAGAATTCGTAACATATCATATATTTAGCAAAATCGTAGCATATTATAATTTTAGCAAATTCGTAAAATATTGTCAATTTAGCAAATTCTTAACATATCATACGAATTGTCATTTTTTATTTATCATACTAAATGGATGATGGACATCCACAAATGAATACAAAACATATAAAACGTAACATACCATAATAAATGGAGTGCCTCGGATTTACAAAAAAATTATAAAATGAAATGCTCCGAGACCAGGTTGCTATATTTGGCTGTTTGATGTTCAGTGTCTCATGACTGTTGTTAGCACAGACACGCATACACATCATGTTACCATGGTATCTCAAAAGTCGACATATTAATAGGACAATATGACTATTCACAGTGAACTTTCACTCTCAAGGGGGACAGGCTTTGTACAAACATGCTGTAGACAGCAGGTCCTGGGTTCAAATACTATTTGAAACGTTTCAAATATTTTGAATGTTTGATCTAGCCTGCCTGGAGTGACAGATGAGCTTGGTGTGCTACTATTCTATTGGTCTATTTAAACCAGGCAAGGTCAATCAAGCACAGATTAAGTATTTGAAATCATTTCAAAGAGTACTTCAACCCAGGTCTGGTACGCAGTTCTTGTGACTCGAGGCGTTTACTAAGTCCTGAAGACATCTGGAAGTGGGTGCTTTCTGTTCTGTAAATCCAGGGAGGGAAAGCAGCTGTGAGATCGCAGTGCAGCACTGCTCTGAATCTGAGTTTTGTCTAAACTCTCTCCTCGTTAATCTGCTCGTTAGGCCTTAATCTGACATGTGTTTTCATTTGGCTGTGCAGCACTGCAGCCCGCTGATCAGTAGGGAGGCAAAGGACCTCTGATGCTCTGATTACTAAAATGCACTTTAGACTGAAGATGACTGAAGAGCACATTTTACATCCATTGTCTGTGTGTGGGTAAACAGAACACACGCAGTGTTCCGTCTCAAATGGCACCCTACATAGTGCACTTCTTTTAACCAGAGCCCACAAATGTAATGCACTATAAAGGGAATAAGGTGCCATTTGGGACACAGCACAGTGTTTCGTCTGGTTTAAGCCAATGTGAGTGACTACATTTGCTTTGGAAAACCCATCCAAACAATCATGACAACAGTCTTGAGAAATAACAAGGAACACAATTGCTCAAAATCAGAATTATAGAACAGTTAATACCTATTTATATAACAAGCGAATGTTTTCTGCTTAAAACAGAAGTCCTCTGGAGGAAGTCTTTACTTATACACAGGATGGTTCATTATTTTTGCATCTGAAATGGCACCCTATTCCCTGTTTAGTGCACTACTTTTGACCAGGGCCCATTGGGCTTCTATATAGTGAATAGGGTGCTATTTGGGACTCACCCCCTCCTGTCAAGTGACTCAAAATTATGTGGCTATTCAGTGAAACCCAGTCGTGAAGTTCACAAATAGTTCAACTGCAAAGATCATGGTCCCAAGACGTTAACAGGCTGGCAGGGCCACTGTGCAGGGGGTAAACATTATTGGAGTGCACTTTGCCCTAGTAGAGGAAGGTCATGGGTTATACAGAGTTAAACATACAGTTGAAGTCGGGAGTTTACATACACCTTAGCCAAAAACGTTTAAACTTAGTTTTTCACAATTCCTGACATTTAATCCTGAAAAAGCGTGTGCGAGTAAAAAATCTCTGTCTTAGGTCAGTTAGGATCACCACTTCATTTTAAGAATGTGAAATGTCAGAATAATAGTGGAGAGAATAATTTATTTCAGGTTTTATTTCTTTCATCACATTCCCAGTGGGTCAGAAGTTTACATACACTCAATTAGCATTGCCTTTAAATTGTTTAACTTGGGTCAAACGTTTCGGGTAGCCTTCCACAAGCTTCTCACAATAAGATGGGTGAATTTTGGCCCATTCCTCCTGACAGAGGTGGTGTAACTGAGTCAGGTTTGTCGGCCTCCTTGCTCGCACACGCTTTTTCAGTTCTGCCCACACATTTTCAATAGGATTGAGGTCAGGGCTTTGTGATGGCCACTCCAATACCTTGACTTTGTTGTCCTTAAGCCATTTTGCCACAACTTTGGAAGTATGCTTGGGATCATTGTCCATTTGGAAGACCCATTTGCGACCAAGCTTTAACTTCCTGACTGATGGCTTGAGATGTTGCTTCAATATATCCACATCATTTTTCATCCTCATGATGCCATCTATTTTGTGAAGTGCAAAGCACCCCCACAGCATGATGCTGCCACCCCCGTGCTTCACGGTTGGGATGGTGTTCTTTGGCTAGCAAGCCTCCCCCTTTTTCCTCCAAACATAAGGATGGTCATTATGGCCAAATAGTTATATTTTTGTTTTATCAGACCAGAGGACATTTCTCCAAAAAGTACAATCTTTGTCTCCATGTGCATTTGCAAACCGTAGTCTGGCTTATTTATGGCGGTTTTGGAGCAGTGGCTTCTTCCTTGCTGAGCAGCCTTTCAGGTTATGTCGATATAGGACTCGTTTTACTTTTGTACCTGTTTCCTCCAGCATCTTCCCAAGGTCCTTTGCTGTTGTTCTGGGATTGATTTGCACTTTTCGCAGGAAAGTAGGTTCATCTCTAGGAGACAGAATGCGTCTCCTTCCTGAGCGGTATGACGGCTGCATGGTCCCATGGTGTTTATACTTGCATACTATTGTTTGTACAGATGAACGTGGTACCTTCAGGTGTTTGGAAATTGCTCCCAAGGATGAACCAGACTTGTGGAGGTCTACAACTTTTTCTGAGGTCTTGGCTGATTTCTTTTGATTTTCCCATGATGTCAAGCAAAGAGACACTGAGTTTGAAGGTAGGCCTTGAAATACATCCACAGGTACACCTCCAATTGACTCAAATGATGTCAATTAGCCTAATAGAAGCTCCTAAAGCCATGACATCATTTTCTGGAATTTCCCAAGCTATTTAAAGGCACAGTCAACTTAGTGTATTTAAACTTCTGACCCACTGGAATTGTGATACAGTGAATTATAAGTGACATAATCTGTCTGTAAACAATTGGAATAATGATTTGTGTCAAGCACAAAGTAGATGTCCTAACCAACTTGACAAAACTATAGTTTGTTAACAATACATTTGTGGTGGTTGAAAAATGAGTTTTAATGACTCCAACCTAAGTGCATGTAAACATCCGACTTCAACTCTACAGCTTCAGCTACAATGAGAGAGCGAGAGGGAGAGAGATAGAGAGAATGTGTGTAGAGAAGAAAAATGAGAAACCGATGAGTGTCCAGAGTTCAGTGAGCATATACAGTAGAGTGAGAAAAGTCAGAAGAAAAAAAAGAGGAGGACAGGAAAGGAAAAGAAAGAAGAGGAAAGGAAAGGAAATGAAAGGAGAGGAGAGGAAAGGAAAGGGGAGGAATAGAAAAGAAAGGAAAGGAGAGGGAAGGAATGGAAAGGAAAGGAGAGGAAAGGAGTGGAATGGAAAGGAGAGGAAATTAGATGAAAGGAAAGTAGAGGAGATGAAAGGAAAGGAAAGGAAAGGAGAGGAAATGAAAGGAAAGGAGAGGGAAGGAATGGAAAGGAAAGGAGAGGAAAGGAGTGGAATGGAAAGGAGAGGAAATTAGATGAAAGGAAAGTAGAGGAGAGGAAAGGAAAGGAAAGAAGAGGAAAGGAAATGAAAGGAAAGAAGAGGAAAGGAGAGGAAAAGGAAGGGAAGGAATGGAAAGGAAAGGAGAGGAAAGGAGAGGAGAGGAAAGAAGAGGAGAGGAAAGGAGAGGAAAGGAGAGGAACGGGAAGGATAGGAGAGGAGAGGAGAGGAAAGGAGATGAAAGGAAAGTTAAGGAAAGGCAGAGACGCAAGAGCCTCAGGGCAGAAAATAAGAAATCCAGAGGTCTGTCCAAGAGGTCATAGTGCAACCGGTCATCACGCTAACTGGCCCGTGGCTCTATAACAGCCACCACCAGCCATCTAACTAACCCCAAGTCTTTCATCTGGATGACCACAATGACCACAGAGCCATAGTGGCGCAGTGGAAATGAATTGACCACACCGAGGGGATCATTCAATTAGAGTTGTATCCATTTCTCCATAGCAGAAGACCCTCGTCCCTACATAGTCTCTACATAGTCCTTACATAGTCCTTACATAGTCCCTACATAGTCCCTACATAGTCCTTACATAGTCCTTACATAGTCCCTACATAGTCCTTACATAGTCCCTACATAGTCCTTACATAGTCCCTACATAGTCCTTACATAGTCCCTACATAGTGGTGCTCAGACAATGTCTTTGGCCAGGTCAACAGCAGCACCACTGCTGGTTGGGAGTCTGCAGGTCTGCAGTTGTGGTTTTGTTTTATATTTGTCATACCACAAAGGTTACGTCAACTACAGACAACAAGGGAAAATGAAGTGTGCCTCATGCAGCCTTTAGTCCTGTAATCACCCTACATCCTGGCATTAAGATTTGATTCAGATACACGACTTGAAGTTCACAAGAGAGTAACTTCAGACAAGCACATCAGTCGTAACTCTGAATTTCGCATTAATCTTCCATAGATGTAATTGGGAGATTTGGGTGAAAATTCTAATCTCAAGCGCCAAAGATCTTAAATTAGGATTTGTGCGTACAGGAAACTGTCTCTTTGATTTACGAGATCTGTTATGGTTGTTTTTAAAACTTGTATCCTAGGCCAATGTCACGAAATGACACAGGATATACTCTTGTGAGTAAATTTGGAGCCACCAACGGTATTTACGTGCAAGATGGGAGGGCAGACTGACCTTCCAAGGCTCTAACATAATCAGTCTGTCAGTTCATTTAGCTGTTAAG